>NC_056728.1:541704022-541851522 GCF_019279795.1 Protopterus annectens | reverse complement strand
CATACAGGCGTATTGTATTTAAGCTGGTGTAAGACAAATACAAGTGTTTTTGTCTTTTTCTGCAGATGACACCCAGAAGACACACTTCTGCCCACTGTATTTTCCATTTACCTTATACTCTATATTATGCTGTAGGTTTTAATGATTGAGTTCTTCCCCCAGGTGCTCTAGTCTTTAATCACAGATATATAAATTCTCCTCCTTGGATTCAGAAGTCTGTTTCCATTGTGGTATTTTCCAGTGATTGGTTTTATTTCAGATAAATCAGACTTTTGGGAAGGAATTAGGATGGTGTGGGACTACAAAGTGCCAGATACCATGGCCAGAATGCCATTGTCATTTTTCATGACTTGTTAGAAAATTCCTCATGGACTTGGCTTCTGTGAATTTTCTGTTTAGAATACTTTTATTCCATTATAATCCCCAACTGGAACTGAAAAGCATCAGAGAATACATAGAGGGCATGGAGTGTGCCCACCAGAATCCCCACATAATTTTTAAACTTAGTGAAAGTTTATTAGGTAGCAACAGTCATTATGTGACACACTATTCAGTATTCATTGATAACATTGCATTAGAAACTTATTTTGAATGCTAGACATATATTTCTAACTCCCCTACACAGCAATCAGAACTCCCTCTTTCTTATTCAGCAAAGGTTTCTGTGACCGATACATAATTCATGAATTCATGCATCAGCAAACATTACCTGCAAACTCTTATATGTTTACGTAAGATGCACACTTCACCCAGAATGTTTCAGGGAAAATGTGCACTTTTCTTGCAATATGACATTCTCAGAACTTAGTATATTAAGTCTGAGATGGCATGGTGAGGTTTACACTTAAAAAAAAAATGCCTTCAATTTTTGCCATAGAATTTGTTGGTGTGAAAAAAAAATTGAATCAGTTTGGCTTATTCAGTGCAGTGGCAGTCATTCTTTTATGCTTTATTTAACAGCACCAGATTCAGGTATTCAGTTATTTTATGTTGCCAGATTTGTGTCATTCCCCCACTCCCGATATTCTCGGTTCCACTGTGATTCATGAGTATATTCAATTGGCCTGAACCTACTAGCTCCTTTGAAAAATCAGAAATAGGATTAATTCCTGCAGAAAGGTGACTATTAAGTTATGGGCAAGAAAAAAAGACTTCTGTCTTGTCATGAACTCCGACTTGAATCATTCTTTTTACCTCCATAATTTTACTTAGTTCCTTAGGTTAAACTATCATTTGCATCATTGTTTGCATTCAGCAAACCGTGCATGTCGGTGATATTCATACACATAAGGTGTATTCTGGTGCAGTAAAGCTGGCTTTCCACTTTGATATAATGTCATAAGATGATGGAATATTTTTCTGTCAATATGATCATATTGGAGTAGTCTGTCATTGCATAATTCTTTTACTTGTTTTTTCACTGTCACATTATCAGCTAAAATGTAAAATACTTTCTGCTTTCTATAGGATTATATAACATTCATGCACCACTTATTTATTTTTATTTTATTTTATTTTACATTTGTTGACCGGGCTAGTCCAGCTGGATAATTTCCATTTTCAGTGGAGGCCCGGGGAGAAAAGCTCCACAATTAAAACAAGGTTAAACATTTAAGCAACAATGCATACATTTTAGTGTAGTAGAAAATACAGCGAAAAAAAAACAGGTAAAAAACAAACAGCCTAAGCTATATATTCATATTTTTTTTTTTTTTTTTTTTTTTTTAGAACAGTACAGTAATTTAGTCATTTGAAATAGCAGGGAAAGATAGTGATTTTTATGTAGGGAGGTATGGCTGAAGAGCGAAGAAGTAATTTAGTCTGGATTGGTACAGGAGCAGAGCCAGAAGTTGTTAAGATGTAATAGAAGTTGTTTTTTGAAAAGTTGAAAGGAGTCTAGTGAGGTAATGTGTTGGGGGAGGTTATTCCATATTTTCCCTATGGAGTTTGAAAATAGACAGTTGCCTGCTGAATTTGTAATTCTAGTTGTGGTGACTTGTATCTTTTCGGCAGATCGCAGCTGTTTCAAGTTTTTGTAGGGAGTAAGGAGTTTACTGAGAGCTGGTGTTTTTGTTGGTTGATAAAGAATGTTATGTGTAATTAAGAGTTGTTGATAGATAAGCTTGTTAGGTAGTTCTAACCATTGTAATTGTTTTAAGTTATTACAGTGGTGAGTTCTGTACTGGGATGCTGTGGCAAAACGGGCTATATTATGATAGGATGTAGTTAGTTTTTCAGGTTACCTTTGGAGAGATTGGTGTAAATAGAGGAAGCATACAGTAGGGTGGAGATAAGATGTGATTGAGCTAAGGTGGTCCGTGCTTCTGGAGTAAGGAAGGGTTTTATTCTGTACAGTGAACCTATCTTTTTATTTACTGCTTTTATAGTGTTATTGATATGACAATCATAGTTAAGATTATTATCAATAGTAACACCAAGCAGTTTGGTAGTAGAGTCTGGGGAGATAAGAGAATTGTCAGCTGCAGTAATAGTAAAATTTAGTTGAGGAGATTTGTGGGTAGGTGAGAATAGTAATAGTTTTGTTTTCTTGGAGTTGAGAAGGAGACATCTTTTGAGAACCATTGTTCAACGGTTGAAAAGGTAGATTGTGTGAGTGACTGGAGTTCAGATTGGGTGGGAGCTGTACAGATGATGGTAGAATCATCTGCATATTGTATGCAGGTAGTGTTATGGATAGATGATTGAAGATCATTAATAAAGATAGAGAATAAGAGTGGACCTAATATTGATCCTTGAGGTACTCCTAAGGAGATAGGTAGTAGAGCAGATAGAGAATTTTTCCAGAGTACTGCTTGTTGTCGGTTTTCAAGGTAGGATGAGAACCAGGTTAAGGAGGAAAAATCCAAGGCAAGTGAGTTTAGTATGTGTAGGAGAAGTTTATGGTTGACCATGTCAACGGCTTTTGACAGGTCTAGGAAAAGAGAAGCAGTTAGTTTGTTATTATTACGGTTACAGTTTATTGTGTTAGTAAAGGAAAGTAGTGCAGTGGTCGTACTATGTGAGGGTCTAAATCCATGTTGAGTGTTTGCTAGTAGGTTATTTTGAAGGAGATGGTTAAGTAGTTGTTTGTGTATACATGTTTCCATGATTTTAGCTAGTGGAGATAATAGTGCTATTGGGCGGTAGTTAAAGAGGTCAGTGGATTTGCCTCCTTTATGTAAGGGTATGATGTGTGATATCTTCCAGATTGCTGGAAAATCACTTTCTTTTATGGATCTGTTTATTAGGATCGAAACAGGGTAGGCTATAGCTTTTGCTGCTACCTGAAGGAATTCAGCAGGAAGCTTATCTCCTGAGGGGTAGTGGGTTTAAGTTTTGTAAGAGAGATTGTATGTAGGAGGTGGGTATGGGTTGAAGTTGAAGGGAAGGAATGACTTTGTTGGTGTTACTTAAGATCAGTTGGGAAGCATCAGGGATAAATGGCTTGCTAGTGTTTGTATGGAAGTAGTAAAGAAGCTATTGAAGTTATTGGCTATTAAAGAGGGATTATCAGGGTCTAGATTCTGTGGGTTAGGTGTTACTATTTTACCTGGGGTAAGTAGATGATTGATAGTAGACCAGAACCTTTTGGTTCTTTTTGTGGATTGCTGAAGTTCTACATAGTAGTTTTTTGTCTGAAATAATAGCATTTTTGGTTTTGTTTCTCAGCTCTCTAAAGGTTTGATAGTCTGTTGGGTTTCTAGAGGAGTGCCATTTCTTCCAAGATTTATTTTTAAGCCTGATCTTTTGTTTAGTATTAGAGGTAAGCCAGGGTGCTGTTCTGGTCTTTATTCTAATGGTACGACTTGGGGCATGGTGGTTTAGGATTGTAAGGAATGCTGAGTTGAAATATTCTACGGCTTTGTTGAGAGAGAGGTGCTTTAGAGGGTCCAATTGTATTGTGAGAGTTCTGTTTGAAATCTTTGGGGATTAAATTGTTTCTTTGAATATAGTGTTCTATGTGAGGTAGGTAAGTTTTGATGAGTTTTAGCTCTAATGACATATGTGAGGGAGTGATCGCTAAGCTCATCAGGAAGGATGCCAGTTTTGTAGCTTTGTGAGGGCGAGTTTGTAAGAACCCAGTCTAAGGTGGTTTCTTTTTGCTTGTTTTATTTATTCTAGTGGCACTATCAATTAGTTGTTTGAAACCAAAAGGTTTAAATGGGAAGTAGGGTTAGCATTGTTACAAGATTTCCAGTCAATGTTAAAGTCTCCAAGGAGTAGTGTTTCTTGAGGGAGGTAATTTGAGAGTTGTTCAAGAAGTTGTTCTAATGTGGGGATATTATTTCCTGGAGGCAGATAAGCACAAATGATGTTTATTGATTTAGTAGTATTAATTTGAACTCTAGAGCAGATTATTTCGACATTATTGTTTTGGGTAAGAACAAGGTCAAGAAGAGTAAGCTTCAGGTTAGATTTATATAGGATAGCTACTCCACCTCCTTTCTTGGAGGTGCGATCACGTCTAACAATGTTATATCCAGGTGGGGTAATTTCAATATCTTTAATAGATGGTTTTAGCCAGTTTCTGATAAGCATAGAATGTCAAAGTTGTGTACTTCTAGTAGGGCGTGTATTTGACTAACTTTATTACAGATACTGCTTATATTTAGGTGGGCCAAGGATAGTATGTTTGTAGTTATAGTTGATGGAGGAAGGAGAGCTTTTATATGGTGACTGTGTGTTTCAGTAGTTGTAGGTTGAGGGCCTGGATTGGGGTGTATGTCACCGTCCTGAAGTAGATGGAGTAGTAGACCATAGTTTTTGGATATGTGTTTTAGAGATGTGTCAAATACTTTCTTTGATTTAGTTTTTAGTAGTTTACAATGAAATAGTCTATGGTATTTGGGAAGTAGATATATGATTTGTGATGAGGTAGGTAAATAGGATGAAGGTAGGTATGTTGTAGGTGTACTAGTATGTTTTGAGGGAAGTGAGAGAGAAATAGTTAAGGAGTGTTCATAGGAGGTTAAGAAGTAGGTAGTAATGAGAAGGAATAATAGTAAGAAGGTGATAGGTAGTTTAAGTTGTGAGTGGAGGATAGTTGTAGACATGATAAGATAGTTGTATGTGAAGTAGGGTTTCCTGATATGTTGTAGAGGGGTGTGTGGTGGGAGTAGGGGGTAGAGTGGAAGGGGCTGTAATGGTATAGGACTTTAGTGAGATAGTGGTGGGTTGGTTAAAGTGGTATGTAGGTGTGACTAAGTGAAGGAAGTTACACAATTTGTGAGACTGTGAATTGGATAGGATAGCAGTAGTAGGAGGTGTGGCTTGTAGAAATATAAATGTAGGACCCTGGGGTGGGTGGGATATGGGGGTAGGGTGGGGAGCGGAGCGGGGCACACAAAGTAGACCAGAGGAGAGTGGAAAAGTATCAGGGAAGGAAGGGGAATCAAGGCAAGAGAAAGTATCCTCGGGGAGAGGATGAGACAGAGAGGTAAAGGATGAAAAGGATTAGTATAAGGAGGGAGAATAAAAGTGTAAGGCAGAAGTCAGTACTAATATCCCAAATAGGGATGAGAAAAGTATAACATCTAGTGGACAAAGTAGTAGTGCAGTAAGCAAACAAGGGAGCTACCAGGCGTGGAGCTGTACTAGAAGGGGAGAGAGGATAGCCTATGTGGCCATCCGAGGAGACTGTGAGGGAAATGAAGGAGTAAGGAGGGGTAGCTGCTGGCTGCTTAGCTAGTGGCAGTCTGAAAGTTTAGCAGGAACATTTAGTTAAAACGTAATATAGCATGACTAGGTAGACATACTCTCTTTTTCTGGTGGTAGAGGGTGGAAGAAGAAGACAATGTCCTGACCGGGTCAAAGGGTATTCTGTGTGGAACACGCTAATAGTGAAATTAGAGGATACAACCCAGGCAAAGACACAGGGTCGTGCAGGGATAGCTGTTAGAGGAGGGAGAGAGGACAAAAAGATAATGTTAGAGTACAATATTAACATACAGGGTTACAATTCAGAGTCAAAATGCAATAAAAGACAGGTTATGCAACTGGTAAGCAAAGCAACGTTACACATAGTTGATATAACTCTTTAGGATGTACATATTAATGGTGAAAAGTACATTTCAAATAAATAACTGTATAGCTAATAATATATAGAGCCTAGTGTTACAGCAAATCACCACACACACCAGAGTAATGCAGTGAACGCATTCACGTTAACATAAACAATTCAATTGAAACACTTTCCAGTCTCTTTAGGAGGTGTAGATGTTGTAAATAGCAAGTCATAACACGGAACGCTATTGCGTATACAGAAATATGATATGTGAAAGCAATAGTTGTGAGGACTAGGATAGGAGCAGTCCCAATGTAAGGCAAACCTAATAACTAAACGCATTCACTTCTAAGTTAGCAATAAATTCAAGAGCAGTCACTTTAAAAGCTAGCCAAACTATCTAAAATTATTCACGTTTGCACAGCCCGTAAGTACTCATAGGTTGGAACAGCACAGCATACAAAACCAGCATTTGCGTGAGATGTAAAGGGTTCCTATACCAGCTTAAGCAGTATCGGTATCAGTATCAGAGGGTCCCACTTATGTAGTGCTACCTGAAAGCTAACGCATTCGTATAGCTGATCAAAGATCCACGTGCTACAGAATCAATGCAGACAGTAGCGGAGTAGCATTACAAGAAAGACTATACTAAACACATTCGCGTTAATCTGTCCACCAACAATATTATTGCAATCCTACCAATTTAGTGCCACCTTAAGGCTGAACGCATTCGCGTTTGGATTAGTAATAGTAAACACGCTGTTCTATCAGTATCAGAGGTAGATGAGTAGTCTTATATCAGAGGCTACATCAACGCAACTCCCACCAACCTGAACACAACAGTACTAGAGCCGTCCCATGTATTCAGTACCACCCAAGTGTTAAACACATTCGTGCTTACACTAGAAAGAGTACACACACTATAGCACAAATCCAGACAGTAAAAGAGCAGTCCTACACTAGAAAAGTACACACGCTATAGCACAAATCCAGACAGTAAAAGAGCGGTCCTTCAACTAAGGCTATACTAAACACAGTCGCGTTAACCTGAACATAAGCTGGAATAGCATATAATCATCAGTTTCACCTGACTTGGAGTGTTATAGGTAGATAGCAGGTTACTACAGCAATATGGCACAAGCTAAACACATTTAACATAAACAGCAGTTAAACACCGACTACTAGAAATGTTACAATACAATTCCTGAAAACTGGAGTGCAATATACAGCTTAAAACTTACTTCAGAGCTGTCGCACACAGCCAAGCAGACTCAGCAGCAGCGAGGAGGGCAGATTTAAAGATGGCGCCTTTGGGACATGGGCAGTCTTTAAAAACTTCCACAGGAAGTCCCTAGGGAGGAGGAGGCGGAGATAGTAGGGGGTATGTATAGACCGGAAAAGGAGGGGAGTGAAGAAACCTGGCTGAAGAAAGGATAGGATAATAAGGTTGCAGTAGGAAGATTAATAGAAGGGGGAAGGGGAGGGAAGATAGCAGGGAGGCAGGTATAGACCGGAAAGGAAGTGGTGCAGAGATCTGGCTGAAAAGGGATAGAATAGTAATAGGTTCAGTAAAGAGAACAATAGGCTAGGGAAGGAGATAAGAGGCTAAGTGGGTAGGATGTGGAACAGGAGTAATATCAAGGGTAATGAAGCATACAGATATTGGGGCCTAGTAAATACAATAGTATGTGAAAAAGGGTAAAACAGGAGTACAGACCTGGGCTCAAAGGAGACAGGAGAAGCAAGTAGGGAGCCCAAGGAGAAAGGGTGTGAGCAAAACACAAAGTAGACCAGAGGAGAGTGGAAAAGTATCAGGGAAGGAAGGGGAATCAAGGCAAGAGAAAGTATCCTCGGGGAGAGGATGAGACAGAGAGGTAAAGGAGGAAAAGGATTAGTATAAGGAGGGAGAATAAAAGTGTAAGGCAGAAGTCAGTACTAATATCCCAAATAGGGATGAGAAAAGTATAACATCTAGTGGACAAAGTAGTAGTGCAGTAAGCAAACAAGGGAGCTACCAGGCGTGGAGCTGTACTAGAAGGGGAGAGAGGATAGCCTATGTGGCCATCCGAGGAGACTGTGAGGGAAATGAAGGAGTAAGGAGGGGTAGCTGCTGGCTGCTTAGCTAGTGGCAGTCTGAAAGTTTAGCAGGAACATTTAGTTAAAAGCGTAATATAGCATGACTAGGTAGACATACTCTCTTTTTCTGGTGGTAGAGGGTGGTAGAAGAAGACAATGTCCTGACCGAGTCCAAGGGTATTCTGTGGGGAACACCCTAATAGTGAAATTAGAGGGATACAACCCAGGCAAAGACACAGGGTCGTGGAGGGATAGTCTCTTTTTCTGGTGGTAGAGGGTGGTAGAAGAAGACAATGTCCTGACCGAGTCCAAGGGTATTCTGTGGGGAACACCCTAATAGTGAAATTAGAGGGATACAACCCAGGCAAAGACACAGGGTCGTGGAGGGATAGTCTCTTTTTCTGGTGGTAGAGGGTGGTAGAAGAAGACAATGTCCTGACCGAGTCCAAGGGTATTCTGTGGGGAACACCCTAATAGTGAAATTAGAGGGATACAACCCAGGCAAAGACACAGGGTCGTGGAGGGATAGTCTCTTTTTCTGGTGGTAGAGGGTGGTAGAAGAAGACAATGTCCTGACCGAGTCCAAGGGTATTCTGTGGGGAACACCCTAATAGTGAAATTAGAGGGATACAACCCAGGCAAAGACACAGGGTCGTGGAGGGATAGTCTCTTTTTCTGGTGGTAGAGGGTGGTAGAAGAAGACAATGTCCTGACCGAGTCCAAGGGTATTCTGTGGGGAACACCCTAATAGTGAAATTAGAGGGATACAACCCAGGCAAAGACACAGGGTCGTGGAGCGGATAGTCTCTTTTTCGGGTGGTAGAGGGTGGTAGAAGAAGACAATGTCCTGACCGAGTCCAAGGGTATTCTGTGGGGAACACCCTAATAGTGAAATTAGAGGGATACAACCCAGGCAAAGACACAGGGTCGTGGAGGGGATAGTCTCTTTTTTCTGGTGGTAGTGGGTGGTAGAAGAAGACAATGTCCTGACCGAGTCCAAGGGTATTCTGTGGGGAACACCCTAATAGTGAAATTAGAGGGATACAACCCAGGCAAAGACACAGGGTCGTGGAGGGGATAGTTCAGAGCTGTCACACACAGCCAAGCAGACTCAGCAGCAGCGAGGAGGGCAGATTTAAAGATGGCGCCTTTGGGACATGGGCAGTCTTATAATCTTAATTGAATTTGTTGAAGTAGCAGAGTATGAAGGCCAAGTTAGTAGCCAATACTGTGAAATTTGTCATTGATAGCCTGGTACCCACCTTTGAACATATGGTATAATAATGGAAATTGCAGTTCTTTATGGGACCTTGAAAAACAAAATCCTTGGCATCAGAAATGGCAAAAATCTAGTGCCCAAAATGCATAACAGGGGAAAAACATTAATTGCAAATGTTTTATTTGTGGGGCGGAAGCAAGCCCCTGACACCTCTGAACTTACATATCCTAACTTCATAGTTATCCCAACTCAAAGAAGGGAGAAATCTGTCAAAAGAAGGGAAAACCTGCCAGCACACTTAGAAATCACACCAGGACTGATTTCCTGTGGAAAACAGTGATTAGTGTTGTGTTCCTTGCTATCTTGTACTTTCAGCAATTGACACTCAAGGAAATTCACCTCAGCTACCTGTAGATACACTGTAAATTTCACAGGCTGATATATCTTAAAGCAGGCAAAAGGCTTTGCATGTAACTGATCTTCATTCAGATGCACATAATTTGGTACTTTGTGAATAGACAACTGAAAGAAACAGAATTAATGTAAATCAGACATTATTATGATTTTGATTGCCTTACACAAAGAATTGTCCTGAGAAACTGAAAGCAATGAAACCCACTGGGATGTTTCATTTCCCTTATTGTAGACTCTGCTGTTCTCGTTGTTCCATATTTGCATTCTGTACTCACTAAATCTGTACCACTGCTATGAAGTCTTTCTTTGCCTCTTTTACACACAATTTATAATTTAACTTTGTCAGGGGAGTACTCTTTCTTTGTCTCATAAGGGACTTGAAGTCTCTTATCTTGTTCTTGCATTTTGTTAATTAGAAATCTTTAATAAAAGAGAATCTGAAGTATTTGTTGTTGCATATTCTTAAATGAAGGTGACAGCTTGATTAATTTTAAAAACATTCAGGAAAATATGCTTGATATAATAAGCATGCTAAAACCTTTTTTGCTTCAGGCTACTGATACAACAAAGTGGATTATTGTAGGTGATTGTGCAGAAGCTCTTTAAAACTGTTCTTTTCCTGTTTTCATAGTTTTGAAAAAGACGGGGGAGTGGTGGGAGAACATAATTATTATGTTATTGAAGTTAAGAAAAGTTGTGCTCTGTTCTTTCTCAGCACTATACATACATAATTGGAGTTAAAACCATTTATTTTATTCTCACGTGGGATGATATAGATCTGGTAGATTCAGTTACTATTTCTACAGCCAGTTTTATTGTTCAGTGTACACAGATCTGACATCTATTAGCCGTATGGTACCTTTGAACTTTAACACCAACAATGACACTCCTTCAAGAATGAGGAATGCATATTGTACCTGAGCTATTATGCCATTTGTTGAAAAGACAGTACAGTACTATAAAAATAACACATGCTATGTTGGGTGGAAGACACATTGCAACTATGAGGTTGTGGCCTGCTGTTATAGTAAAGCTCACAGTATTATAGGCAATACTATACCTAGGTTATCTGGTACCCTGTACAGTTCTGCAGCCCAGCACCACCCTCACCCTTAACCTGACAACCTAAAATATGTCCGCTCAAAGCTGAGGACCAAAAACAAACAAAAAAAACTAATGGTAATAATGATAATAATAATAATAATAATAACAGTAATAATTATAATAATATTAATAATAATAATAGTAAAAAAAATGTGGTTGTTAAAATACCACACATGTAGCTATTTAGTGCTTCAGCCATGATGGCAACCACAATACTGGCAATCCTTTCTGAGTACCTATGCTGCACTAGTGCTCCACTGGCATCTGTTGAGCACACTTCCTAAAACGTTGCATCCAGGGCAGCTGCCTCCTTAACTAAACCTGTAATATTTAACTTCTCTACATGCAATGTGTCCCTTTATTGCCTGCACATGGAGTGGACCATTCCTACCACCCTTCCCTTCTTACCACAATAACTATAGGTCTTGTGAAAGAATGTCAGTAGGTACTTCAACCACAACTTAACAGACATGCGATGACACAATGTGCTACTTTTAATCATGGTACTCAAGTGCATAGATCTAGTATGTGGTAAAACCTTTATACCATGCCCTTTGCAATTCATAAAAGGCCAACAGACCACTTGGAATACAGTTATAGCCTATTGCTTACCAGGAATAACTAAAGTATGCAATAGATGTGACCAACAACATGTGAATAACAAAATAACATGCCCATCAGTCATGAAATGTTAATGGAGTACAGCTTTGGACCATCTGCAATAAAATTATAGTGCATGGAATGCAGTGATTGCACCCAGTTAGGCATTTCTATAGCACAAAACCCAGTTTTAACAATTGGTCTGATAACATTTTAATTTGTTCCACAACCTGTGGGTTTGGATCCGAACCTTGCATTCGACTTGGCCACTTTAGAAGCTTACAATCCAAAGCTTGAGCTCCTCCTCTCCATCCCATAAAGCCTCATTCCCCTGATTACCCTAGATCTCATTTGTTGCTCATCTGAAAAGCATCGAGGTTCAACTGCTCTAGAATTCCTCAAGTTTTTCGGGTAAAAAAAATTGTTCTGAAGAAGACCAGTTGTAATGTTTGAAAGTGCTTTACTTGTTTCTTTATGTCATTGGTTTTACATTGTTGTCATTGTCAGTTCGTCCTTATGTCCCAATAAATTGGAACTATACTTGGTATTGTGGCACTTATTGGTGGATCCGGAGGCATTTGTTGGAGTTATAGAGTACGTGGATTTAAAAAAAAATTGTAAGTCATCCTTGAGCTGTGTTTCCTTGTCTCTTTTTACTATCCTGTCCTCCCATTTTTCCTGTTAGTTTTTAAATTTTACACACACACACACACACACACACACACACACACACACACACACACACACATATATATATATATATATATATATATATGTATACATTCATTTGAGCATCTACACCAACCTCGAATGGGTGTAACGCCAAATTGGAATGTCTAATTTCAAAGTTACGAACAGTCTGATGTCGTACAAAACACCGAATGTGACATTTCTGACTGCTCTACCACCTAAACAAGCGCTACCATGGGTCAAAAGGGGGAGGGAGATATTTATGTTTTGCACATCTCCGGTTTGCAATTGTGAGAACCTGCTGCACTGCTTTCGAACATTTTCCGATCGGCCATCCATCGGCCGAATAAATGAATGTATATATATATATATATATATATATATATATATATATATATATATGGGTCTACTGTATAAGTTTGAAAATACACTTCTTCGAACTCACACAGTAGACCCTGGGTTACTAAATCGAAAGTGCACTTTCGCGAAACCCGCTTCAGTGAATGGGCTATTACTGACTTTAGTGCAGTAGTTAAGGACCTTAGGGTTAGGGCACGCGTCTACCGCACCACAGTGGAGGACAGGCTATCCTTCACTGTGGTCCGGTAGTCACGGACCTTAGGGTTAGGGCATGGGTCATGGTAAGGGGATAGCCCTACTAGCTATCTCCTTACCATGACCCGTGCCCTAACCCTAAGGTCCGTAACTACCGCGCCACTGTGGAGGACATAGCATGTTTTCCTGCTGTCCTCCACTGTGGTGCGATCCATTCGTAGAAGCTGAGTTTGTGAAAGTGCACTTTCGAATAAGTGCACTTTCGTGCAACTGAGCGGTCTACTGCTCTTTTTCGAATACATGGTATTCATTGAAAAGCAGTAGACCCATATATATATATATATATATATATATATATATATATATATATATATATAAAACATTTTTTTGGTTTAGCTAGACTTTCCCACCTTCTTTTTTTCTGCTTTCCTTCTTTTCTAAAGTAAGTAGTTTGTTTCTAGTTGGTTTATCATGGCTGAGAAGTCTGATAAACCTTTAGGTTTTAAGAAATGCACTTCCTGTAGGCAAAATATTCCCTTATATGATGACCACAGGGAGTACTTGTATAGTCTAGGCTCAACACACCTGGACAGTACTTGTGGAGCTTGTGAAGGCTTTAATATGCAGGTGCTGGTGGACTGTAGGAACAAGCTCATCTTGAAATGCTAGCTTCCTACTCTTGCTCCTTCTGTACCTTCTATTTCAGGAGCTCAAGCCTATGTCAAGAAACATAAGGAGGCCAGTGAACATAGTAAACATTTTCCTGAGAGGTCCTCCTCCGAGCCACCAAAAAAGGCTCTGAAAACCTCAGATCAAAGAACTTTGGCTTCAACATTGCTAGCCTCTCCCTCTCTGTCCCCCCATGCTCCCCCTGTCAATTCAGAGCCGGGTTTCTTGACCCAGAGGTCTCCTCTCAAGGAGGTGTCTACCTAAAGTGTGTCCAGGCCACCATCAGCGTCCTACTCTGTCAGGTCTTCCCAGAGTTTGTCTGAGCATGAGGTGGATAGATTGATGAGGAAATTTCTTAAGGCAGATCCAGATGGGGATTTTGCCAGCTCCATTCCATTCTGAATGCATGAGCAGACATTCTCCCTTCTGTCCTATAGCTCCTTCTCTGATCTGACCTCCTGCTTTGGAGTTGTCAGATTCAGTGGCCCTGAGAAATGAGATGTTGTATCCAATAGTAGTTGTTACTTTGTGTCTGACTACCTCCCTAAAGCACTCAGCTCCAACAGTGTAAGAGCCCAGTGTATCTCGGAGCCAAAGCTTAGACATTGGTGTTCAACAGCTTGGTGCCGACTCCCCCTTTGGTGTGGATGATTGCGGGGCCTCCAGAGAAGTCTGCTCCAACAGCTTTGGCTCTGAAGAGATGACTCTCGGATCCTTGTACTCCATCTGCCTTCAAGGTTGTGGAGAGGGTCCTCACCCAGTCTAGGAGACTCCCACTTCTAGCACAGTTGGATCAAATTACCACCCTCATAGAATCTGTGATTGAGACCTCACATCTTACACTGGACAGCTGGTCCTGGAAAGCCTGCAATCCTTTCCAACTGTGGAACCCCAAATTTCTTCTGATACCTTCCTGGACCACCCCACCAAGAGGTCCCTTGGAAGAAGAAGTGTAAAAGGAGACGCATGTATTGCCCTCAGGAATCTGTCACTAGTGACACTGACTTCAAGGAAGGGGAGGGGTCCCCTAGATCTCCACTTGATGATGTCTCCTTTGCAGACATCTTAGATATCCTCCATCAAAAAGGTGGATGGTCCTCCCAAAACCCTATACCAGAAGAGACAGTGCTTTTGGAGGCTTTCAACATTGGCCCATCTACATCCTGGGTGTTCTCCTCTGCAGATCCACTTATTGACTTGGTATCTACCAGGGCATGGAAGGAACTGGACATATGGGTATGAAGCCCATACCCAAGCAGGCAGACAAGATACTCATTGCCCCCATAGACAGATTGCACTTGATCAAATGGATCCCCTTAGATGTCATGGTTGTTGCAGCAGCCACCAAAAAGGAGCTAGCTCAGGAAAGCTCCACTGTCCATCACCCTAACAGGGAGTCTAGGGCTTTGGACTGATTTAGAAAGAGGGTTTATGCTTCAGCTATGTTTGCTTTGCGAGCACTAAAGTACTAATCTCATTTTACCAGGCTACAGACAGACTTAATTAAGGAACTATCTAACTTGGTCCCTGAGTCCATGTCTGATGAAGAACAGAAGACCTTTTCCTATAGAATGGCCACTCTTTAATCACTATCCATCTCTTCCATGAGGTTGATTTCTCACACTACAGAGGGCACCTCAAGGGCCGCCTGTTCCGGCATTGCCAATAGGTGCCATACCTGGATGCAGCTGTATGACTTTGCAGAATCTTTCAAGGCATCATATGTCCATGCATCCTTTGATAGGTCATCATTGTTTGGACCCACAGTCAGAGACACACTCTTCCATAGCGAGAAAGATGGCAAGACCTTGTCTGCCGTTGAGATCTGTTTTTCCACACCACAAAGCTCCTTCTCCAGGAATCAGCTTGGTGGGAAAAAAGCTGTGGTTCAGGAAGTCTCAAGCCCTTTTTCAGGAAGCTCAGGGAAACTTTTCCCCCAGAGGCAGAGGGGAAAGCAGTTACAGTGGTAGATGCCACCCCTACGGGAGAGGGGGTCCATGAAGTCAGGGGTCGCGAGATGCTTTTTTGGACAGACCCTTCCAGCACCTCTAAAATTTTGCCTGACTGCCCTGCTACAGAGGCAGTGGGGGGGTGCTTATTCTTGCACCCAGAAGCCTGGATAACCATCACAAATGGCTGGCTAATGGGTACAAAGGATCATATCAAGAGGATGCTCCATTCCCTTTTTAAATCTCCCCAAACCAAAGACTTATCTCCCAGATGTGCCACCCAATCAGAGTGAGGCAACAACTGTAGAAATTTCAAAGCTGCTCCAAAAACTAGTTATCCAGGAGGTCCCTCACGACCAAGTCAGATCGTGCATTTACTCAAGGTTTTTTTAGTTCCAAAGAAGACAGGGGACCTAAGAACAAATCAGTAAAGAACTTGAAATTCCGGATGGTCACAATTCAATCCGTCTTGCCTCTTCTGAAGATAGATGACTGGATGTGCTCAATAGAGCTGAAGGACATATACTACCATATCAAAACGGATGGTGCTCCAGACAGTATCTTTGCTTCAGGCTGGGAGCCAGTCAGTACCAATTCCAAGTGCTCCTGATTGGTCTCACCATATCTCCCAGAGTGTTCACCAAATTCATGGCAGTATTTGCAACTCATTTCAGATTGCAGGGATTCCATGGGTTTCCTTAATGGATGACTGGTTCCTAACCGCTTTGATCAGGCATCTACTCATTCAAGCCAGGGTCTACCTGTTGCAACTAGCTGCCACTCTCAGCATTACCTTCAAGATGCAAAAATCACAGTTCCTACCTGTTCAATTGATAGACTTTATCGAGACACATTTGGACACAACCAAAATTATGGCCTACCTACTTCCAGACAGTGTCAACCCTGAGGCTGCACATCTCACAGATTCTAGCAATTCTGGACCCTCCCGTAAAATTAATTCTCAGGGCATTAGGCATGATGGTTCCCATGATAACTCTATTACCTACAGTAAGCTTGTACGTGAGAATTCTACAGTGAATGCTCTCAGTCCAATGGTTCTTATACCATCATCCATTGAACCAACTGATCAAGCTTTCATGTGTATGCAAAGACTCTCTCCTTTGGTGGCTTCATTCCTCTGAAGTCAACCAAGGATGCCCCTTTGTTCTTCCTCCACCAAGCACCAGGCTGACCATGCACCCCTCCCAGATGGGGTGGGGACTTGCATTTTCTGGGACAGATGGTAAAAGGCACATGGATTTCTCAAGAGATCAACTTGCATATCAACATCCTGGAGATGAGAGAGGTCCTTCTAGCACTGCAAGCACTACACAGCTTTCTCCGTCTAGGGACTATTACAATCCAGACAGACAATATGTCTCTAGTGTGGTACATCAACAAACAGGGTGGAACCATATCTTATCCACTGTGTCAAGAAGCAATAAGAGTGTGGCAATGGGTGATATCTACCAACTGCTTTCTATGGGCGATATCTACCAACTGCTTTCTAACTGCAACACACACTCCGGGGAGTACAACATTCTAGCAAACATGCTCAGTAGAGTTTTACTGATGAATCATAAGTGGTCTCTAAGTCAATCAGTGTCAAACATGATCGTTCTCAAATGGGGTCAACCTTACTGCAATCTCTTTGTACCACACTAGCTGCCAGTATCAAAAAAGGAATAAAATATTAGAGGTACTGTGATGCTGATATATGGACTAGAGGAGGTCAGTGGCTGCAAGGGTAATACTGTACAGTAGTGCCATCAGAGAATTCAAGGATGACAAACATCTGGCATTGGCCTTAACAGAAGAGTTTAGAAGCAACATGCTGGGGACACAGATAATTATGTGGTGGAATAATTTAGCATCTCTTCACTAGATAATTCAGTCTGATCCACCTACAGTTGTTAAATTGAATACTGCAGAGAGATACATGATATTTGTATCCTGTAATAATACTAAGTACACTGCAGAGCAGCCCATGACAATATTGTGTCCTCATGACAGTAGCACAATCCTTATCGGGTCATAGGTTAATACTAGGCTAATGTCCACAAGAATCTTTATAAGCCTAGCCATGCAATCCAACCCAGTTTTGTCCCAGAGTGTCTTGGATGCCTATATAATGGGGTGTGTTACTAAAGAGGTAGCTAAGGGTTATGTGGGGGTTTATGTTATTTGGGTACTAATTTGCTTACCTTCAACCTCTGTCCATCAGAGACACAGGGTCCAAAATAGGGATGAACTTGCAATTTCTCATCCAATAATCAAAGTTTCTTTTGAAAAGGGTCAGGGATGAACTCTGCTTCACGAAGATGGGGAACTTATTGCATAGTTTGCAGATCCTTTGAGACACATATTGGCTCCTCCTGCAGATTGTGTTTATGTTACAGGCAAAGTTCAGGTCCTTAGATCTAGTGTTATTGATGCTGTTTGTCTTATGAATGTGCAAGAGATTCATCGGAGATGTAACTGAGGATTCCTTATATGCTAGACATAGATCATGTCTCAGTAACCTGTAGGAGACTGAGTATAGAGACATGATCTTAAGAAGATCTGTATAGGAAGGCGTATTCATACCTTGGATTTTCCTGGTGAGAAACCTTTGAGGATGTTCCAACTGTTACAAGTATCTGGTAAGGCACATGCCAAAGAGGGCATTGTACTCAATGATGGGTTGATAAGGTCTGAAAAGAGTGGTACTGTTACTTCATTGGACCTGCATGCCATACACTTGATTATGAGTTCAGTGACATAGAACGATTTTCTTACAATCTTGGCTACATATTGGTTGACACTGAAATTAATGTTTACATATGTTTCTGGATCCCTAACTGTTGAGTCAGCTCTTAGGTGTTTTAAGGATGACATAATTAGCGTGGGTGCATGATTTCCCAAAGGGCACTATAATGCATTTCTTTGGATTGCGTTTTAATTCATGGCTTTTGCTTTTGTTTGCATTAGATCCTCTTGCAAGATGTTGGTGTCATGGGGGGACTTATGATTGCTCCCATTTCACAGTCATCTGAGAACTTGGTGAGCCAGAGGCCTTGGAGTTTAGACTTGACTTCTGAGAAGTAGATGCCAATCAGGAGCCGGCTCAACACAGACGCCTGGAGTACACTGCTATTGACTGGTCTCTTGTGATGGTCTCATCAATCCTACCTTCTGGATCCTATCTGGATCCAGCTAGCAATACAGCAAGTTATGCAGGGAGTTATTCCTAGTTCTGTGAATTTCTCAACAATCCGTTAGAGGGGTATAGTATCGAGCACTGTGGGCAGGTCAAGGTATATGGTATGCACTGTTTTCCACTCATCCATAGTCGTGGCAAGCCTCACAAAAAAGTCTACCAGGTTAAGTAGGCAAGACCATTCCCTTAAAGCTAAACTGGGATGGGTCCACTGTCTACATGTTGCCAATGTCTTTGCTGATCATTTCTATGATAATTCAGTCCATGTCTTTGCATATTAGACTTGCAAGACTGATGGGTCTGTAGTTTCCAGGGTCAGTTAATGGCCCACCCTTATGAAGAGGGATGACAGTTGAAGCCCTTCATTCACCTGGCATGCAACCTGTTTTAAGGCTGTAGTTGAAGAGTGCCTCAACTGGTCCTGCTAGATCATGTTTTGGGCTGTTTAGGAGGTAAACAAGGATATTGTCATGGCCCTTTGAAGCAGTGTTATTTGGCCTTAGCAGGTTTCTCCAGCACCTGCTCCCTTTTGATAGTGGAAGGATATGCTAGAAGGGATTTCACGGCAGGTGAGGTGGTGAAGTTAGAGCTAAATTTACCAGCCAGTAAATTTGCTATGTCACCCTGGTGAGTGAAGGCCTTGCCATTTACTACCACTTCCACACACTGCTGAGTATTATCTTTAAGATTCCTGACATAACTGAAGAAGACCTTGCAATTGTCTGTAGCTTGGAAGGCTATCCTCACCATGTTATTGACTTTATTAGACCTCTTAGGTTCTTGTTTAGTTAGGTCAGAGAGCTCTTGTCTCTATGAGAGTTGCTCTTTCTATTTTTGGCCATGATTTTCTTTTTCTTTTGTTATATAACCTGTTAAGGTAAAGATTCCACCAGTGTGGTTCATTTTTGGTGTTAGATATGGGCTTACTTGTGGTAGTTACATCAGCCTCAGTGCAGCCATTTACATGTTTCTATAGGGTTTCTGTAGATAATTCTGTTTAGGTAGCTGTGTTTCAGGGTTTAGAGGGCTGTGAATTTTGACAAACCGTTACTTAATAGGATGTAAGTTTGCTTTAGAATAGTTTCTGTTATGGATTTACTTGGGTTTTCTTGGTTGATTCTTATTTTGAAGAGGCAACAGCTTTGTGGTCAGACTTCACCAATGAGAATGTGACGAGGGGTGGGGGGTGGTGGTGTGGGTAATGCTCTCCCATATTGGAGAGAAATAGGTCCTATATCTTTGATCTATTGCTCAGAGAGTGCACTATCTGGTCCAGGGTGTTTGTGTTGACAAAGTCCAGAAAATGGTGTGACTGAGCATTAGATGCAATGTATTTTTCCCAGTCTGTTGAGGGGTAGTTAAAGTCTCCCATGAATAAGGTATTTGGTTGGATGGTGAGCACTTCTAGTAGGAATAGATAAGAGATCTGGGCTTTGTGTTTAAGATTTATGCTACTGACATGTCTGTGTACAAAACATAATCTGTAGTGCAGTTTTATGTGAGTGTGCACTAGATTAATGACTACACTAGACACATAACAGTATGATCAAAATCCATGATAACCATGATAATCATAAAGAATAGTGCAGGGCCTTATTAGAGTAGCTATAATTTTTGAACAGGAAATAAACAACAGAATATTGCATTTCATAGAATTAATACTACTTAACCTTTCTATAGGCTTACAGTAATTTAGGTATTGTCCCCTTTGAAAGGACGAACATTAAGGGGAACATCAATAAATTTTGGAGAGGCAAGCCTAAATCTGTGGACAAAAGCAGATCATTATGAATAAGTTATAGCATCTGAGAGATTTGCAAGCGGTTTGTGTTTTTTAAGTTGTTTCTATTTTTTTATTGTTTTGTCTAAGGAATTCACATTGATATTTGAATAGTGAAAGAAATAGTGTCATGTCATTTGTTTTATTCATTCTTAAGATGCAAGCAGAATGGACCTTAACAACCAATTTTTCTTCATGTGCTAGTTAGAAAATCAACACAAATACAGAATGGTGGTAACACTGAAACTGAGTAATGTGACTGTGATGACCGTGCCCTGGCCCAGCAATCAAGGAGCCTCAATCCTTACCACTAACACCAGGGAGATCATATCCTAGAAGAGAGGAAAGGATAACTAATACACAGTAAAGTACAGTTTCCCTTAAGTGCACACAGAGATCATAGTCAGTCTGGGGCTGGTTGCTCCTTTACTCACCATGTCCCCAATAAGACTCCCCACTGGCACAGCTATAGGGTCCAGGTCTCAGCCTAACTGGGCAAGCTAAAACCTCCAGTACACTCTCTGTCCAACCAGTGCTTAATGTCTCTGCCCAGGTAGCTGATACATACACACACACACACACACACACACACACACACACACACACACACACACACACACACACACACACACACACTTTGAGAAGAGGTTATACAACCACACAGACTTTCCTGGGAAAAGGCTGGCATAGGTTCTCCAACTGTGCCCCTATTACCCAGACCATATTGTAGTAATTCATGCCACCACCCAATTAATTATCAGCTACTAACAGGCCCTTAAAAGGGTGTCCAATTATTACTGTGCAATAGTATTATCCATTGATGATGTAACTATTCAGTCTAGGCTTATTGGAAGGGCTTAGACAATAACCTCTATAAATATATAATGTACTCTAAAGCATACTTTATCTCCACATAAACCAGCCACAGGTAGAAGGTTCTAAAAATATTTAATAATAAAGAATTAAAACACAAGACAAAACTACTACATCACAGAGATATCTAAGAGTTCAGAGATCACACAGAAACTTAAAATAATACAGTAGGACAGGTCTGATTTCAAAGAAAAATTCCTAATTAATCTTTACTAGCTTTAACTATTCCTACAAGAAATCACAGTGCTAGAAACTTACATGTGAGCTTAGACAGAGTGCTGAGTTAGATATCCAAAATCAAAATGCTGCCAGTCTCTTGTGAGAAATAGTATTTAAACATTACTAACAAACATGTCTCTAAGGCCCTCGCAAATTACATCATTTTTGACACTTAGTCTGGAGTTCTCAGGCCACAAACTGCATTATTTAGCAATTTAACACCTGCTCAGAAACTTACAACAATATAAGTAATTTCACATGTATACTCTAACAGAAACCAGAGTAATAAAACACCTTCTACATGTAAATTCTGGTCGTAAACTTTAGCCTTAAAACAATGGCATGAAACCTTCACCCAGACACACTGGAGCCGAATTCTAACATGAGAGGTTCACAACATGCCTCACTGGGCCAGTAGAGCGCAATGTTGTCACATATTTTGCAGTTCCACATTTCACAGTATTCTTTTACACTCAAAAAAACATGCCCGTATTTTACATTTATTTACAAATGCCAGAATTATATATCAAATTCTATTTGACTAGGCTGGTAGCCTTCGCCCATCTCTCCCCAATTGTCACAGTGACAATAATCACAAAAATTAGTTAGTAAAAGCCAGAATAACAGATCATTCACTGCATAATGCATACCAAGCAGAAAACAAGAAAAATTTAGAAGACTAGGAGATATTTGTAAATGCATTAAACCACCATTAAAAAAGCATAGACAAGTTTTTAGCTATAGTAATAATAATAATAATAACAATAATGATAAAGTGAGAAAAGAAAAGCATGCATTGTCTGTAAAGGTGGACCACTGAAATAAGTTTTAATGTGTAAACAAATGCAAAACATTGATTACTAGCCATTAATATTAGCAATAAATGTAAGTGTTCTTTTAAGTGCATTGTTTTTTAAGTAATGTTGCATTAAATATGAATATTTACAACAAGGGCAAGGGAAGCTGACCAATCAGGTAATGCTTGTTAGCATTGGATCGCATATGTTCCTTGCTAGGGAGTATACAAGGACAGGCAATACAATACAAAACAGTTTGAAAAAAAAGAGTCCCAAAATGTCTCCTCTGAATGTTTCATACTAAAATTGCTTATATATAAAAAGTGTCTATACAGCAATCTGTTAGTTAAAGTAAAAGCCAACAAAATATGAAAAATCCTTTTTTTTTTTCAAACAGTTTCAAGATTTGCTTTTAAATCTGACAACACTTAATAATTTGGCCTCATATTTTTTTAATCACTGCATTTTGGACCAGCACCATTGGAAACCGAATTTGTTCATCCAAGATCCAATATATGATTTACAAAACAACATGAATATGAGATATACATAAGAAATTGCACAAACGGCACACACTACGTTAGAGAAGGTTCCCTGAAACGTTGGCCTGAAAATTTTATACCAAAATTCCATGTATGAAGAAGTTTAAACTGACTGTCTTGGCTTGGCAGTAAGTAATCAATCAGAAGAGATGAGCTATTTTACCTTAAAGTGCACTGCAAAAACAAATTATGTAATCATCCCACATAAAGTAATAAATGCAAAAAAGTAAGTAATTTAGTTATGAAGAGATAGATGCCCCTTGTATATATTCAATAAGGCATTGGGGTGTGCAGGATACACATATTATTGAATAGATGGGAGGTTGGCATAGTGGTTATGATGTTTACCTTACAGACACAAGGTGCAGGGTTTTATTCTCACGAGTAATTTCCTATGCTTGAAATGGCCCATAAGACAGTTAGCCTAGTACTAACCTAGGAATAGTGAAACATTATCCCTTGAGCTCATGCCCCCCCCCCCCCACCAACATCCTTGGACGTGCAATAGTAGCTGTGCTGTTCCTTATAGATAGGAAAAACTGGGCTAGCCAAGGGTGTTGTAAGACCAAGTACAGAAGGTAGAAGGCTCATATTGGCTCAAAATATGGAACACATATTTTAACAGTGCAACATTATTTTGTGCTATTTTGAAATGGGCTGTGACTGTCTGAAAATTTGGGGGTGGAAATAGAAGAGTAACATTTTGTATTGCACTGTATATCAGGGGTCAAGTACCATCTGTCATTTTAAAATAATTCTGAAAAGCAGTATTTGGCATTTCAGCACTTTCTAATCTTGTCCAGAGCTGTAACATCATGACTTTCATTTTGTGAGATGGGACAGATGTAGGTAACCTAGTGATATGCTTTGCTAATAAGTAAAGTGCATGAATTGTACTTGACTGAGTGGAGTAGTAACATTGATTTGGGGCTAGCAAGGCCATGGCATTTACATTGCATTTTCCAGCAATGGAGGAGGAACAGATAAGAAAAGCAGCACCAGTTTTATTAATGTGATGATTCACAATGTTACTAATGAATGTTTTTTTATACTATGATGCGCATGTGGCTGGGTAGCTCTTTTGACATATTTTCTGGAGATCGGCAGTCTCAGTCTATTCTTTTAAAAGACTCAGAATGCCACCATTTCTCATTACTGGTTGGTCATTCCCATAGAGCTTGAAAACTATTCTATGCACTAAATTCACCGAGTTGGAGTTGTCTTATTTCGTGTGGAAATCTTATCCTAGATGATCCCCTAAAACTCTTCTTAATCTACTTAAAGTCAAGCCAAGACAGTCTGCTCCCATGCAGATTGGCAATTCAAGAGGCTCACCTCAGTCTAGAACGGTCTTCTTAAAAAGAGAAACCGGGCTTTGGTACTTTGGAAATGTACAATGCCAAGAAAAAGTATTATATATTTGCTACTAACTCAAGTAAAGATCGAGCATCTGATGCAAACAAAAATACACAAAAGCATGCAAATGATTTTGGATTTTAATCAAAGACTTATCAGGAAAGCTATCTTAAAGGGCTAAAAGCCCAGGTAAAATTCTACAGCGGTTCTTGATCAGCCACATCAATGATATAATGTACACACAAATATGCCAATATGTTAGAAAGTAGGGAATGATTTCACAAAAAAAGAATGGATTTAAGAACAAGTATAATAAATACACTACCATTTATTTATTGTCTCACAGATTCCATTACGTACAAATCTGAGTAAAAGTGTACTCAAAGGTTCCATCTGTGTTGGCATTTAAAGCTGTAGATTATTTCATCCTAATCAGGAAGCTCAGAACCATTGCATTTTTAATAAACCTACCAGCTTGTTCCACTACTGTCTCCCATACTTGGCTCATCTTTTTTAAACCATGGAGCTTTTATGTCTTTGTGCACCTCAGGAGTCATTAGTTGCTCATTGCGATAATAAGTAATGTAGAACTACTTGAGTTTATATAAACTCTGATTATGTATTACAGCCATTGACACTTTAACACTGTGAATGGCATTTAAGGACAACTACCTCTGGGAATGTTTGTGGTTATCAAAGAGCAGTAGAGAGTCATCAGACAACCTTAGTAGATTATATAGGAATGAATGATGTACTAACTGGTTTTCTGAGAGAGTAGCTGATGCATGGAATAGCCTACCAAATTATATTAAAACAAGCACTAGTTTAGATATTTTTAAAAACAGCTTGAACATCTACTGTGGGAATAACTGTTTTAGTACATTGGCTGTCTAGAAAGGTATCATTGCCAGTTTCTGAAATATCTGTATGTGTATATGTATGTGTGTGTGTGTGTGTGTTGTATAGCATAGCCATTTTAAGACTGAATATATTCCATAATGCATTATATTTTTTGATTAGAGCCAATGTTTTTGTGTTGACTGAACTGCTAATATCATTCTTAATGAAGTGTCATTTTGTACAGAATAAAGGTTACTGTTGTTGTTATGTGCTAGTATATCTCAACATTAATAACATTCTTGTTCAGCATTATTGGGTAACTAGAGGTGTGGCATCATAACACTCCCATGGTATTTTGTGTCTTTATCAGCAGCTGAATTCTGGCAGTACCTTAACTAAAACTAACTCTATGTTGATAATCTGTTTCGCTGTAAATCACATAGATCAATAGATGACATCCAGAAAAATATCCAGAGAGGATTCAGTCTGCCCTCGTAATGGCATCATACTTATAAATTTATAGTTATTATCAGCAAGACTGCAGTTATGATATTTACGGCAGAGCAAAATACTGAAGGATATCATGTAAGTCCATTTTTTATATTACAAATTGCCTCCAAGCCTGTGAATACACATACCTTGGTTTATCATTAGATCTGACTGTCATTTAAACACCACACATAAAAAAGTCATCCTTAACAAAAACTGATATAAGCTGTCAATTATACTAGTATCTAAGACAAGGAGAGTAGCTGGCATAAAAAAAAAAAAAAAAAAACATGAATACTCCCTTCCTGTACTGACTGCCCTGCACTTGTGATATGAATGTACTACAAATATCACTTAATAAAAATCTGTTAATTTATTTCCATATCTAGTCAAGGGTAATAGTATTATTTTATGCTCATAATTAATAACAACCAAAGCTATTGTGCTTTTAATGTCCTTTGTTTTTAATTTTTTTTCATTTAAAATATTACTATTTAAAATAGTCTGTTTTGGCTAATAACTTAGTGACTTCAATTTGCTTACAAAAGACAAGAGTTTTTTTCCTTAAAAAGCACAAACTAGTTGGAATCAATTACAACCTGAAGCATTAGTGAGACTAAGTTTGGAAACTTTTCATTAAAGACAAGCTAGGCATTAAACAGGACTGTGCATAAAGTTAACTATTGTAGAGAAAATAGCTGATGGATACCCCCAATCAGCCATCTTTTTAAATGCTACAGTGCCACTTATTTCACAAATTTATCATCCCCCTTTCACCACATTGGCTAGTCATTTATTATATGTTATTTTGGTTATTGATATGCATTTATGCTAGCTTCCTGTGCTAGTTTGATATTTCTCCAAAGATTTTATGATACAAGTTATTGTACAACATGATAAATATTATGTGGTGTAAATTCTTCCATTATTCTGTTTGTATGTTGTCTTGATTTCAGACTGCAACATTGTTAAACCTTAATAACCACTGTAAATATACTATTGTAATTCTAATTTGCACTCTTTGTTGAAGTCAATGTCTGTAAAGATGTTACTTGGAAATGTAGGTCAAGTTACCAAACATTCCTCTGTGTCATGTCTGGAAAGGGACTTGATACCATCTTACATACATGACTATCAAACAAACAAACAAAACCACATAATAATGTGGGAGATAGAGCTACATGATATGGGTGTTGTCATGTTACATAATTACTGAAACAGAACATCACAAGTGTGTACAGCAGGCCTGCCTTGTCTGAGCCATTGTGTCAGAACTAATACTGCAGTATGTACACACACACACACACACACACACACACACACACACACACACACACACACACACACACACACACACACATATAAAATGATCCATTAAGGGCAGCATATCACTAACAGTTACATGTCAGCATATTGACCATGACATGTCCCAGCAAATTTCATTATGAATCCAAAATCACCATACTTATTTTGTTTAATCTACCTGCATATCAGAAATGAATTACTGTTTAATTATCTCTCCGGCTTTAATTCATATGTGAAAAAGTACTATTTTTCCTTAAGCTTTGTGATGACAGAATGCTTAAGGTTTTAGTCTGCATGCTTTTTTTTGACAGACGATGACTGAATGATACACAGAGAAACTTTACTGTAGCACTTACATGGTTAAGAATGGATGTCAAGGCTGAGCTGCAGAAAATGATTGCTATTTCTAAGGTAACATGTCACAAGTAAATGGTGAGAAGTTGTCAGTGCATGTGTCTCAGCAGATGAGTGGTGAAGTTACCTGCTGGAATACTGCGGTTTCTTTTAAAAGTAAAGAAAGGAGTTCATCTCTTTTGAGATTATGATTTTGGATGAAAATACAAAAAATGAGTTGTTGGATGGCCCTGGCTATGAAACAGTGAGGGAAGGAAAATGAAGACCATGTTTTCTTTCATTTTGTAAGCCAGTGCATTATGCTGGCTGTTTATTTAAATTACCCAAAGAACTGAAAACAGTGAAGACTAATTCATTTAATTTTACACTATTATGAAGTGACCATTTATAAGAACAGCTGTGCTGCTGACTCTCCCACACGCTGTGGACTCTTTATATTAGGTTAATGCAGCAATAAACAGATGTGACATTACCTGTCATTACTGATGAGTTTTTCCCTCCCACATTCTTCATTGGCAGATTTATAAGTAGATGAAAGTGAACTCATTTCATTACAGCTGTGCTTGTCTGTCCTTCTGCTTTGCCTTTTTATTATAGAATAGTGCAAAATTAAACCACCAAGCTATACTCTGATGCCTGTCCCATATTCCATGAGTCATTTTTTATCAGGAAGATGATACACTGAACTTGCTAGTTTTGATAGCCTTTCTTCTGTTGCCTGTTCTATAGTGTTGTTGCTTGTTTTCCAGTTGTGTAAAACTGCAGTGCAGGGAACTGCACAATCTGTGCCTGTAGTCTGTGCAGTGTTCCCCATATCTTATTAAATTTTACTAAACAATATTATTCCAGCAGGTACATGGTTATTTATTTTTGAGCTATTTTAAATAAGCAATGATACAAAAAACAATAAGTGAATTGTTTTATTTAGTGCTCTATTATTGTGCTCCCCATGTGTTACTTAATTTCGTTGGGAAGATGGGAAAAATAACAAGTGCACTAAACATGCATATTGCAATGCGTTTCTTAGCAATGTTGTATACATGAAATTGTTTTGGTGCATAAAGCAGTATCACAAATCAGAGTTCTTCATGAAAATCAGTTTCCCTCTCAGCAAGTGGTTGATTGTGGCATAGCTAAATTAAGGTGTTATACACTCAGGTACTGTTTTAACAGTTATAAATAAAATCAGCATTATTCATCAACCAGTCATTTGCTTTTAGCTTTTTTCATAGGTTTTAGCTTTTTTTAATGGTATTTTCATATGTAATACGTGACTCGAGTACATCTGCAAGCAATGTAGCCAGAAGCAAGAGTTTGAAATGTCTTGCTTTTGGTCTGTGATCCTTTACAATGTCTTGCATGTAATAAAAGGATGAACCAATTCAATAAAAGATTGTCAAATATTACTTTGAGCAAGAATGCCTGCTGGTGCTTTGGAAGTTTCTTATCCAAATTATGATTCAGATATGGTATCTTCTCACGATGAATATTTCAGAGACAGCTTGGACATCACAAGTATAGCAAATGTGTACTGAAACAACTGCACATATACAATTATTTCCCAAGTATAAATATAAAGAACTGCAACATGGATACTGGCACAGGCTTGTACTGTCTAGATCTGTAGCAAATTGCATCCAAACAGTGACTATTCCAATGATGGGTGGACTGCTTGTGCTGATGGTAATTTTATGCAGTACAAATTGAAACCTTCTCAGCAAAAATAGCATGGATTCACACTGTCTTTGAATTTTCCCAGTCCCATCCAAGGTGACATGATTAATATTTATAATACAAGGATTACATTTATATGACATGGAAAGACTTTTTTAGTACAGTGTTTAGTACTTAATGGTTTACTTCAAGCATGCTATAAATTACTAAAAATACACAACCGATATTCGTAACAGTTTCCAGGACAGTGTACCAACAAATATCCCAGCTCCACCTCTATTTATAAGGGAGTCTTTGTTTTAATACTTTGATCCTGAGTGTAATTAAATAAAAATTACAGGAAATAATAGCATGCAAGCTCATTAGGGGAAAATGCTTTTAGTTCTTTTAAAAGACAAAATAAGTATAATAAGTCAAAAGAAGTCACCATCTGACTTCTGAATATAACATTTTCAGATTGTTCAGCATTACTCTATGATAAAAATGTATTAACTCAAAATGTCTAAGTGCATGATATCACTGTATCATGTCTGAAACTAGGTGTTAACACTGCCTGGGCTATGAAATGCCAACCTCCTATAGGCTGATAAGCCAAAAGCACAAAAAAAAAAAAAAAAAAACCTCACATGGGTGAAACAATCTATCCTAATTTTTGCAGGGGTTATACCAACTCAAAGAAGGGAGAAATTTCCCATACCATGAGAATTACTGCCAGCTCACACTTAGAAACCTCACCAGCAATGATTTTGTATAGGAAACACCATTCAGCGTTATGCCAGTCATCTTTTTTTTTTCTACATGCTACTAATTGCTCAGACAATTTCACTCTGAGCATGTGTAGAGAACGTGTTAAAGCTATCTGTTTATCTACCTCTGAAAACAGTCACATTGCAAATTAACAGTTTACCGTAGAAATCACTAACCTGTGGTCCCAAATCATGCTTAGTGAACATCAAAGAGTTAACATAATTTTAAGTTGGCATATCTATAGCGAATGATAGCCTCCATAAAATTCATGCGTTCTCATGATTCAGATCTTCATGAAATATGTAAGTTTGTAGCAATTCAGCAGTTCATCTTAGTGTATGCGTACAGAGTAATGATGGTGTTACTAGGTGGAATTAAAGGGGATAAACATTGTAGAAAAAGTTCTTAGCTTTTTATTTTGCTGAAATTAAAATAACATGCTATTACTATAAAGAATAAACACATAGTGCAAAGCAAGTATGCATTGTCCTACAATCAGCATTAAGTAGCTAAATCCGTTTGTGCTAGTATTCTTTGAGAATACAAATCAGTGATTTTGGCTTAGCATTGCAAGAGCCTTGTCTGTTCCTGCATTTCAACTGAATTAAAAAAAAAAACTAAATGCAGATCTTGTACATGAATAATTTTGCTTGCTGGCATCATGGCAAGGAAGTAATGTAAGTCTGCTACATACCAGTACCCAAGCATAATATGTCTGTTAAACACAAGTGGAAAGTAATTACCAAGTGGTTAATCTAATTATTGGTGTTGTTCTCCAGCTGTACCACATTTAAGGGATTGCCAGCAGAGAAGTTTTTATGCAAGGAACCCTATAAAGACTTCAGGATGACAGAATTAAGTCAGAGAGATTTGTGTTACATTAAAAGCCAACTTGCGGTTATGCATACCACTGCAACTCTGTCTTTGGGTTACTCCTATTTGTCCAAGTTTCTAAACCATTAATTTCCTGAGGTTTTTTGTTCTCTTATAGTAACACACACCCAGCAATTTCTTGCTCCCTATTATGAAAAAGTAAAAATAAAATTATGTTTTATGGTAAGTGGGCATCATTTCGATAAAGACGTTTATATACAGTATACAGTCAAAAAGTGCACAGTGCTAACATTGTACAAACACAGTAGAAAACAGCACGGGGTGATGGAAGATTCTGTTTATAACTAACACTGAGCCATGAGCATTCCCAGACAATTTCAGGTTGGTATTCCACCTATGTGCATACAGGAATTTTTTTAAAATCCTAGTGTCTAAAGCTGAATTAATCTCATTATGGTCTGCAACACTTTAGTGTTGCACTATTACGTATTTTTAATGGTTTCAGTGCCCATCATCATTTGAGGTTTGGCAGCATTTTACTCATTAAAGTAGGAACAGAACTGAGTTAGTAAAATTGTGATTCAATGGAAGGAAGTACCCAAGATCTGCCCGTATGCCCCTCATAAATTGTTTGAGTCAGAAAGAGAAATATGTATAAGGTAAGAAGGTTTTTTGTGGTTGTTAATTTGTTTTCTTGGGTTTAGGTGTTCATGTGGAGGGGTGATCAGAAACAGAAAAGATTCAGTTGTTTCTTGCTGGTTGGGTTAGAAGTGTAACTTCAAAAGCATGGGGGGGGATTAATGTAGAGTGGAAGAAAGAGAAGACTAGCCCCAATAAGGTTAGAATGTTTATTAGAGTGGTTGTAGAGAGGGAAGCTAAGCTGAGGATAACTAGGGAATGGATGACTTTTAGGAAGAAATATGTCATAGAGACAGGTCAATTCTCAGACTAGGGAGAGGGATAGGCACAGTCAGTTTACTTTCTTTGGTGACCATGAATACAAAATCAATGTTAGTCCTTGTTTCTTTCTTTTTACTTTATTGTACATAATTTTCAGTGACATAGTGTTTAACAATATATTTTTCTATATATGCCTGTTTCAAGGTGCTGTACATAGTTTTTGTTTATAAAACATATTTTTTTACTGATTTTAACAATAAGAAAAAAAAAAACATTCTAAGTTTTAATCAGCACAAGCACTGTAACATTTGATTCACTCAGTACTTTTTGTTTGTTTTTTCTTCCACTGTCAGATCCTTGGGTCATACAATTTATTATAAATAAATCCAGCTTCTCTACAAGTTTGAGGATGCAAGAAAACAAATTATTTTCTAATAAAATGAATGGAAATTTTGATTTTTGCTTACTATTTTTTTCTTGATTACATATGTCATTATTCATTTGATGAGTACCTAATTTAAGATACATTTTCTGCTCAACTACTGTGTATTGCACATGCATTTTTGAATATATCAGGATGAATGTTCTTATATTAAAAGTGAACATGTATGTTCAGTTTTATTGCTCAGCACAATGGCATAATTAAAAATAATGATAAAAAATATGAAATGTTTATAGTTATTTTTTATAGAATTGATTCTGTAAGTATTTTTCATTTCCTAGCTATTTGTCCAATTATAGTTAACAATATTGCATGTACTAAAAGGTGACATAATTGTGTTCTACTGAATATTTATTTATTTTTTTACATGGTAGACTGCAGACTTGTTTATAGGCCTATATTAAAACAGCTGAAATACAATTGCAAGTGAATTTCCAATAGAAGATTGTATAGAATATAGATTATATACTTCTGTCATATATAGATGCTACTAAAATGAAAATAATTTCAGTCAGTTAATCTTTAAAGAGAAAAGTTATAATAGATGAAGCACTGGTCTGCATTGAAAAGTAATATATTTTATATATCCTGACTGTCCAGATTGTTTACAGTTATGCCTGGATATTTTTCTCTTATTTTATGTTTTTCTAGCATATCATTGAGGATTCATGTCATTAAATAATGATATGCATGTGAGTTTCAGACTTCATATCCTTCAGAAAAATGCATGGTAATGCAAAACCTAATATTTTAATACATTTCTGTGTTTATAAGAGCAATATTTAAAATTTGTCCCTGATTATATACCTCCCCATCATTTTTAGCTTTGTCCTAATTTCTTGCTTTTAGACATTGAGAAGTATGATGTATTTGGTGATTTAGACACGTGTGCAGAGCTATGTAACTTTTTTGTTTCATTACTGTTCTATACATAATAAAACCTAAATTTGTTACAGATTGCATTAATGGCATCTTGCAGTTTCTAGTGTTTTAATGTCAAGGTCCAGATTCAAAAAATATTTATATATGGTGTGATTGAGAGATGACCGTTGCGCATCAAAGATATATGTTGCATACTTCAGATGGTAAACTATATTTTTTCCTAGAGTGCTCAGTGTGCAATCATAGATTGGACCACTGAGCAGTAAATTGACAAGAAGTACAACCCCCATGGCTGTGGCAAAAGAGCTTCACAGTAGTAGGTTAATTTATTTTATCATATGAACACACTCTGCTTTTAGTGGTTCATGCATTTTGGAGGCAAAAAGGCTGAACAAATATTATCTGCTCTGTGCTTCACAGAGCAGTTATTTACTGTGGGATCTAATATTTACTGAATACAGCAAATCACACATCATTTTTAAGTACTGTGATTAGGTTACATTTAAACCAATTTGAACATATAGTCATGGTAATTTATGAGCATTTAAATGATTGATGTACTTCATACCAGTTGAGAGGTTTGTTAGACACTGTAAAACACATGGTAGTGTTACACTATATAACACAATGCTCTGTTGGCAATGAGACACTAACAGTTATTTAGAAACATGGAACTGTGGTTTCCAAGCAGGGAATCCTCTATGGGCCACATCCAGTACTCCTGTGTACCACTCCCATTGCTGTCTCATTAATTCCTGAAACTGGACAATGATTCTAGTACTTCGCTGCCTTTTGAAGCATGACTGAAATTTGAACCTGATAGGTAGGCTCACAAAGTTTAGTGACACACCAGTGGATACGTCTCAACTGTCCAGATTTTTGCAGAATGTCCTCTTATTTTTAGTTGTTCCTCATAAAATGTGTGGTTTTCTGGCAAATTACTGAGTACTGAAGTCACTAAATAGTGACATAAATTTAAATTTCAGACTTAATATCATTTAGAATATGCATAGTAGCAAAAAAAACTTTTATTTATTCTAGCAACTTTCTAAGTTTATAAGAGCAATATTTATAATCTGTCCCTATCTTTGGGCCTTTGTCCCTCTGTTATTTTTGGCTTTGCCCAGATTCCTTGTGCTAAGCGGTTCAGAAGTATGGTGGAGATGATAAACCACCATGGCAGCACTGCAGGAAGCTGAAGAGATTTGCAAACCTCTCACATTGTGAAACAATTCTTACTGCTCTCTGCGTGCGTAGAAAAGGATGTTTTGGCAATAACTGGTGGGTGGTTGTGCTATATTGAAGATTTACCCATGATTGGAGTGGTTTGATCATGATGGTGAAGTCCAAGTGATTAAACAAAGCCAACCATGGATAACTTTTCAATATACCCACACCATGGAGTTGGTCATTGCTATAATACAATGACATTATTTAAGAAAAAAATGACTTACTTTTCTTAAATAATGTTTTGTTTAACAGCGCTGTGGTGTTTCTCTGTGTTATTTCCTTATTCTTTAGCTTTGATGTACTGTGCATGTGTATGGGACTTCCGTTCCCGTGTTTACACAGTATATTAGGGGTCTATATTAGAACCGCAAAAGACCTATTCAATGAATACATAATCATCGACACATATTACATGAACCGCGAATACACCGAATGCCCTAAACCGTGAAATTCAAAATCTCGAACCATCATAGTTGTCCAACCCCACCACGCGCTACATACTACCTAACCAAACAAAATAAATAAACCACATACATACACTAACCAAAACCCTACTTCTAACCCTACACTAAACCTTACATACATTACTATCTATGTACTTACCTTAACCCACACCTTAACCCTAAGGTCCGTAACTATCGCACACTTACCTTACGGAGCTATACCGCAGAAGGACCAACCAAGATGATTCGACATTCCAGATTTCGGGTTTCAGGATGATCGGTGTTTTCACAGTTCGACGTATACGTGTCAACGTTTTCATATTCAGGTAAGTGGACCTTCATGATTTTAATAGGGAAACGTATATTAGTGCTTTGGAAAGCAAGCAACAGAGAAAGGAAAATCTCTTTTGCTTTTTTTTTTTTTTTTTTTTTTTTTTTTATAAAAAAGAAAAAACACTGTAAAGTCTAGACAGTTTAGAGGTACAACAGAGAAAGAGAGAGAGAGACAGGGCAAAAATACAATGAAAATCAGGTACTTCTCTTTAATTTTGCAGAATGTACCTGATTTTTCTTGTATTTTCCCTGTCCTCTGTACATACTTCTCGACCTCTTATCTCAAAAAATGTGGACAAAGCCATAAATAAGAGGGGACAAAGGCTCCAAACGCCTAGAAGAAACATCACAGTAAATGTATTTTGTATTTTCAGTTATACTTTTTGGGCTGGAGGAGTTGCTTCTCACCTAAAGCAGTAGTTAGAGGTGCACCTCTTATAAAGATATTATGGAAAATACAGTCTACAGATATGCTGAAATATCTGATATGCACACACATATTTTCATTCACAAAGTAGGTTGCACGCAATCCACTCTCCCTTGTAGTTATCAGGGGGAGTATTTAGTGGAATGTGTGCTTCTTTGATAGGGAGGGGAAGCATCTAAAGTTCAAAACTAGATCGCCTCTCTACGTCATTAGTGCTGGCAACTAGACACAAAACAGGCAATGTGACTCAGAGAATAATAGTTTGTGTTATTGTGCATTGTCTGAAGGCAAAACAGTCTGAAACTGAAATGCATGTCCTTATTAAGTGATGTCTTCCACAGTGATTTGTTGGAAAACCATAAATTTTATAAGGAGCAGCTAAAAAATATGAGGCAAATGTCTGAATAGTTTAAACTAATGCCTCTGTACCATGTACCAATGAAAAAAAAAGTCTGGCCACTCAATCCTACTTCAGCGATCGGATTTTTTCTGTCAGTATATGCTCGATTTACACCGGGCACACTTGTTGGGCTGACTAACCAGCATGCAAGTTTTGAATACTAAAGAGCTACCACTGCATAACTTTGCATATACTTAACATCTGTTTAAAGGAATTTAGTACCATCCTAACACAACTTGTGGTTATGTGTTGATGTAATTATATATGATTACATTCATATCCTGGGCAACAGTCGTTTTGTGCATGGTGTATTTTCTGTTGTTTACTTCAGCTCATTATGTATTGATAGTTGCCCTGAATTTTTGAGTGTTACCTTTTTGTGGGAGTTAGGCATTTCACATGATGTGTTGCTATTTGAATTGTGGAGGAACAAATGTTCATGTTACAGGGCTCATTTGTATGTCCATTGAACATCAAGATTGTTTACAGAGTTGTGCCTTTGGTGTAACCTTGGAACTTTCTTGCTATTGTGTTACTTGGAGCTCTGCTGCCTTTGCTGTTCCAGGGTACTTTACCCAGTACAGGTGACTTCTTTTTTACATTGTTTACAGTGCCTAGAAAAAAATACTGTCTAGCATGCATTTTATGAAAAATGTATTTGAAGCAAGCTTTTCAGACACTTACCCTTGTGCACTAACCCTTCAAAGTGCGCAAATGCCTCTGAATTTTGTTAATAGACTGTGAAAAGACAGTGGAGAAAATTAATCTGTTGAACTACAACAAAATGCAAATTTTCTTTACCAGTATTTAACCAAGAATATATTGAAGCAGTATGATCACAGTCACTGTAAAGCACTTGGTGTCCTCTGCAAAAATAAAAGTATATTCAAATAGCTGGCAATAATTAGCGATGCACATCAGGAAACAGTTTTTTAATAATCATTTGCATTAGTCATATACCTGCAAGAGCATGAACATTTGTAAATGAGACTGGATTGATTACTATAGCCTTATTTTACGTTGCGCTGTTTCTTCATGTTAGCAGCTATAATCAGTGGATTCTCCCAAGCTTTATGAAGTGGCAGCAGAAACCCTTCAATAGCACCTGCTGTGCTGCTTTAGTGGATCTGTACAACTCCCGCCCTTGAAGAAAATAGTAAGCAGTTTAAAGTAGGACATGCCATAGAAATATCTGCTGTGTATTTAATTCCTAAAAAATTCATTTCTAGCAGTCTCAAGATAGCTGCTCTCTTACTGAATTATGTGGTGTGTGTGTGTGTGTGTGTGTGTGTGTGTGTGTGCGTGTGTGTGTGTGTGTGCGTGTGTGTGTGTGTGTGTGTGTGTGTGTGTGCGCGTGTGTGTGTGTGTGTGTGTGGTGAGGTGAAGTGCCTCTGTCTGGACTTCAGTGCTTATTTGTCAGCCGAGCATGTATCAAGAAGGCTAATTGTAATCGCAAGGTCACATGCTACAGCATGTGATTTGAAGGGGTGCCTTGTCTATTTGTCGGTTTGAAGGTGTATTATTTGAAAGAGTTAGTGTCAGGCCGGTCTTTAAATCTGTCACTGACAGGAGGAAGTGGTGATTTAGCAGCTCAATTTAGTGCTCTCCTTGCAGTTTTTTCTATGTTCATTCTAATCATAAAGGAATGTGAGAAGAATATGAATCTAGCTAGGTATATAAAATGAAGAAACAAAGAATGTTTTGATCTTTAAAAAGGATTTACAAGCAAACTCTATTAGATGTCCTCTTTCAGAAAGGCTATGTATTCTTGCCAGTTATTTATTTATAAGAGAAAATCAGCAAGCTATATTCCCCTGACAGAAATGCAGTGCTGTCAAATGCAGTAGGAGAATGACTTTTGGCATTTGTAACCTTTAAGAAGAAAATACCTGCTAATCCACAGTAGTGGAAAGAAGGCATCAGGAGTCTATCTGAAAAGACATTTTTTCAGCCATTCTGCAGTACACAAAACTGTTGGCAGTATACATAATTATTCTTTATGCCACATAATACTGATAAAAATGAGTAATGTATGCATCTTTAAGTAATATGTTTTTTCCTGATAATTAAGTGAAATTCAACATGTTGTGACTTTAAGAATGTGAAAATTATCTCTACTTTGTTTCTAGTTTTGTTAACTCTTGTAACAAGATATATAAAGAGATTCACACACACACACACACACACACACACACACACACACACACACACACACACACACACACACACACACACACACACACTTGGGCACACACACTCATACATAAATAATAGGTCCATATAGGTCCATTCTAACTGTACTCGTTTAATAATACTGTTCATCATACAGTAAGTATAAAGACTTATGAAACCATACAGACAGACAGCAATGAATTTGCTATTGTAGCTCATTCATAGTCAGTTGCTTTCAGTATTCTTCCATCATGTCAGAATAAGTGCTATGCATGCACATGTAGGAAATGCCTACATACTATGCAGCATTCTTTTTTTATGTGCATTTTTTTACCTCCATGCCTGCAGACAAATGCATATTTCCTCCCTGGGACATGACACTAATTTCAGACTTGTTACATTCATTCCCTTAACCAGGAATTTTACCCAGAATCAAGGAAATAGCTGTCCACATGGAGCCAGCTATCAGGCTGCCATGCAGATACTTTATGCCTCACTGGTATCCTGATAGTAAAGGTGTGAAGGGATTTGTAATGGTCTAAATCTACTTTTGGTGAAAGGGATATAAAATATGCATCACTGTGGAGGCCTAGCATGAGTTCATGTTTCTGTACACCTGCATCAAATGCTACCATTAAGCTGCATTTTTTGAGCCAGATGTCCTCCTGGCCTTGACGCACATTTCATTGTCACTCTACCTCTGAGAGATTGTGGGTGTCTACTTTATGTGTTCGAAGTCAGAGAATATCGAATACAATATTCATGACACAAGTACACCGAAAGCTCAAAACATCAAAAATGTAAACGGAAATCTTCGTAGGTGGAGATTTCCGTTTACTTCAATGTAGTGTGATCTCGGAGTTGATATATTTAAGTAGCGGGGGTGTGGGGGGGTGCAGGGGGCTTGTCCCCCTGCCTACACTAGTTTAAATTCTTTTTTTTGTGTATTTTTTTTTTTTTTGGACTTCGATTATTTAATAGTTCGATGCATATGGTTCGATCCATATGCATTCGAGCTATTAAACTTTTGAGATCCTAAAGTAGACCCGAGATTGTGGCAGTATACAGCCATTTTGCTCCCTATCCTTCTTCACGATGGCATTGCTTTTCCTTCCCTGCCAGCTCCATCACCTTTCCATGTTACTATCAACTCAAACCACATGGACCATTAAGACATTATCCTTCTGTGACAGTAGAGCTGTCATTACATCTGCAGCTTCCATGACCTATTCTGTAAGTTTCCAAAGAGCACATCATATACTATAAAGGGAAATGAACATATGCCATAGCAAGGGCATTTTTTACCTTCAGAAGTAATACATTAAAATGTTCCTCACTGTCTGAGATAACAAGAAGAGAAACAGAGACAGAGAGAGACAGACAGACAGATAGACAGAGAAGAGAGAGAGCGAGCCTAGAAACATGGATTCACTTTTCTTGTATATTTCTTAGAACATAGATCCCCTGTTGAAGAGAGCAACACAGTGCTGCTGTCAATTTCAAGGTCATGGTTGCATAATACCATACATTATGTAAGTAGTTTCACTATGATTGGCTGCAGAACTTTGTATTACTCTTACTACCTACAGTTTGCATAATTTACAAAGTGGAAAAACATACTTAATTTCCTTGTGTGTTAGCATTTGCAGTATCTTGTCTGCTTTATTGATAGAAGGCGTTATTAGGTTAAGAACTTTCATTTATTATGAACTTCTGAAGAAGTTCTTAATGAATGAAAGTAATTACTGTAGAAGTTCATAATGATTGTAAGCACTTAACTGAATAAGTTCATAATGAAAGAAAGCGCTTAACTGAAGAAGTTCATAATGAACGTAAGTTCTTAACCTAATAAAGCTTCCTATATTGGTGGTTCACTGGCTTATTGTGTATTGTTCTGTTTAGGCTATGTGTTCATCTTAGCTACTTTGATAGAATTGCCCGGTTGCTAAAGTAATATTATTGGGCTACTGTAACCTGCAGGTAATTATGTGATTGTCACCAAATGATGTGCGAAACACATGGGTCCTTATAAGACAAGGAGTAATAAATATTCTAAAGTGAGACAACCACTGATGGACCAGATATATGACACTTTGACCGGTAGAAACATGAAAGTCTAAACAGAAAGATAGCACTGAGCATAAATCATTACAGATGAAGACAAATGTTGTCTCTCCATGAAAGCAGTTTATCTCAACCAGACCAAGGCTTTTGACACTGTCTCTCAAGCTGGTATTATTGAAAAATTAGACAGCTATAACTCTGTGCATTGGATTAGAAAAAAATGGCTATCCAACAGATCCCAAATTGAGAAAGTTAATAATCTCTCATATTGTAATTTGTAGGATACCACAGGGATAAGTACTGAGTCCTCTACCTTTTGACATTTATTTTGCAGACATCAAATCAAATATTCCACTAGCGCAGTTGACCAAGTTTGCTAATGGCTGCAAGCTGGGCATCATTTTACACTCATCCACTGATACTAAACAAGTCCAGCAAAGGCCGGAATATTCTCATGCCTGGTGTACCAAAACAATCTCAAGCTAAATTCAAAGAAAGTGAAGCACAGAGGCATTTGGCCAAGAAACTGCTGCCACCTCATATGTCATAAATGATACTCCTTTTAAGACAGATATAGTCGTAAGAAACATAGTTATTTAGGTGGACAGCTATCTCTCATTCAGTCATCATGTTTCCACTATAGTAAGGATTTTTTTCTATCTGGTCCAGTTATTTTCCAAGGGAATATCTTCAAGATCTGGAGATCATCCTACTGTTGTAGACTTCTGTGATCAGACTCGGCACTAAGTATAACTACCCTTTGGTATGTGCAATTGCAAGCATATTGCACAACTAGAAAAGCCACAAAGATTTCTAACCAAAAATTAAAACCTTAAACTCTTTAACTATCCAGAAATATTAGCATGATTCTACTTATACTCTGGAGCCTACCAGCTGCTACTAGGAGACCTGTATCTTGATTTTCAAGCCATGAAAGATCCAGTCCTCTTTGCCTAACTATTTTCATACAAAACCAGTGGCTTTAGAACAACCTGCAGTAGAGACCTAAACTGACATCAACTGATAATCAAAATTAGTGAGAGGGCTAGATTCCTTGACAGCAACAGATAAACAAGATGCGCTGGACCAATAGATTCCTTGACAGCAACAGATAAATGAGATTCTCTGGAGGGATACATTTCTAAGTCTGCCTATTCCTAGCCTGTGGAGTAAGTAACCACTACAGGTCAAACAAAGTGCCACTTTAGCTTGTAAGGCTAGTCTTAAGGATTGGATGGCTAGATTGAACTTTACATTAGTGTTATTATGTTTGACTTTGCTCAATTTGGGAAGTGAATGCCATAAAGTGCTAGAAAAGGTGGAGCAAGAGCTTTTAAGACCTACTGTGTTGCCAATATTATGGGTAAGGCCATGGGCAAGACATACGCCTGTTGAGTAAAGATGGCATTGCTATGGTGACCTGAAGAGATGTCATCCTAACCTTTTCCACCAGTGAATAGAAAAGATTAAGGGACGGGGAATCTCTACACTAAGTATGACTGCTTGATAACTACTTGTACCAACATTAGCTTAATTGTACATCTATATCTATCCCTAGGTATGTCTCCATGCACTGGAGTATAAATGGCAGCAAAGCTGCACCACTGCTAGAAAAGTTTTCAGCAGACCCTGAGGTGTTACTGCAAGCTCTTCTTGTGCAAAGCAGGCACAGTCTAAGCAGGCCTATCTGGGGCTTGCACTGCAAACTGTGGGCACTTCTGCTTGTTTGAACAATTGATGTTCATCGTGTTTCACTGTTGCAGTCATTACACTTGGGTTATCCTGCTGGCAGGCTACCCGCAGTCGGCCCGAGTTCCAAAGTCTAGGTCCGGCATCAGTTGCTGTCACCTCTTCCCTGACGTCAGTGTGCCAGGGGTATAAAAGATGCAACTGACGCCATTTTCTTCAGTCTTTCTTGCCATGCAGTGCCCGAAGCAAAAGCAGTTTGCAAGTGCCGGTTGGCCGACTCCTGAGATTTTCAAAATAGAGTTTCAGAACCGAAGTCTTCAATAAAGCTAAGTACCCCGTTGGGGAAACTTTTTCTTGCTCCAGACCGATGTCAGTAAAAGTTAACAATTGTATTTCTTGTGGGAAGCAAATACCTCATAAGGACTTTCACTCTTACTGTATTCCTTGCCTAGGCCCTGACCACAATGTTACTATTTGTCGGTTTTGTGCTAGATTCAACAAACGCACTATTAAGCGTCGGTTTGATTTTGCTTTACATTAATTTGGCCGAAGGTTTAACTATATAATGCTGTCGGAAAAAACGACGACCGGAATTCATAAAAAATGCAAAGACAAGGAAAAGGACAGGCATCTGAGGTCCAAAACTGACGATGAAGCCTCTTCTAGGCCAGTCGTCGGTTCGCCGGGTCTCAGTGAGGCGCTTTCGCAGCCCCTGACACCCGGTACCTCAGAGCCACAGGCTGTATCCGACTCCCACATGGAGACAACTAGGCCTCTGGAAACTCAAGATATTGGCCCTACGGAAACTATTCCCTCAGATGGGTCCGGAGCCTCTGAGCAGGCATCGGCTTCTGAGGGTGTTTTCAGACCTTCACAGCTTACTATTAAGTCCACTGCAACAGCCAAGGCACAGTCAAAGACACCATTAAAGACAAGGAAACAAGTACAGCATTCTCCTGGACAGTCATCCATGCCAAAGAAACAGATGCTTAAAATGGCCGAAGACTTAATTACTTTGATCAGGGGTTCCCACCCCCTCCTGATAAAAGGTCTAGGCATGACAGTGAATATGATTCCTCTGACCAGGTTTCTATTTCCTCTGATTCCTCTTCAGATTAGAGCTATTCTCTCCCTCCCTATGAGGACTCTGATGCTGAAGAATCTATACCTTCAGCCTCTCCACCTGAGGATTATTCTTTTGGGGAAACTCTGCACACCATGAGGGAGCATTTCCACTGGGAGAGTCAGGATTATTCAGAATCCAAGAAAAGGCTCAGAGACTTTCTTTTACTGCCTCAGCACAGACCCCTGGCTATCCCCCCTGTTCTTAATATTGTTGATGATGTTTTCTCTGAATCCAGTCTGTCTCCTGATTCTTTACTCCCTGCACCAGTCAAGCCAGACAGGTATTACAGGGTCCCTGACTCTCATAAATTTATTTATAAAAATCCTGCTGCTGACCCAGAAACAATTTCTCAGGGTCCCAAAGGAGTTAAGGCTTCCACTGCAAAAATACCCTGTCCCCTCTGATAGGGATTCTAGAGCTATGGATAGATGGGGGAAAAATGTTTGCACTTCTGCTACTTTAGCTGTAAGGGCTTTAAACTGCCAGTTTCACATGCTTAAATATCAACAGTATCTCATGTCTTTGTTAAAACAGAAAATGCTTACAAACTTAAAAAGTCCTGACAATAACAAAATGCAGGAATTATTGCATGCAGCTGAACAAGTGGGAAAGCATACTCTACAATGTGGTTTTGATTCATTAGAGGCTTCTTGCAGGGCCGCAGTTACAGGCTCTGTCATTCGAAGGCATACTTGGTTGAAAGAACAAAGTTTACCTGAGCATGATAAAGTAAAATTATCGGATGCTCCACTACAGCATGATACTTTGTTTGGTGTTAAGGCAGAAGAGGTGTTAAAGAAAATGGAGGATAAAGCAAAATATATGCAGAAAGTAAAGGCTTTCTTACAGGTTCAACCACCTAGGTTTAGCAGAAACTGGCCTTCAAAAAATTGGTCCTTTCAGATGTCAGACAGGTCACAAAGAGGCAGATACAGACGCCCAAGAGACAGACCTCAGCCCCAAGGCTCCTACAGACCTAAACAATGGGGTGCTTCTGCCCCCAAAGGAGGAGAAGACAAATCACAACCTTATAGGAAACAGTCCCAATGATGTCCCTCTACAAAGGCCAAGCACTTACCTTTTGGCAACACCCCTGGGGGTAAAGCTAGCACTTTTCGCACAAAATTGGCACATAATCACCCAGGACAAATGGGTATTGACTATAGTTTCTCAGGGTTACAGGTTCCACTTTCACACCCTTCCAAAATCAAAGGGCATGCTGGACCTGCCACAAAACCAATGGGCAGAGGCACAGAAGGAAATTGCTGCTCTCATGGACATGGGAGCTTTTGAAAGAGTACCACAGCAAGAACAGGGACAAGGATTTTACTCAAGATTTTTCCTGGTACCCAGAAAGGACAAAGCCTGGAGACCAATACTGGACTTGTCAATCCTAAACACTTTCCTGGATGTTCCAAAATTCAAAATGTTAACACTGCAGCAACTTCTACCCATGCTGGGCAAGAAGGCTTGGCTAGTTACTTTGGACCTCAAGGAGGCATACCTGCATGTCTCAATCAGACAATCTTGCAGAAGATACCTCAGATTCATAGCTGGCTCAATGCATTACCAATTCTCTGTACTGCCCTTTGGCTTATCTACTGCGCCCGGGGTCTTCACAAAATGCCTGGCACCATTAATTGCATTTTGCAGACAAAGAGGAATTCAGATATATCCCTACTTGGACGACTGCCTAATTCAAGCAGAGAGCAAGGACATTCTACTAAAACATCTGGCGTTTGTAAAAAGATTATTAATTTGCCTAGGGTACACAGTAAACGAAAAGAAATCAAAACTAGTGCCCTCTCAAGAGATAATATTCCTGGGTGCAAGCTTAAATACAACTGCCCAGATGGCTTATCTCACGCCAGACAAACAAAGGCAACTGACTCATTACATTGAAATGATGGCAACAAAGACCCAGCTCCCTGCAAGAAAAATTCTGCAGGCCCTGGGCTTCATGGCATCCTGCATTCTACTAATTCCATATGCAAGACTGCATATGAGGAAACTACAATGATATCTAAAAAGTGTTTGGACTCAACATTGCCACAGTCTGGAAACAATAATAACTATAATTCCCTGTCTACAACAGGAGTGTCGATGGTGGTCCCGGGCCTGTCACCACAAGAAGGGACAGCCTTTCACCTACCCACAGCCAGGCAGACAATAACAACGGATGTATCAGATTATGCCTGGGGGGCACACGTGGCAGGAAAATGTATTCAGGGCACGTGGCCCAAGGAACAAATGCATCTTCACATCAATCAAAAAGAGATGCTAGCTGTACAGAATGCCCTGACAGCCTTCAAGGATCTACTACATCCAGGGCAACTATTACTAAAGACGGACAACACCACAGTTATGTAGTACATAAACAAGCAAGGGGGCACACATTCCTACCCCCTCTGCAGGCAAGCCATAACTTTGTGGAACACAGCACTGACCTATCAAGTACATCTGCAGGCACAATTCCTGCCAGGAATGAAAAATACACTGGCAGACGAACTAAGCAGAAATCTCATGGATCCGCACGAATGGAAACTAAATCCACAGGTCTTCAGCATGATAACAAGGAAATGGGGATGCCCAGACATAGATCTTTTTGCCTCCCCTCACAACTGCCAACTACAGAAATTCTGCACAAGGACTTATCACTCACAAGCATGGAAAGTGGATGCTCTTTCATTCAGGTGGAAAACCCTGACAGTTTATGCCTTCCCTCCACTGCCTCTTCTTCCCAAGGTGCTCCTAAAAGTCAGACAAGAGAAGCCAAAAATTATCCTGATTGCCCCAGACTGACCACGCTAGCACTGGTACCCAATCCTAAAGATCTTGTCTCAAGGCCCAGCCTGGCCTTTACCTCAAATTCCTCATCTACTGACTCAACAAAACGATCAGATTCTACACAGTCAACTCGGAACCTTAAATCTGGCTGCATGACAGATAATATAGTCACTCAGACCACACCTCTCTCTAAAGCTGTTATGGATGTCATTTCAGAGGCCAGGAGGCCCAGCACTAGGAAATCTTATGCAGAAAAATGGAAGAGATTCTGTGCTTGGAACCAAGCACAAGGACTCGAACCACTTGTTCCAAATATACCTCAGATTTTACAATACCTAACTGAGATGCTGGACAAAGGCCTATCCTTCTCATCTATTAAGATCCCTCTGCCATTTCAGCTCATTACAATACGGAACCTCCTATTTTTTCACATCCACTACTAAGGCAGTACCTCAGAGGGGCAAGAAACATAAGACCCCCAAGGAGAGCACCAATACCTACTTGGGACCTCAATTTTGTTTTAGAAAAGCTCACACTGCCTCCTTTTGAGCCAGCCAACACAGCTGATATAAAATTCTTATCATGTAAAACTGCTTTGCTCCTAGCATTAACTTCAGCAAAAAGAGTCTCAGAGTTACAGGCATTGATGGCAGTGGAACCTTTCATCATTTTTCATCAAGACAGGGTCTCTCTAAGGACAAACCCAACATTTATGCCAAAGGTGGTTTCCAGTGTGGCTTTTAACCAAACCATTCATTTGCCAACCTTCTATCCAAATCCCCAGAATAAAGGGGAGAGACTTCTGCACGCTTTGGACATACTCAGACAGCTACGATTCTACCTGGACAAAACAAAAGCTTTCAGAAAAACTGAGCAACTGTTTGTAGCTTATGCTGCAGGATCACAAAGAAAGCCTATCTCAAAGCATACAATTTCAAAATGGATAGGACACTGCATTCACTTCTGCTATGCACAACATGGCAAATCAGTGCCTAAGGGCATTAGGCCACATTCTACCAGAGCAGCAGCCACTTCAGCAGCCTTTCTCAGAGAAGTACCAACCAAAGACATTTTAGAAGCTGCAGCCTGGAGTTCAGTGCACACTTTCACCAAGCACTGCCACTTATCTCTCTACTCTAAATCCAGAGCAGGCTTTGCCACTGCAGTCCTGCAGGGCCTGGTAGCCTCTCCTAATCCTGTTTAGGCCCAGCCACCCAACCTCAGCTTTGGGATTCAACCCAAGTGTAATGACTGCAACAGTGAAACACGATGAACATAGTACAGTTGTGTACCTACCATAAATGTAGATGTTCGAGTGTATTCACTGTTGCAGTCCAGGTTACCCACCCACCATCCCCCTTTTCTTTGCTGGGACCTTTCTGTACTTCTCAACTCTATACAACCTATGTGGTGTATTTGCTTGTAGATGAAGGAAATGTTTATTTTAGTACATACATGTTTTTTGACATAATTTTTTCCAGCCTTTCCTATTTGGGGGCACCTGACATCTGGGGCAAGAAAAACTGAAGAAAATGGCGTCGGTTGCATCTTTTATACCCCTGGCGCACTGACGTCAGGGAAGAGGTGATAGCAACTGACGCCGGACCTAGACTTTGGAACTCGGGCCGACTGCGGGTAGCCTGCCAGCAGGATAACCCAAGTGTAATGACTGCAACAGTGACTACACTCGAACATCTACATTTCTGGTAGGTACACAACTGTACTTTTGTCTAGTCAGAACACAGTACACTTGATAAGCAAGTGTTTGAGTCCCAAGCACTAAAAGAGAGTTATCTCAAAGACAGAATGGAGTATCTTGCAGCTAGTACAGACTGCCGTTCATGCTCAATCTGGAATTTGAGTTCAGGAAACAGATGCCATACCTTACCTGAACATATTATTCATGCTTGAGTGAGGCAATTGTGACAGCCATCAGGAAGGAGTGAAAGTGAGAGGGGATGGAAATGTACATTTGCCAAGGATCAGAGAGGAGATTTGAGTTTAGGAACAAAAGGGTGATTTTTTTAAAGTTGAGGAGTAGGGGGGGTTAGGATTTTAGTATTAGTGATGAGAGGGTAGTTTTAGACTTAAGGAGAGAGGATAGAATTTTATGGTTACGGAGTTTGAAGGGAGTTTTAGGATTAGGAAGCAGGAAGGGAATTTTGGGTTAAGGAGCTATCAGGCACTTTAGGTTTGTTGGGGTTATACTTTTAGTTTTACTGAGAGATCTGGGATTTAAGGTTAAGAGTGAGGGAGTGGCGTTTTAGGGCTAGGGAACAAGGAATCTAGTTTGGAACTGGGTGGGAGTTTTAGTCTTAGAATTTGGGCTCTCATAGGGCTGTACATTTTAATAAAGTTAGGTGCTGAGAGACCTAAATAGTTAAGTAAGATCAAGCTAGTGGGAGTTAGAGCACTTGCCTTTGCTGGCAAGTGTGTCATAAACTAATAGAATGTGAATACTTGTTGTTTATCCATTGCACAGCAGGCTGTCTCCTTCTGGAGAAAGATGTTGGTTTCTTGCTATACCACATGGGAGCATTTCTTATTTCAAACTTTTCAGGGTCCATAACTACTCTGTGACATGCTGATGGGCAGCACAGCAGTATGATGGAACTCAATGCCAAAACAGAACAGCATGACCACAACAACATGCACTAGGGGACAGAGCATAGCCCACCACACATGGTATCCTGCCCCTGCCAGCACTTTAATTTGCATACTAGCTTGCAAGTGCAACACAACTTATTACACAATTGTGCCATAATTGCCCTGTGGGCCACTGTTACCTTTGCTATATTTTGGTGAGAACAACAGGCTCTCTGCCTATGCAGAATTTGGACAGCTGCTGGCTAAGCAGCTGTAAAGAGGAACAGGTTATCATCTTGCTTTTCAAATTAAAGGTCAAGATGGAAACATTATCAGTGGAATAATGGTGAACTGTATGAGCAAAGCACATTCTAGACCACTACAACTTGGACATGTGGTTTCTTGTAGGAAACTACCATTTCTCTAGATGATCTGCCGAATACTCAAGGAATATATATTTGTTTATGTGCAAGGATTTGCAGAGGGACTTTTCAGGAAATAATTTGTTAGTTTCTTAAGAAACCCATCTGTAGTAGTATAGCTAGCTGTTCTGTCGCTGTGAGCCATTCCTGACCTCACACCTCCCTTTAAGTTAAGGACCAAAAAAATAAATAAAGAAAGAAAGAAAGGAGAAAAGACCCTCTTGTAAAAAGACTTCTCTTTCCTAAACTATAGCAAACTACTTGCTACAAATGTAACAAGTGGCTTGTTATAAAGACAAGCTAGGAAGCACTTGAAAGCTTTAGCCCTGAGCGAACATGCAGTATTGGCTTTCATGTCTGAATGCAGATAATGTACTAGACCACACTCAGAGGATTCCACACTCAGAGGATTCCAGCTCTTTATCATCTGCCAGAACTGACGATCATGCTTCATGATATCTTGCGCCCGGGGCAGTTGCGCCCTTGACTCCACCCTGGCTACACCTCTGACAGATTGTGTGCCCATGCCTGAAGCCAAACTGTTTACCTGGTTGATAATTAGTGAAAATTTCAGGCACAGATCTGCTTAGGCAGTAGAAATGAGTCAAACTATTACTAAAACATTTCCTCTTTCTTGATATGTGAGCATACCTCTCAAGACAAAGTCTAAAATAATAGGGAGCAACGGCTCAAAAATAAGGGCAGATTTTAAATATTGCTTTTATAAACTTAGAAAATTGCTAGAATAACAGGATTAGTGTTAGTATGCATTTTCTGAAGAATATGAAGTATAAAACTCAAATGTATGTCATTAGTTAGTAACTTCAGTCTTAAGTGATTTGCCAGAAAACCAAAAATTTTATGAGGATCAGAGCAAAAATATAAGGTAAAAAATCTGGACAATTGATAACTACTTATGTGAGCAAGTTAATAATGAGCATGCATATTAAATGTATGTAATTTGTATGCTCAGAAAACAAAATTTAGTATATGTCAAAATGAGCCTTGTTATATCTAAAGATAGTTATTAACTGACTGGATTTTGTTTATTATTTCATTAAGCTGGGCATTAACCCCCCTCCTCAGTGGTTTTACCTTATATTTTTTCACTGTGGATTCCCTAATATAAGGGTGAGAGCTGACTGGAGTGACCTTCATCCAGGAAGCCATGAAGGGAAATTATTTCCTTGTCAACATCCTGGCAATGAAGGTGGTTCAGTATGAAGTCTATTTTTTTTCTGTGTGAAACCTTAATCCCCTCCCCCTGACAGCTGACAAGAGCAAATGTCTGACTACAGGGCCTGCATTGCCCTTTTCTGCCTTCCCCTTCATGTGCATGCTTCCACATAAGCACTATAAGAGCTAATGTCGCTTGGGATTGCCAAACTTACATCCATGTCCGTGGTAATGACAGTACTGTGCAAGTCTTTGCTTCCGTGGTGGTTATCAACTTGCTGGAATCACTTCTAATTCCTCCCTGGATAAGGGAGCCAAACATGTCTGCACACTCACAGCCTCTTTTGTCCATCTCTTCCAGCATCTAAACTGCTATTCAAACTCAGATCATCTTGGTCACCGTCAGGGCTTTTATTTCTTAATACCACAAATCCAGGCTACTTATTATATTGGTAATTGCTGTTCCTGAGTTAATTTCTTGGCTGCTGGCTTCTTTTAGGGGTCCTTTTGCAAAGATTGCAACTGTTGATGCCTATCTTATTGTATCAGCGAAAATTAAAGTAGACATCCTGGAATTTATGATATTGATTTTAGATCATTGTCATATTTCGGTAATGGTACAGATATCAGCACCCTCTAAGAAGAGTAAAGGTTCTAAAGCACTCATTTTATTACTATGGGTTATGGCATTAAGCAAAGCCATCTTCTCATCTGATTTCTTATCTTGTGTATTTTTCAGTTCTGTTTGTCTTGGAATTTGTAGAGTTTTAATAAGACACGAGGATGGAAAACTTTCTGCTCAGTGCTTTTACTTCTCCAAAGAGATGTGAAGCCCATAAGGGGCAAAGCGCTCTGGGTGGTTGCGTATCTTAGTGTACACTGACAAGCAATGAATCCCTGATAATCAGGTTCTTGGCCACTGATTTAACGCCTAATTCTTGACACGATATTTAGGTGTTTTATGATGTGATGTGAACACTTCTTTCAGCAGTTGTGCTTTTCCCTGCAGTGATTCACTCTTTTGTATGGGGAGAATCACAGTCATAGAAAGCCAAAGTCACTTGCAGCTGAAAGGACATCATCAGCAAACAACACAGACACAACCTTCACACGACCATACTGGATGTTGTCCATGAAAAGCCTAAGTGGAATGGGAGGTAAGATGCACTCTTGCTGTAGCCCTATACCTAAATTGAATATACTCTGTTCAATGCAGAGAGTGACATATGGCAATGGTCCTAGAACCCGTGTTATTGTAGCACTTCCAACAAGTGCACACAGTAATATGTCTGCTCCATGTCTACAGTTCACATGTATGCAATAATGAGAAACTGTGTTGGCCCTTTAGATATCTAGACCCACTGTTTCATGGCTAAGACATGGTCAGTACTGACATGTAATGAAGTATGTAAAATAAAATAAATCATTTTTACTGTCTAGATTATGAACTATCTTATCTGATAGATGTGACTGTTTCATAGACTGCTGAATTCATAGGGGTGTTAAACACTTTGTTATAGTGTTTTCCTTCTTTTTACTCATATCTTGTATAAAATATTTAAAGCTGTAAACGCTTTAGCAGGATCTATGGGAACCATCCTGTTTACTTAATTAGAACATGAAGTAATGAATAAATAAATGCATACTAGTACATAACAGGAAGGGACTGTTGGAGTTCAGAAATGTCATATGTAAATCCATGTAAAATATCTTAATTTATTAAATGTTTAAAAGAAAGTTTAATTTTGAAAGTTTATTGGTGAAGTGAATTCCTTCACACGGTACTCAGACCGAACTATTTACCTTCATAAGGAAAACTCAGTGATACATGTAAAAATGCCACAATAAATAATCTTCATTTATTTCAGAGTCAAATTTAATTTTACTGTCGCATAACTAGAAACTAAAATTACGCAATGTAAGTACACAGGAGGTTGTATATTAAACAGAGAACATTAGTCATTTCTGTCAGACATATAATAAACATGTACTTGAAAGAAATTGTTTATTTCAAAAGTGGCATTTCTTCAGGGGTTAAGAACCCTTGCAGAGTACAAAGTTGAAAGACATTACTTGAATAAATATGACACCGTCATCTAGTTAAAATTCAGTGGCGTATGCATTTGACTATTCTCGTGATTTTGTTTCATTCCTTTATGTCTTCATTCAGTCACATTTTAGTTCTGTGCCATTAATGGGTTCTTAAATAATTAAAGGTCAAAATAGTTATGATTGCCCCAATTATTTTCTAAGAGGGCAATTTAACTTAATTAATATCATTAAATATGACATTTATCATTTGTCAAATGAGCGTAGATCTGATAGAATAACATAATGAAGTATTGTTCATTGTCATACTTTTTTTTTCTTGAGAGTTGAACTTCATGTAAATTGTAAACAGTAACTTTCACAAGGTACCAAATTATGCTTTATGGTCAGAAATCTAAAAAATGGATACCAATGGACATAAAGAAACCATGCTTGTTAATGGATTTTTGTAATGACAGGGCTGACACTGTGTAGCCACAGAAGCCTTTCTGGATTTCTGCAGCATAATCCTCCAGTTTATTAGAATTTTGGTCTGTCTGACAGGTAAACAAGTGAACCAAGTTGCACAATACATTACAAGGGGAGATACCTTGACAGAATACTTGACTATCATTTTTGTGTTCATGGAGCTAGGCCAAATCTGCGTACAGGTAATGCAACCTTTCATTTAGTGATTATTCTGTACACATTTAGAATAATATTAATTTGTTCTCATGAGAAGATTATAAACTGGCTTATTTATGGTTTGCCATCAGCATCAAACATCCAAAGAAAAGTCAGCACAAATAAATAACTCTCAGAGGTGATTGTCTTCATGCAAATTTATCCATTTTATATGACCCCCCCCCCCCCCAAAAAAAAAAATGCCGGTCCATGTGGTTGAAGACCCTCACTCTGTTAGGATAAATCCCAAACTGATTTTACTAATTTAATAATACAATAACCTGACATTTTTATCCTGTGGATGGGACTGTAGAAATGAGATCTGACTCTATGTTATGTGCACCTGTAATATGAAAATGTACAACAGCCAGTTCTTGTGGGCACGACTACATGAGCACAGAAAATGGAAGATTTCTCATTGAAAGAAACATATAAGGCAGCACGATTCATATTTTCAAAGGAAACCACAGAGGAGGCATCCAAAGCAAATGTAAGTTCTCCAGAGTAGATGGTATCTAAAATTTGCAGTAGAGGCATAGAATCTGCAGGTGTAGCCAGGTGACACTGTGATGTTGTCTAGAAAGACTCCTACTTCATCACTCATAGATGACTTTCCAAAATATAGGGGTTCATGTACTGAAACTTGGATGCCACTGGTCACTCTAGCTAGTTGTAATTGTATGCACCCCATCTCCCATACTGGGTTTTACCATTTATCCAGTTGCTGGCTAACTTAAGGCTGTAGTCATTTAATATGACTTGAGCTAGTTTCTCTATCGTAACAGTAGTCCCTTACAGATGCAATAATATTCTCAAAGAACATTACTAGATAGAGTCTGTTACTAATGGATGAATGTAGGCTCATATCTTTAAGGAGATGATTGCAGGGTCTTTTTCAATTCAATCTCTTAATGTCTTCTCTTTACCTGTGGATAAAATACATGTCAAAGTAGTGAGCTAATAGATATAGATATATGATGTGAGTCCAACTTTGTATATTGTAAGAATTACTGGTTGACAGCACTTTGTTTGGAGGAGATTTTGGGTAGTATATATTAAGTTGAAATATGACTTGTACAGAAGGCTATGTGAAATGTTGTCTGGGCCTATGTAGCGAGTATTTTTCATTTCATTTAAATCACAGTCCATCGTATTCATTCAGATAGGAGGATGAAGTATTAATGGAAATATTTTATTCCAGCTCTTTTGAAGTTGTTTTTGATTTTCTCAACCAAGACACTGACATACACACACATATACATATATATATATATATATATATATATATATATATATATATATACATATAAATATATATTCATCCATGAATGCACTGCTCCTTTTCCCATTATGGGGTTGAAGTGTCAGCACATATTGGTTCTAATAACTGTTATTTATTAATAAATAAAATACTGCATTTTGGATTTTAATGTAAATTTTTTACTAACATAGTTGTAAAAGTTTCTCAGCTTTTCCACCTTGCACCAACTCATGTATGATAACTTAACCCTACCCTGGCCCTGTCTCTAATTCTACATATTACATTACTAAAGCCTGTTTCCTTAATGAACGATACCACTACATGAGTCAGAAGGATAGAGACACGCACACACACACACACACACACACACACACACTCACACAAGACAAACAACACAAAACATGCACAACACTGATCTATCACCTTGCTTAACACATACTGTAACCCTAATGCTATAGGCTTGCACATTTTACAACCACCATTTTTCTCTCAAACATTAATTTTCCTGCTCACCCCTGTTTATTTACACTGTATAAAACTAATTCAGCATTATGTGATTCACACGAATGAACATTCACTCATGTCTGACTTCTTTGTTTTTACACCCACAAAAAAAAAAAAAAAAAAAAACTTTACATGAAATATGTAGTTTGTTTTTTCAGTTAAAACCATACTACATCTATATCTACATATATATCTATATCTGTATTTATATATGTATATATATATATATATATATATATATATATATATATATATATATATAGTATATATAAATAATATATATATATATATATATATTATATATATTAATTTATATATATGTATGCGTGTGTGTGTGTGTGTGTGTGTGTGTGTGTGCATGTAGATATCTATACGCATATGTATATATGTAAAAAAAATCCCCATATCCAATTATGTCAGGTTACATCTGATTTCTATAACAACCCCATGAACAGTTGACGCCATCCACAGTTTACTAGGCAGACAGGGAAAAGAAGTCAGACACTCACACAAACACATATCAGTCCATCTACTGCCTGCAGTTTGGATGTGGGAAGAAATGCTAATGCCCAGATTTTATTATGTATTTATTCATTCATTTATTTATTTATTTACTTAATTTGAGTACTGTTAATGAATGATTTCTAATGAATAAAAGGGAAAGCTTATCCTGTATATCTTGGAAGGATTTGTTTACCCTATCTGACAAATTATTTCTGTTATCTGATATTTTATTTTCGCATAAGGTTCCCTGATTTACTCTCAGCTTACCCTGTAGTACAGTCTAGAGATAGATTTTTCAAACAAAACTGAAACAATTTTGAACCAATATTTTTTGCAGCTGTTTAAGAAGTAACTATTGCTCACAAATCCTGTCAGTCATTGAGTCAAACTGTTATTCAGTCCATTGATGTATTTTGTAGGCTACCTCATGCAACCTAAAACTCTATAAAAATTCCATACTACAAAAATCATACAACTGGAGTTTAGGTATGGATAGATATTGGTGGTATAGGAAACTGCTTTTGTTACAGGCTTTCTGGTGAATGATTTTTTTATGGCCCTCGGTTGTGTTAGGCATTTATTTTTCATGTTCCTAACTACAGTGAGTTTAACTGTAGTCTTTCTTTCAGTTTTCAGTGAAAAGGTTGATGATGTAGTTGTCAGATATGATCACGGAGGGAAAGACTAGATGAGGAATAGACTGGTGCTATATTAGTGAGGCCCAGATGAAGGAGATTGGACCTCCTAGTAGGATAAGGTACAAATATATAAAGGGAGTTAGAATTAATAATGTTAGGGAACTTTTGTGTGAATGTGTTTTTGTTTGGCATATGTTCCTTGAAGTTCCCCAGGCTGATACTGTTGTATTCAGTTGTTATGGACTCTTCTTTGTGGAGTTAGGTGACATAAGTAGGGGAAAAGAGACAGAAGAGTTTTGGTAGTTGGCTTTTATGTGACATCCCACAGGGCTCAGTCCTTGGCCCCCTGTTGTTCGGCATCTACTTCTCAGAAGTACAGGCAAACATAGGAGGAGGTATGCTGACAAAGTTTGCAGATGACTGCAAACTGGGGGAAAGTAGTAAAGTATATCACACAGATATCCTTCAGAGGGTTCAGGGAACTGATTATAGCTGTGCCCAGCCATGGCCTGAAGTTAAATGCCAAAATGTATAGTCATACCATTCGGAAAAAAAAAAAGGTACCCCCAAGCTACCATATGGCAATCCCACTAAAGAAGAAAAGAGGTTATCAGGGACCTGGGACCTGGGGTTGACAGTGGCCTTTCTTTTCTTTGAACACCACTAAGCTAAAGTGGTTAGAAAGACCTTCTTGCCACCTGATCATGATGAAGGGATTCACATCCAGATCATGTGAGGTCATTGTTCCCCCTCTTCACTCACTTATCAGATGAATGAGTACAATGCCCCATTCGGGATGTATCTCACGACACCTGCAGCAATTGGAGAGACCCCCCAAAAGTTCACCAAAGGATAAAAGGACTCTAAAAATCTGTCATATGCTGCTGCAAGAAGAAGAAAACTCCTTATTCAGTCGAGATAGCCGTCTGCTCAGAGTGACTGCCTGCTCTGACATACAAGGCCATGGCCATGTCATTAATAATGGGACATCTCCACCTCAAAAATTCCAAAAAATCTACCATCCACTACTAGAGCAAGCGACGAACTTTGCACGGATATAAATAGGACATATGCTGGAGGGATAGATTGATTTGTCCCAGAGATAAAATGTGGTGGAAAAAATCCCCATGTGTGTGAGACAGAGCACAAGAAAAATCTCTGTTCAAGAAAAAAAAAAACCGTGGATGGGAGATTGTAGGTTCAATTTCCCTCGTCTGGACAGAGGCACAACAAACTAATGGGCACGTATTTTTTTAACATAAGGGGCGGGCGTAAGCCACAAAACTTGCTTTAGCTGGCTTATAGGCTGGCAGCCTAGTGATAGCCTAACCTATGAACCTATGAACCTATTTGTTCTGGTGTAGTGACACTAGGACGTCTAAGAATTCAAAATCTTTATCTTTCTGGATTTGCCATGATGTTATGGGGTTATGTATGGATACAACTTCTTTGAATGCACATTTCTCAACAAATCTTCTGAATAAATGGTAATCACCGAAGCTTAGTATAGACGGAGTGTTATCACTACTTTAGAGCCAAGTTCCAGTAGAATACAGATGTTTACATGCTGTAGGGTCAGGAGTGCCTCAGTGTCAGACAGTTTTCTGTTAAGGATTCTAGCACTGACAAGTGTCAACTTTATACATGCCTGATTTGGATTTGCAAGGTTGGAAGGTCAAGGAGACTGATTCTGCCTAAAAATAACACTATAGGGAATAAAGTGTCTCTGCTCTTATGTTGAAACCCTATGGCAAGAGGTGTATGCTGTCTTTGGTGAATCTATCAACTATCTTCCTCCAGGTTGATACACAATGGGACACCTGTGAGTGACATCTCATACTGAACTATTTGGTAAAATCAATTATTTTCTGGGTGAATTTTGCCATCATCTGTGGTTATGACAAGATGCTGCTTAAAATCACTTGCTTCCCAGCCTCAGTCATATACAGTGATATGTGGAGCATCGAAGATCATTCACTCCCACATTGGCAATGACCTGGTCATATACATATTTCAGATGAATAAGAATCTGAGGACCCCAGTCACACCACAGATTCTTGCACCAAAAAGGCAGTTAGCAGTCATTTAATCCTTTCGTCCAGTAAATGAGACATATATGTGTCTACCTACAGAGTCACTTATGACTAGAATATTTTCACATGTGGCCATATGTCCTGGTGGCCTTAATGGCGTAGACATTCATTTCTGGTGTAGCTTGTTAGGGGAAGAAACACTAGATATTGATGTGTATTTAGTGGGTATGGTGTGAATATGATGAAGAGGTGTGAGTTTAATGGTTCACTGTTTAGGAATATTGAGGGGAGATTTGTTTTCAGTAGCACAGTGTAAGAGTGCTTAGTGTTTGTGGTTGATTGCTGTGATGTAGCAGTCTGTTAGTAAGTGGGATGGTAGTCTCGAGTTAGAGTCGATACTTATAACTCTTGCGAGTGACTTCTGAGTGTAACAACAATAAAGGGCAGTCAATAAGAATAAGGCAGTTGCTTTCAAACTAGCAACAGATGATGTGAGGGCAGACTGAGGCCCCATTGTGGCAGAGAACTGGCAAACTGACAGCATAACAAAACAGTATGAGTGCAGCTGAACACGATAACGACACATTAAACACACAGTACTAACCAGATTCCAGCAAATAAGTGCATTGAATAGGGCTGTTTCGGGTCTATGTTACAAGATCAAAACTTTAGGTACTAGAATGCCTCAAGCTTGATCTGTAAATCTTGAAAATTAAAAACCGTGAATGGCCACATCCATACAGGGAAAGAATTCCCTTGGAAAAAAAAAAATAAACCCAACGAGGGGGGCTGTGCCCCTCACCCCCCCCAACTAAATATACCAAAACCGAGATTGCGGAACACTGGACAAAAAGGCAAATTCTGCATAACAGCCAAGCAAATTCTTTCTGTGAAGAAAAATGCCTGTAAGTGGCCGTTCGTGGTTTTTAGCTTTCGAGATTTATTGATCAAGCTTTATGTATTTGACTAGCTAAAGTTTCGATTTGATGATATAGACCCGCTGTTTCACTTTCTTTTTCTTCAGAGAAAACAGCAAAACCAGCTCACAATAAAAAATTACTACCAACAAGCAGCAGTAGTCTCAGTATAAGCTGAAAAAATCCATTTCCCTGGAGTTAAAAGCAGAAATAAGTAAGGGATAATACACTCTACAGCTCAAGAAAGTAGTAATGGACACATATTAAAATAAAATCACATTGCAACTAGTTGCTGTAATTGTATGCAGATCGATCGCCCATAATATTTAATAAAGCTCTAAGGCTACTGCTGTCTGACTAGAATGGTAAATACTCATAGGTGAAGCCTCAGACGAAGAAAAAAGGGAAACACAGTTTCTGGAGATGAGGGAAAACATTTAAGCATTGGCTCCTTGAAGTCGGAAGCTATTACTTCAGACACATAAGGCATCATATAATAAAATAAGGGATCAAAAATGCAGTGGGTCTCAGATGCTTCACCACTTTGATTGTCTAATATATTCCACTGTTGCCAACATGTAAGTGGGCATACAGGTGCTTATGAGACTGGGCTAATAAACCCTGCTTCTTCACTGAAAGTACAAGAAGTGACCATTTTATAATGCATTTTGTGATACAAGCCCTTCATGTCTCACCAATCCTTACTGTTCTCTCTGTTTGTATTTCTGATAATTTCCTTGGATTGTTTTTGGCATGAAAGTGTCCCACAGCTTTGTCATTTCATTAGCATCTGGAACACATCACACAGCACTATTGCTTTGGGAAAGTCAAGGCAGAATTCCTGTGAATGGTATTAATATGTGGAAAATCCTTAGGATATGTCGTCTAAGCATAGAGACTAACAACCATTGAAGAAATTAGGTGCTGTCTCAATAAATAAACAGGTAAACAGAGAAATAATCACCTTTACAGATGTACTGGTTCACTGTCAAGAAATATTATGATACTGATGAGAAGATATTTTATTCTGAAGTGCCCTTGCAGCTCAGATTTCTTTGCTAAACGTATTCCCGGAGCTTAGTTATATTGTATCTAAGCATCTGAATTAATAACATGGTAAATCCAAAAGAAAATCCTTTCAAGTCAGATTGATTTAACTGCATTTTAAATGAAATGAAATATAATTGCTTTGCTTTTCTTGTGTTGAAATGTCATCTGTATTTTAAAGAAATAAGCTTTTCTTTGTTTATTTTTAAAGGTAATATAAAAACCCATTATTTCTATACACTGCATGGGTCAGTTTTCAATTTATGTACAGTAAAAAATGTTAAATTCCCACTGCTTATGTCTTTATCATGCGCGTGTAATTGTATTTTGCCTTTCAGTACATTTTATTTTGTATAACATTATACTTTTCTACCTTGATAAATACGCATGGTCTGTGTGCTACTTAATGTTGTGGTTGTTTTTTCCTTTGATTCAGTTTGTGGTTATTCTAAGTAAACTACTAGTAAGTAGTTTTCCTGCATTCATTTCTTCTCTTTAAATCACCACACTAGAAATACATAGTAGAAGTCATCCAGTCCTTGTTTTCTGTTTTGGATACATAAGCATTTCTCTATTGAAAATCTGCCTGTCAGCACATACATATGTTTATGTTTCTGAAGCACATTACTTCAGTGTGCTGTTTGGGAAAATTTTATTTAAAAACAGATATCCATATGCACACACGCACACACGCACACACACACATATGTGTGTGTGTGTGTGTATATATATATATATATATATATGTGTGTGTGTGTGTGTGTGTGTGTGTGTATATATATATATATATATATATATATATATATATATATATATATATATATATATATATATATATATATATATGTGGATCCCTATCGTATGATAGAAACCTCATTTGATTGAAACCATAAGACTGAAATTTCAAAAGACTGAAAAGTCACTTGACTGAAACCCATAATACTGAATTTCAACATACTAAATTGTAAATTGGACTATATAAAACCAGACTAGGTGGGGGGGCTATGCTCCCCACGCACCCCAACTATATATACTAACTCTAGGATTGCACCACAGTGGGGAAAAGGACATATACCTTTCACTTACCTTAAAGTAGTCTACATTCTGCCACTACAATGCCCTTTTCCCCTCTGTAGTGTGATCGTGGAGTTAGTATATATAGTTAAAGGGGGTGTGGGGAGCACAGCCCCTCACATTGGGTGGTGTGGGAGGTGTAGCCCCCCCACCTAGTCTGGTTTTATATGGTCCAATTTAAAATTTAGTATGTTGAAATTAAGTATTATAGGTTTCAGTCTTATGGGTTTCAGTCAAGTGACTTTTCAGTCTTTTGAAATTTCAGTCTTATGGTCTCAGTCAAATGAGTTTCAGTCAAATGAGGTTTCTCTCATATGATATGGATTCATATATATATATATATATATATATATATATATATATATATATGCGTGTGTGTGTTTACATCCTTGAAAATTACGGTTACTTTAAAATTATATTGATAGATGTGTATGGATGCCGTATTCCATCTTATCATCATGGTATTAGAATAGAATTATGAGGTTATGTTTTTGAAACCAAATTATGCTGTAGTATCATGTTTTAAATTACTTTGTATATCAGACTTTCATTTGTCATGTACTATTGAGTCATCAAATTATTAAAATAAGTCAGTGTTCCACACAAAGAACCAAAGCTACATAGTTTTTGCAGGTTAATTCAACTAAATTCATGGAGTCATAAACTTTGCACACCATGGTTTATTCTGTAACTCATAGTTTCATAAGATATCGATGGACGAGACTTGTGGATAATTTTATATTACATCCAAAAACTTCAGCAAATGTAAATATTATGTAAATTCTTTCACAGCAGGAATGATTTTAGTGTTTGCCCAACTCTCTTAACTCTCACTACATAGAGTGATGCTAATTAAAGGATTTTCTAAACCTTTATTACAAGCTGTCATGAGTAATTCACTTCTTGTATATCATTGCTTGTAAGGCAAGGCATGCTAAAGTCAGAAGCAGTCCTACGATTTTGAGGTAAACAGTGTTTGCTGAATAGGAAATTTAGCAGTCCCTGGATCAGTATTTAATAAGTTCTCTTTTCTTCTTATAAATGCCACTTTAGAAAGAGTTGCCGATGATGATAAAAGCAAATTATTTTGGGAGTTCTATGGTGCAGACTTATTTCTGCATGCACAGCATAGGAGTTCTTAAAATACATGGTTCTAAGACAACTTTTTATGCTCAGGGTGTACAGAGTTCTAAGCATCCACACAAAAGGATAGGTAACAATGTCATAGTCAAAACTTAAGGCCATTGGTGGCTCCAGATATGGTTTGTTGCAGGGAATTTTTAATAAATTGAAAGCTATTAAATGCAGCTACTGTGACAGCTCTCGAGATGTGCTGTTGTTGGAAAAGTATGAATAAAATACACTTGTTTAAAAAAACTTTTCAAAATTAGGCATGTAAGATAAAAACAATAGACTGTTTTTTAGAAGATCTTTCAATTTGTTGTCAATAAAGCATTTCATGTTACAGTTTTGTATTTATATTTGGTACTTGCATATTATCGCAACCAGATTTTTGATTGGAATACTGGCTGGTTGACGATCAGGCAGTATGTGTGTTAGTGTTTTCAAAATGTTAAATACTGTGTTTTCTTTAACAGTTCTGGTTGTTTTTGGGAGTGTTGTCACTGAAAAGTAAAAAAAAAACATACTGTGGTTGTTTCTTTATGCACTTGACTGCCAGCATGTTGGTTATTGCAAGTCTGCCAACTGATTGTTCCTTTTTTCGTGGCAGGAAAAGCGATGTCTGCTAACCTAAGAAGGGGAGTGTAAACTCTTCAGTACTTCAAATCCTTGACAAAATGCATGCTAACACAAATGAACTGAGCACATGTTTCCCACTACAAATAAAAAAACCTTGTTGCCTTGATAACCATTTTTGAAAAACAGCATAGCAACTTTTGCCTTCTCTTACACTACACTTTCTTTTATGACTAATCTGAAAGCATACAGCTATGTACATGATATATTTATGTACACATGGATAGGAGGCCTCAGTTTCTTACCTCTACCATCCAAACTAATGATTTCCTTTGCATGGGCTGTAAAAATAATCACAATATGCTAAAGATTATTAAAATGAGTGCGGCCTTCTTAGCTGGCAGAATGTGAAGCATTAGCATGCAGGACCTGTACAACAAGCAGATATGACAAAGGTTGTACGCAAAGCAAGATTCACATTTCTGCTTACATTTAGGTTACGAATTTGGGACAAACAAAGTTATTCCCAACAGAAAACATCACATTGAACCTTACCCTTACTCCCACAATCCGTTTTTTGGTCCAACAAGCGTATTACCGCAACCGCGAAAATCTGGTTGTGATAATACATAAGTACCTTATATTCTTTACCTCAGGAGTCCTACAGAGTTCTCTCAAAAAAGTGTGACTTGCCAGAAAAGCTGTTGGTATTAAAGTCTTCCTTTCAAACGTTTTTTTTTTTTTTTCATACAACTGATCAGAGGAGTATTCTTTATACAGATGTGCTTTCAATAATATATCTAATGCAGTATGGCACACTGCACCATATTTCCATTGAAGTTTGAAGAGAACATTTCTATAAGTTGAATGATTATATCATGGTTTAAACATATCCACCAAGCACTTCCCACATTACTTTACATTTTGCATTAATAAAGGCTGTGAGCACACATGTTTCAGTGTACAAATTTGATGCCCACTTGGCATCCTATTCTAGGCACATGTTACAGTGGTAGTTGCAACACCCTGTTTTCAACATCTAGTGTGTAGATCACCATATTTGTCTCACACCTGTGGTCAAAGGTGCAGGGGTTCTATTTCCATTAAAGGAATTGTCTGCAGGCATTTGTCACTGCAGCTAATAACTTCCATACTGCCATCTGTCCACCTCCAGTTGTCTCACAGTGGATCTACTAACTCTTTTGAATATATACCAAGTTGGTCAGGAGTAAATTGTGCATTTGACATAGCTTTGTATGTTAGGCAGAGATCACCTCTGAGTAGGTGATATGCAAGGTGTAAAGAATGAGACCTTTGAGATGGTCTGCATAGATGGTCTGCATAGGACATCTGTTTGAGGCCGGTAATCCTCTTTGTGAGGTATTTCTGTGGCGTTTCCAGTTGTTGTAGATGTCTTGTGAGATACATACCAAAAGGGGTGTTGTACTCTATAATGGGTCTAATGAGTGACGAGTATAGGGGAACAATGACCTCTTTTTTCCTGGATGAGAAACCTTTTGATGAGGTGTGCCACGTAGAAGGATTTCCTGACTACTGTGGCGATGTGATCATCAAAGGAGAGACTACTGCCCACCTGTGTCCCAAGGTATCTTATCACACTTTTCGTGTTAAGTAGACTACCACCTATGTGGTAGCTCATGGGTACAGAGTTTTTACCAGAGGGGAGGACAATGCACTTTTTGGCATTGAGCTTGAGGCCATGGCTTTGACATCAGTCATCTGTCTCAGTGAGGCTCTTTTGTAAGATGTCCACATCATTAGGAGTTTCGATTATGGCTCCTAGTTTGTAGTCATCTGTGAACTTCATTAGCCAAAGACCTTCTGTGTTAGCCTGTACTTCATAAAACTAGATACCAAACATGAGAGGAACCAGGTCTGAATCCTGTGGTACTCCACTTGCCATTGATCTGAAGTTGGATTTGGAGTCTGCTACTTTCACAGTGTGGGTTCTGTCAGTGAACCAGTTGGCAACCTATCTTATGACATAGGGATTACTACCTAGTTTAGTGAGTTTATCTATAATTCCAAAGTGGCGGATGTTGTCAAAAGCCTTGGCGAGATCTAGATAGGCTGAGTGAACCACCTTACCCTCGTCTGCGGGTTTGGTAACTGCTTCAAAGAAGTCTATCAGATTTAGGAGACATGATCTTCCTTTTACAAACCCAAACTAGGTGGGGTCCAGAGTTTGGAGATTACCATTGTCTTTGTTTATAAGTTCCATGATGATACGTTCCATGGCTTTGCAGACCAGGCTTGTTTGGCTAATGGGGCAGTAGTTCCCGGCATCTGTGGTGGCTCCCCCTTTGTGGAGTGGGATAACCGTCGCTGTGCACCATTCAGTGGGCACAAAGTCTGAGGTGAGGCTATGATTGAACATGGTGCTTAGGTGGGGGGCCAGTTCATTCTGTAGTTCATGTAGAACGCAGCCTGGGATGTTGTCAGGTCCCATGGATGCTGTGTTCTTGGCTTTGGAGAGTGTGTTTTTTATCTGTGCAGCCATAATTACAAGAACTTTGTATTCTTCCAGTATAGAGATGGGCCCTTTAGGGGGTGAGACAGGGGTAAAGTTAGCACTGAACCTATCTGCCAGGATGTTGGCAGTATCAGTTTGTTCTGTATTTTTAGTGTCATTGTGCTGTATCTCAGAGCAGATCTGAGTGTTGCCATTGAGATTCTTGACATAGGTATAGAATACTTTGTGGTTGTCTTTAGAATCAGTGGTGATTTTGTTTTCGTAACTAGCTTTGGAGGATTTTATGATGGATCTCAGCTTCTTACTGAGGCTGACCAGGGAGTTCCTCCAATCATGGGATTTTACTCTTTTTTGCAACAGTTTCTTTCTTCTGTTGCAGAGTTTGTTTATGGCACGGGACCACCAGACTGGCTTCCTTTTTTTGGAGGATAGCATCTTAGTTCTGTTAGGGATAGCACAATCCATGCACTCATGTAAATGCTTATAAAGTGCATTTGTGTAGGATTCAGCAGTTGTACCTCTATTGTCCGCCTGCATGGGTGTCGTGAAGTTTTCCACTTCTGTCTTAAGAAGCGTGAAGTTGGCTTTGGAGACATTTTTTATGGTGGTTCCCCTAATGGGGGAGTGGAGGTGGGATGTGGATGTCTAGGGTGATTAGCTTGTGGTCAGATCTGACCAATGAGGAATTGATCTCTGGTGTGGAACACTGGTCGCCCATGTTGGTAACGACCAGGTCTAAGATATTGCTGGATAAGTTGATCCAAGGCGTTGGAAATTATGAATTCCAGAAAACGTTGAGGAAAAGAGTTGGTACATGAGTAGTTTCCACATTTAATGGTGGGGTAGTTGAAATCGCCCATTATGAGGGTGCTGAGTTGTACCCTAATATTTTCCAATGTATCAAGAAATGAGGAGTGGGAGTCCTGGGGCATGGTGGGGGATCTGTAGCAAGTTACAATTTGGATTGCGGTCTTGCCCAGAGTAGTTGCACTTGGATAATCTCAGATGCATTATGTTGAGCAACTAGCCTGGAGGTGTGGATATTCTTAGTGAATATGGACACGCCTCTGCCTTTAGTGTTTTGGTCCAGGTTAGGTGGCGGAAAGGTGTGGTATGAATTATAGCCTGGTAATGCAGAGATGCTCTCTGGATAAGTCTAATCAAAGGCAATGCAAACAGTGTACCATACAGTGTACCATATTTAATAATATTTAACAATAACCCATCCAGTTATCTAGGTTTACCTTGAAGGTGTCAGTGGTGCTATTGTACTTGACATGTAGCTGAAGTTTTTTTCCAAAGGTGGAGGATACGTTGGAATATGACTCTGTCATGCTAGCTTATTTTATCTATCTACTGGTGAAGGGTTAGTTCATTTACCCAGGTGATTCAGGAACCATTTGTTCTGTGAAGGAATAATATTGTAAAGTGTATCTGACCTTTCATGGCTCTAGAGCCCCATGGAGAAGTTCATAAGAGAAAAAATACGATGAGAAGCCTGCCAATCTATCCTGGTGATTACGACTTATGAGGCCACTGATCTGTTTTAGTTAAGAAATGATAAGTTTAATCAAATGCAATGCAAACAGTGTACCATATAGTGCACCATATTTAATAATATTTAATAATGAGTTTGATGAGATAAAAATAAAGGAAAATTAAGACTTTTTGCGATGTAAATAACATACATTTGCAAATTAGATGAGCCAGATGGAAGGCCTTCTGAAGTACTGTGGAGACATGATGGTCAACAAATAAGGAGTTATCAACACGTGTACCCAGATCCCTTACAGCAGTGTCTGATTAGAGAGGTGTGTCATGTATAAGGTACAGGAAAATGTTTTGGTTATCAAAATGAACTGTAGTACATTTTTTTTCACATTTTATTTAAAAACCCTTATCCTTCTGTCAGTTGTTAATGTGATCTAACCTGTACTGGAACAATTATGAGTCTGAGGAAGATTTAATAGCGACACCCATTTTACATTTATCTGCAGGCATAAATAGTCAAAGGGCAGGAGTGTTGGCCTGATGATCTGTGAAACAGATTCCAAATAAGAGAGAGCCACCCTGTGGCATACCACTGGTAACTGTTTTGTTTTTATAAGTGACACCTGTGATGCTAACCCTGTGGGTACTGCCAGAAAAACAGGTAGCTCTCCATCTCAAAACATAAAGATTTCTATTTAGATTTACAAGTATGCCCATAATGCTTGCATGGGAAATAGTGTCAAAGGCCTTGTCCAGGTATGATGTATGTACAGTGTAATGATTATCAACTGTTTTGTGACTTTTTCAAAGACATTAAGGTTAAAGTGGCAGGACCTTCCTTTGCCAAAGCCTAATTGATGAGAATCAAAGGTTAATAGATTTTGAATATCCGGGTTACTGGTACCTGAGGTAATACATTCCATTACTTTACACATGTGTGGCTAGTGAGACTAATGAGTCTATAGTTACCAGAGTGCATGGTTAACTAACTTTGTATAATGACATTGCAATGGCTGTATTGCAGGCTTCAGGAATGTAACCAATGGTGATTGTTAAAGGCTTCAGATAAGTCATATTTGGTACTGATAATCACGCAAGCTGTTATGTTAGCAGGGCCTATGCATGAGGTATTCTTAGCTTTTGAGAGAATTGAGAGGACTTGTTCCATAGTAATTAAAGGGGGTGATTGGGACAGTGGAATATACGGAATAGCCTTAACTGTGGATGGAATACAGTGTGCACTAAATCTGTCAGCTAGGATAATAGCTCTTTCCTATGGGTCAGAGTAGGACATATTATTATGGAGTCACTCCAAACATTGCTATGAGTTAGTTCTTAAACATCTGATCCAGATAAAGAAAGATTTATAGTTATTTTTGGCTTTAGTGGCTACTTTAAGTTTATATTCAGTTTTGAGTTACCAAATGGTTCTCTTAAGCTCTTTACTATTTTGCTTAAGTGTACTGTTAAAGTGTGTACAATTAGACATCATATAAGCATTAAGTAATGTCATTGTCTTAGGACATTCTTTAATTATATGGATAGTTCATCATAGTTTTTTTTTCAATTTATTATATTTAGTGTGGATAGGGACTGCCTTGTCAGTATAACTGTTTAAGTAGTAGTAGAAGACTGAGGCATAAGAGACAGCTTTAGCAATGTGATCAGCAGGGTTTATTTAGGTCATTAAGTAACTGAAGAACAAACCTGTGGCTAGATCATCTGCCTTTAGAGTTCCCCAGGCTGGCACCCTAACCCTCAGAGGACAAATTTCATGGCCAAACAAAAGAAAAAACTCTTGTGTTCACTTATAACTGTAGTAAACTGAGTGCTACATGTGTAACAAGCAGCTTGCTACAGTTACTACAATACACTCACACACCGAATGCTTATGTTAGCTTGAACCCGCAGCAGTTTCCTGCTTCACCCACTCTAGCTATACTTCTACTGAAGAAGGTTTGCTTTTGAGAAGCTTCGGAAGATGGAGGTATTTACATGGGAAGTACCACCGACTGTGAAAGAAAAGAGTACCGATTAATAATCCGATTTAATTAGGGAAGATTATACATACAGAGATATATTTGTGAGGACAATATAAAGGCTATCAGGGCACTCTATTAGGTGGTTAACTGTATGTACAAGTGAGTTAGTATTTGTAATATTACGGAAGCATCAGTCCTGCTGATCATCGACAGTGTTTATTGATGACTGATGTCCCTCAACAGAAAGATGTTGAGCTTATGGGGATTAAAGCAAAGGTGGTAAGATATTCATCGTGTGCTGATAGGGCCGTACCTTACAACCTCTTGCCATAAGAAATCTGGGCAAAGCCTAAAATAATGGGGGACAAAAGCCCAAAAAATAGAGACAGATTTTAAATAAGTGGTCTTACAAACTTACAAAGTTGTTAGAGTAACAGGATTCAGATTAGCATGCATTTTCTGAAACTGAACTGTATGCCATTATTTGGGAATTCAGTCTGTTGTGATTTGCCAGAAAACCAGAAATTGTATGAGGAACAGATAAGGACTATGAGGTCAAAAATCTGGACATACTGCAAAAATCTGGACTGTTGAGAGGTATTGATAGGGGTGTAGAGGTGGTTCTTTAGCTAGCTATGAAATGAGAATTAATCTTGTTTAGAGTGATTTGGATACACAAGAGTTCACATTTAGTATACAGAGGAATCTGTTAAGAGTTGATGATATCCTTGACAAATACTGCTACACACCCACACTTCCCAGAAGGTTTAAAGACGATCGACACTAAACCTAGGAAAAAGAGAAAATGCTTTCACTACTTTGGAACCACATCTCTGTAGCTGCACATTACAGTAGAAACTCAAGTTTCACCATTTTTTGTTAAGACTTCTGGCACTCCATAGAGTCTTTTTAATGTGTTCCAAATTAGAATTTACTAGGTTGGAATGTCTAGCAGATGGTGTTTGTTAAAAATGGCAGCAGCAAAAGGTTTTCCTAAAATGCAAACGTCTTGGTTGTACAGACACAGACCATCCCTGGTAAAGTCAGAAGGCTTGTTGGTAATCTCATCCCAAGCTAGCACATACTAGGTCCACCTAGAATGACAAAAACTACATGGCCAATTATCTAGTCTTTGAATCTTGACATTTATATAGTTCAGTTGAAATATATCATGCAAGAGAGAGCTGTTCTTATATAGAAGATGTCCAGCTTTATCTCTTTTATCTGAAGCAATTGACTGCCTTTGCTATCTTTGAAGTCTACCTTGTTTGTACCCTTCAGTGACTGTACAATACTGAGATTATATTCAAGAAGACTGATGTGTTACTTGCACATATCGTTGTTCATCCCTCACAGGCTTTGTAACTTCCATCTTAATTTTTTTATGGGACTAAATTGAAGTTACTAATGAGAGTATGAAATCTTGGAGGGATCTTGGACAATGCAGCATAATGCATCCGAGGTTATCCAAGTGCAACTAACTCTGGGCAAAACTGCAATCCAAATTGTAGCTTGCTACAGATCCCCCACCATGCCCCAGGATGCCCACTCCTCTTTTCTTGATATACTGGAAAATATTAGGGTTCAACCAAACACCCTAATAATGGGCGATTTCAACTACCCCACCGTAAACTGGGAAAACTACTCATGTACCAACTCCTTCGTTCAACGCTTTCTGGAATTCATAAATTCCAATGCCCTGGATCAACTTATCCACACCCCCACCAGGGGCAACAATATCCGAGACCTAGTCATTACCAAAATGAGTGACCGGTGTTCCACACCTGAAGTCAACTCTTCGGTCAGATCCGACCATAAGCTAATCACCCTAGATATGCACATCCCGCCCCCACCCTCCATTAAGGAAACCGCAATAAAACATTTCTCCAAAGCCAACTTCATGCTTCTTAAGTCAGAAGTGGGGAACTTCATGACACCCATGCAAATGGACAATACAGTTATGACTGCTGAATCCTACACAAATGCACTGTATAAATACTTACACAAGTGCATGGCTCGTGCTATCCCAAACAGAACCAAGACGCTATCCTCCAAAAAAAGGAAGCCGATCTAGTGGTCCTCTGCTATAAACAGGCTATACAACAGAAGGAAGAAACTGTTGCAAAAGAGAGTAAAATCCCATGAGTGGAGAAGCTCCCTGGTCACCCTCAGTAAGAAGTTGAGATCTCTTATAAGATCCTGCAAAGCTAGCTACAAAAACAAAATTGCCACTGATTCTAAGGGCAACCACAAAGCATTCTATAGCTATGTCAAGAATCTTAATGGCAGCACCCAGATCTGCTCTGAGTTACAGCACAACGGCACAAAAATTGCAGAGCCATCTGATATTGCCAACATTCTGGCAGATAGGTTCAGTGCTAACTTTACCCCCCTCTCACCCCCTTAAGGGCCCATATCTATACAAGAAGAATGCAGAGTCCCTGTAATCACATCTATGCAGGTAAAAGCTGCACTCTCTAAAACCAAAAACACAGCATCCATGGGACCAGACAACATCCCATGCTGTGTTTTACACTAACTTCATAATGAACTGGCTCCCCACCTAAGCACCATGTTCAGTCATAGTCTCACATCAGGCTTTGTGTCCATTGAATTGTGCAGAGCAACAGTTATCCCACTCCACAAAGGGGGAGCCACCAATGATCCTGGGAATTATCGCCTTATTAGCTTGAACAGCCTGGTCTGCAAGGCCATGGAATGCATCATCATGGAACTCATAAACAAAGACATTGGTAACCTCCAAATTTTGGACCCCACCCAGTTCAGGCTTATGAAAGGCAAAGCATGCCTTCTGAACCTTACTGGCTTCTTTGAGGCAGTCACCAAAGCTGTACACGAGGGTAAGGTGGTTCACACAGCCTATCTTGACCTCGCCAATGCTTTTGACATCATCCTCCATTCTGGAATTATAGCTAAACTCACTAAACTAGGTATAAATTCCTACGTATAGCCTGGGAATTGTTATGGCTAGGCTTGTATAGGCCCTAGGGCTGATAGCCTAGTACCAACCTATGAATCTATGAACGTCACAAGATGAGTTGCCAACTGGCTGACTGACAGAACCCACAATGTAAAAGTTGCAGACTCCCAAATCTGACTTCAAACCAGTGACAAGTAGAGCACCACAGGGTTCAGTCCTGGGACCTCTCCTGTTTGGCATTACATATGGCTAACACAGAAATCCTCTGGCTAACAAAGTTCGCAGATGACTGCAAACTAAGAGCCATAGTGGAGTTCCCAAATGACATGGACATCCTACAGAAGGGCTTCACTGAGACAGATGCCTGGTGTCAAAGGCATGGCCTCAAGCTCAGTACCAAAAAGTGCATTGTCATCCCCTTTGGTAAAAGCTCTGTACCTATGAACTACCACATAAACAGCAGTGTACTTAATGTCAAATGTGTGATTAGAGACCTTGGGACCCAGGTGGAAAGTAGTCTCTCCTTTGATAATCACATCGCCACAGTAGTCAGGAAATCCTTCTATGTGGCACACCTCATTACAAAAGGGTCATCCAAGAACAAAGAGGTCATTATCCTCCTCTACTTGGCACTCATTAGACCCATTATAGAGTACAATGCCCCTCTTGGAATGTACCTCACAAGACATCTGCAGCAGCTGGAAAGGCCACAGAAGTACCTCACAAAGAGGATTACCGGCCTGCACTGACCATCTCAAAAAACTCCAGCTTTACTCTTAGCATATAGCCTACTCTGAGGAGATCTCTGCCTAACATATAAAGCTATGTTAAACCCAGAGCTGTTGGACATTCTACACCTAAAGAAATCCCAAACCCTCTGAGCTACACGCTCTAGGAACCTAAACCTTGTCACCACAATAAACAGGACATGCTGGAAGGATAGAGTCCTGTCTCAGAGACTTCCTATACTCTGGAACAAGCTACCCATCTATGTCAAGCAAAGTTCCTCATTAGCACTCTTCAAGAAAAATCTTCATGAGTGGATGGGAAATAGGAAATACACCCCGGGATCACTTCTGTGGCTCTGCTTGGCAGTGGCACAGGAAACTAACTTTCTTGGATGGCGTAAGCCAGGGAACCTAGTTGGCTAGGCTTACTTAGGCTCTTGGGCTGATAGTCTAGTACCTACCTATGAACCTATGAACCTAAGTGCTGTCATAGAAGGACCATGTAGCAGCTGTTGGTTACTAATGGGAGTATGAAATCTCGGAGGGATCTTGGACAATGTGCTGTCACTGAAGGACCATGTACCAGGTGTTGGTTACTAATGAGAGTGGGAAATCTTGGAGGGATCTTGGACAATGTTCTGTCATTGAAGGACCATGTAGCAGCTGTTGGTTACTAAAGATAGTATGAAATCTCAAAGGGATCTTGGACAATGTGCTTTCATTGAAGGACCATGTAGCAGCTGTTGGTTACTAATGAGGGTATAAAATCATGGCGGGATCTTGGATGGTGTGCTGTCATTGAAGGACCATGTAGCAGTTGTTGGTTACTAATGAGAGTTTGAAACCTTGGAGAGATATTGGACAATGTGCTGTTACTGAAGGTTCATGTTGCAGCTGTTGCTGTTAAGTCACCATAGTTCCAGCTAAGAAAATATCCTGCATAATGCCTGGCTTTGTGTCATAGAGGGCTAAGATCCTAGCTATGACCGAGAAGACCCGATTTCTGTTAATGACATGGATACTGCAAAAGCCAGGGAGATGATGGAAGCAAAGATCAGTTTCAGCTTGCCCAGGCTGGTGTGGTGGTTCCACAGTAGCCAGTCCTCCAGAGCAAGTTGAAACGTATGCAAAGGCTGGTGATTGGGTGGAGAGACATAGGCTGGTTTTCCAAGCAAGTGATGGTAGCTGTTTAGGACATGTATGTGAGAGAAAGAATGCACTGGTTTGAGGCAGGACATTGGCAGCTCCGTGGTGATGCAGCTGTGACATAAATCACCAAGGGAGTGTGGGCTACAGAAGGTTTAGATTTAGTGGGCAAACACATCCATGTTCTGACCATGGATGAGTTGAAACTCGATTGGAGTAAGAGCCTTTTGGCTATGGTTAAATCAACATGTTGCCTGTTCTTCTGGTCTGGGATAAAAGCCAGACTCATATGGATGATGGAACAGGGTGCCCTAGGTGCAGTCATGACTAAATAGAAAGGATGTTTACAGGTCTTGATCTACAGATAAAACAGATTCACCTGGCCCAGGAAATGGGAGTTCACCTTAGGAAGATGATTAGGGCATAGGCAGGAAGGACAAAATAGCCTTTTGTTTGTCTGGATTGTGGACTACTCCAGACAGACTTCTTACGGATTTTTTGTATACTGAAAATGAAGTTTATCTCCGTCACTCTAGACAGACTTCTTAGGATCTCTCATATACTGAAAATGAATGACTTTGAGTCCTACATGGAGTGTCTTAATGGTCAGCAGGCATGAGAGCAAAAAGAAAAACATATCCTGGATTAATGTCTTGATAACCTTCTTAATCCTGACTAATTGCTGAGCATGCATTGTCTTTTTTCTGCCCTGATTACTGCTATACTATCTACTTTGGGATTTCAGATTTAGACCTTGCCTACCACCAGCGGGTGTGGAGCATTGTAATGAGAATATTGACAGGTACGCCTCATTCCAATCGCATATGTCCTGTACTGTAGGATATGTAATGACCGACTGTGGTTGCTAAATCCGTATTTAAAGTCTTAGTTCTTGTTTACGTAGACATCACTGCCTGGGTACTATGTACTTGAAGACATTTTTGTTGCCCCATATTTCATACCACCCTTTTAGATAGGAAGGTAAAGGACTTCTTCTCATTCCCAGGAAGTGAAACGAAGCAGTGTGTAGCTGTTTGTTTGGCTAGACAGGGCCTGTCCTTTGCTGCTCACTCCCTGCTGCACTTTGTGATGCATGTGATTTTTAAGCCTTGTTCAGGATCTCTGTTAATATTATACTTACTAGACAACTTGATGTCTTTAATTTTGCATTTAATTGCTTATATAATTTACTTTAGCCTGGCTGTCAACTTGGTTGGTGTGCATCTTTTCATGAGTAGCATTTAGTCTTGGGTACTATAAATAACTAAAGGGAATTTTTGGCTCAGTCAGACTACTGGAATATAACTGACTATATAAAATTGTTTCTTTTCTTACTCATAGTACACTGAAGCTTATAATGGACTAGAAGACTGCTTTTGTAACGAGACTCCTTAGTAAAAGTAGTACAAATAAATCTGACTGGTATCACTGAATACGACAGACAATTGCTGAGATGTAATGTGTTCATGTTCTGAGATGTTTGGTAAATTGACTGTTCTCTCCAGAGTCATAGTAGTGAAATGTAACATGGCAATTATCTCTGAATTGTTTTGTATATATAACCTGAACTTGTTCATACGTTTTCTGTATATGTGATTGCATTTGCTTTGGTATTGACTTTAATATTCATTGTAACAAAATTATTGCTTTTTTTTTTTGTTCCACTCTGAAAGTGGTCATTGTCCAAAAGGTCCAACCTTCTTAATAAAATATAAATATATAGATCATAGCATAATAATGCCTTAGTGTAAACGTGCGTGACAAGTGAGTTGCTTATCTTGGAACTGCACAGGTTCTCTCTATACTATGATATACCTGGTTAAATGACCAGCAGAAAAGAGATACATCAGTGCAAATGCACTGAGTATATTCCCGTGAAAAAGAAAGTGATGAGACATATAACACTACAAGCAGAGTGGCAGACATGCTGGGATAATTACAAATCATTTAGAACAAGCAAACTTTAGCAGAAGTCTTTTACAATAGCCATTCACCATCATTTGAACAGATGTGCACAGAGTCAACCACAAATCTGACTAATTGCTTATATTTAACACTGGAATTAATGAGTGTGTACTTAGGAAAACAGCAATGAAATGTTTCCATTTAGGCAATCCATTGTTATTAAGTTATCTTCGCAAACTGGCATACCGATAGACAGTGCTAATTAATTTGATGCAGAGGCTGTTTGCATCCTGCTGGAATAATGAAAATGTGTTATTGTCAGAGTACTGCAGTGGTGCATACTGACGCAACATTTTTGTTGGTGTTAAAATTCAGTTTGGATGTTAGTGGGTTATCTACGATAACTAATGGTATGTACAATCAGCCCTTGCTCATAACGTACTTCTCCATGTTTTCATGCATATTTATTTGGTAAAACATGAATGCATTACTTGGCAACATATTGAACAAAGGATGTACTTTTCATCTCTAATAAAATACTAAATAGCATTTAATTCCTTCTATAAAAGATGGTTGCTGATTATTCAGTTTAGAGCTCACTGGTACATAGTGTCCCTGATTCTGCTGTTTAAGCTACACTAGCAGGCATAAAGTATCATTTAGATACAAAGAAGATAGTGACAGGATCCAATAGTTATATAAAAACACAGGTTTATTGTCTCGAATGATAAAAACAGGTTGAGCGCTTTCTTCTACAGATCGTAGATTTCATCAGAACACTCATTAGGGTGTAAGACATATATATTAGTTAACATAGTATTAGATTATAAGACCGCACTTAGCTGTTGGACAGGGGTAGTGTATACACACACATCCATGAGAAACTTTTGAATTTGCTGGGATCACAATTTAATATGTATATAAGTAAATATATACACTAAGCCTTACTATATGTCTTGACAAATACAAGACGTTTTTTGAGTAGGATGATTGTGTATGTACCATGTGGTAGGTACTGTTGTACATACAACATATTTTATATACTTCAGATATTTCATGTATTTTATGTTTTATTATATTTTTATAATGGATTTTAAACGTAACAAGTTTAAAGTTTTAAGTTAATTGAATAAGTGAATAATTGGAAGTTATGGGGCAGGAAATTATAGTATTTAAGGGTTTTAAAATGAATGCAGAGTGTTCTGATGAAATCTACGATCTGCAGAAGAAAGCAAGCGCTCAACCTGTTTTACCATTCGAAACAATAAACCTGTGTTTTTATATAACTATTGGATCCCTGTCACTATCTTCTTGGAATCTTTTTCGTGTTGCTGTTAGTTGGGAGACTGTTGGGATTCATTGATCTACAATTGGACATCATTTAGATACAATTTAATTTATGCCAGAGCACAAGTTATGTTTTGTTGTACAATACTGTCATCACTTTTATGATTTAGTCTTACATTTTTTTTTATATTATTCTAACAAAATACTCATTAAAATGTATATTCAAAAACAAAAAGTGACTCTTGACAGGAATAATAAAATATTACATTTCTCAGAAAAAAAAATCATTAAACCCTGAAAATTTCAGGATAATACAGATCTGGAAAGCAGAATCATATAGGCAAAAGTTAAAGAAAATGAAATAGAGTCATACTGGATGTGACAATATAATAACCCAAATATTTTGCCGTAGGGAGCAGTAAAAACACTGAAAGAGATGGGCATATAACAGATTCTAAGCTACTGTGACTGTACATTTTTAAATAAATGCTCACTCCACTAAATAAATAACATTTCCCTTATTTCTTGAGGGTCACCTCATGCATCAAAATTAATGAAGGATAGTTGCAGCACAGCAAGCAATAAAATCTTGTAGTGACAATTCATATTAGTGCCTCTGCCATATCTGCTTCTTGGCATGCTCAGTTATGTGCTTATAGCAAGTAATTGATTGGCATGTCCTGATTACATGATAATATTAAATGAAAATACTTCCTGACTTGGGAAAAAAAGAGTATGCTGTAAATCAGAAGTTCCAGCTTTGCTGTCCTCAGGCTTTAGCGGCGTATTTAATGCAAAGCTTCCATAATTAACACTCTGATGTACAACAGTTTCAGACATTTTTTAAAGAAAGTTATGCTTTCCTCTCCTTTATTCCTCTACTGATGAGTAAATTGTCCATATTGCTTACAATTATCAATCTATGTATAAGAATGTGCCAAAATCTGACTTCAAATTATCTTTCTAAATGAGCTTAGACTTTACTCTAAAGATAGTAAACAATTTTAAAATTATTCCTAGGGATTCTTGAAAGGGGCTAGCATGAGGCAGGTGGCCCTGCTCCTACTATTTTGTAATTTAGAGACATGTTAGTTGTGATGAGGAAATACCTCTTTATCAGCTAATATGCATGTCTGTGAATTATGATTAGTACCTCAACATATAGATCATTGATGATCTGCACATCACATTTGTTAACTGCTGCAGTCATATCACTTAGCCAAAGACTTCCCTCCTCAGTCATCTCCCCCCCCCCCACACACACATAACACATACACACAAGTATGCATTCAAACACACACACACACACACACACACACACACACACACACACACACACACACACACACACACACACACACACACACACACAAACACACATCAGAATAACTTTATTTGTCCCCGAGTAGTCCCCTGATCCAAACATTAGTGTATGTGCCATTAATCCAAAGCCGTAGTATTCATGGTGGCTAGTGCTTCTCACTACACCAATATCTCTGTACATGTATAATTGCAATTAAAGTACAAGTATATCATCCTGGTGGCTAGTATTTCTCCCAAAAGCCCAATCTTTGTACTGCTGTAAGTAGAGTTATATAATGGGTGTAACATCCCTGATAAGTAGTATGACTCCACCTCACCCCAATCCCCATGCTACTGTAGGTGCCATTATGGCACAGCTGTAATATCTCAAGTGGCTAGTGCCTCCACTAACTCTCCGATCTCTGCATTGGTGTTGATATGGCACTATTGCTGTTTCCCTGGTGTCTTATTCTAAAAAAATGAATGAAACTTTTCTAAAAAGAAATTGACAAAATCATAATAACTTTGTAACTACAGAAGGGAACTGTATCAGACCCAAGACGGCATGCTAGTTCCAAAGCCACAAACCAATGAATCTTCATTCATTATTCAGATTGCAGTGCAGAGCAATGCAGTGCTGATCTCGGGAATGGCACACATTCTTAAAGGATATGTCATTTACCACTAGGTATCTGATATCAGGAATGGCACACATTCTTAAAGGATATGTCATTTACCACTAGGTATCTGATATCAGGAATGGCACACATTCTTAAAGGATATGTCATTTACCACTAGGTATCTGATATCAGGAATGGCACACATTCTTAAAGGATATGTCATTTACCACTAGGTATCTGATATCAGGAATGGCACACATTCTTAAAGGATATGTCATTTACCACTAGGTATCTGATATCAGGAATGGCACACATTCTTAAAGGATATGTCATTTACCACTAGGTATCTGATATCAGGAATGGCACACATTCTTAAAGGATATGTCATTTACCACTAGGTATCTGATATCAGGAATGGCACACATTCTTAAAGGATATGTCATTTACCACTAGGTATCTGATATCAGGAATGGCACACATTCTTAAAGGATATGTCATTTACCACTAGGTATCTGATATCAGGAATGGCACACATTCTTAAAGGATATGTCATTTACCACTAGGTATCTGATATCAGGAATGGCACACATTCTTAAAGGATATGTCATTTACCACTAGGTATCTGATATCAGGAATGGCACACATTCTTAAAGGATATGTCATTTACCACTAGGTATCTGATATCAGGAATGGCACACATTCTTAAAGGATATGTCATTTACCACTAGGTATCTGATATCAGGAATGGCACACATTCTTAAAGGATATGTCATTTACCACTAGGTATCTGATATCAGAAATGGCACACATTCTTAAAGGATATGTCATTTACCACTAGGTATCTGATATCAGAAATGGCACACATTCTTAAAGGATATGTCATTTACCACTAGGTATCTGATATCAGAAATGGCACACATTCTTAAAGGATATGTCAGTTACCACTAGGTATCTGATATCAGAAATGGCACACATTCTTGGTGAATATGTCATTTAACACTGGGTAGATGATCTCAGGAATGGCACACATTCTTAAAGGATATGTCATTTACCACTAGGTATCTGATATCAGAAATGGCACACATTCTTAAAGGATATGTCAGTTACCACTAGGTATCTGATATCAGAAATGGCACACATTCTTGGTGAATATGTCATTTAACACTGGGTAGATGATCTCAGGAATGGCACACATTCTTAAAGGATATGTCATTTACCACTAGGTATCTGATATCAGAAATGGCACACATTCTTGGTGAATGTGTCATTTACCACTAGGTATCTGATATCAGAAATGGCACACATTCTTGGTGAATGTGTCATTTACCACTAGGTATCTGATCTCAGGAATGGCACACATTCTTAAAGGATATGTCAGTTACCACTAGGTATCTGATATCAGAAATGGCAGACATTCTTGGTGAATATATCATTTACCACTAGGTAGCTAATCTCAGAAATGGCACACATTCTTGGTGAATATGTAATTTAACAGCTTGCTGATCTCAAGAATGGCACACATATTTGGTGAATATGTCATTTAACACTAGGTAGCTGATCTCAAAAATTGCACACAGTCTTGTTAAATATGTCATTTAACACTAGTTAGCCGATGTCAGAAATGGCACACATTCTTGGTTAATATGTCATTTACCACTAAGTAACTGATGTCAGAAATGGCACACATTCTTGGTGAATATGTCATTTAATGCTAGGTAGCTGATCTCAGGAATGGCACATATTCTTGGTGAATTTGTTATTTAGCCCTAGGTAGCTGATCTCAGAAATGGCACACTTTCTTGGTGAATATGTAATTTACCACAGGTAGCTGGTTTCAGAAATGGCACAAAATCTTAGTGAATTTGTCATTTACCACTAAGTAGCTGATCTCAGAAATGGCACACATTCTTGGTGAATATGTCACTTAACAATAGGCATCTAATGTCAGGAATGGCACACGTTCTTGGTGAATATGTCATTTAGCACTGAGTAGCTGATCTCAGGAATAGCACACATTCTTGGTGAATATGTCATTTACCACTAGGTAGCTAATGTCAGAAATGGCACACATTTTTGTGAATATGTTATTTAACACTAGGTAGCTCGTCTCAGGAATGGCACACATTCTTGGTGAATATGTCATTTAACACTAGGTAGCTGGTCTCAGGAATGTCACACATTCTTGGTGAATATGTCATTTAACACTAGGTAGCTGGTCTCAGGAATGGCACACATTCTTGTTGAATATGTCATTTACTACTACTACAACTGAACAAGGAGAAAATTACAGTCAGCTGCCTGACAGGTGCCAGGGTTCGCCACATAACGCATGCACTCAAGTCACTCCACAAGTACAAATATGACTCTCTCATTGTCCATGTTGGAGTGAATGACTTGAGACGTACCTCCCTGGACTACATGAAAAGAGACATGGAAGAGCTCTCGGATCATTTGGCCCAGGCAGGTATGACCCTAGCCCTGAGTAGCATCCTGCCTTCGCCCAGAATGATACTACAGTGTAAGGACAAAATGACTGACTTCAACAATTGGCTAAGCTTCTGGTGTCATTCAAAGGGGATCCAGTATCTGTCTACCTGGGACAACATGATCAACAAACCACGATGCTTTGCCAGAGATGGTCTGCACCTGTCACCCCTGGGATTCAGGTTACTGGCAAAAGCTCTTGCCACCCCAATACTGCCTTTTCTAGGCAAGTTTCAAAGGACAAAACCACCACCGTAACAGATACAAGCATGCAAAATATGAAAGTAATGCTACTCAATGCTAGAAGTCTAAACCTCAAAATGCACTCTCTTGAGGCACTCCTAAAAATGGAGAACATTGATATCTGTGCAGTAACTGAGACCTGGTTCAAGGCTCCAGAGAGCACCCCTGCAGTACCAGGCTACATCTTTTACCTCACTTTTCGACCACCAAACCAAGACCAAACACTAAAGGTGGAGGAATGTCTATATTCACCAAGGATATTCACACCTCCAGGCTAGTTGCTCAACACAATGCATCTGAAATTCTCCAGGTGCAACTAACACTAGGTAAGACTGCAATCCAAATTGTAGCTTGCTACAGATCCCCCACCATGCCCCAAGATTCACACTACACCTTTCTAAACATACTGGAAAATATTAAGATACAACCAAACACCCTAACACTGGGAGATTTAAACTACCCTGCCATTAACTGAGAAAACTCGGGTACCAACACCTTTTCCCAACAGTTTTTGGAATTCATAAATTCCAATGCCCTGGATCAACTAATCCATTGTTCCACCAGGGGCTCCAATATTCTAGACCTGGTCATTACCAACATGGTAGATAGATGCTCCACACCAGTGGTCACCCCCCCTCATTGGTCAGGTCTGACCATAAGCAAATCACCCTTGACATCCACATCCCACCCCCACCCTCTGTAAAGAAACCTCCGTAAAAAAACTTCTCCAAAGCCAAGTTCATGCTACTCAAGACAGAAGTGACAAACTTCATCGCACCCATGCAGACAGGAACTGAAAGTTCGACTGCTGAATCCTACACTAAGGCACTGTATGAGCACATCCACTCATGCATGAATCGTGCCATCCCAGATAGAACCAAGACGCTCTCCTTCAAAAAAAAGAAACCAATCTGGTGGTCCCCTGCTATAAACAAACTATACAACAGAAGAAAGAAACTGTTGTAGAAAAGAGGAAAATCCCAGGATGCAAACAACTCCCTTACCAGCCTCAGCAAGAAACTGAGATCCCTCATAAAATTATGTAAAGCTAGTTACAAAAATAAAATTGCCAAATATTCCAAAGAAAACCACAAGGCATTTTATAATTATGTCAAAAATCTAAATGGCAATGCTCAGATATGCTCTGAGCTACAACAGAATGGCATTAAATATACTGATCCCAAGGATATTGCCAATATCCTGGCAGATTGATTTAGTGCCAACTTCACCCCCTTCTCACCCCCTGAAGGGCCCATCTCAGTACCAAAAGACTGCCAGATTCCGGTACCTAAACGGCCCATCTCAGTACCAAATGATTGCCAAATTCCGGTACCTAAAGGGCCCATCTCAGTCCCAAAAGATTGCCAAATTCCAGTAATCATGGCCACACAGGTAGAAACTGCACTCTCCAAAGCTAAGAATACAGCATCCATGGAACCAGATGACATCCCAGGCTGTGTACTACATGAACTACAAAATGAACTGGCACCTCACCTAAGTGTCCTGTTTAATCATAGCCTCACCTCAGGCTTCATGCCCACTGAGTGGTGCACAGCTACAGTTATCCCACTCCACAAGGGGGGATCCAACTTGGATCCTGGGAACTACTGTCCCATCAGTCTGACGAGCCTGATCTGCAAGGGCATGGAACACATTATCATGGAACTTATAAATAAAGACAGTGGCAACCTTCAAACACTGGACCCCACCAAGTTTGGGTTTGTGAATGGCCGATCTTGTCTCCTGAACCTGATTGACTTCTTCAAATCAGCCTCCAGAGCTGTGGATGAGGGTAAGGCGGTCCACACAGCCTATCTGGACCTCACCAAGGCCTTCGACACCATCACCCACTTTGGAATCATAGATAAACTTACTAAGCTGGGCATAAATCCTTATGTCACTCGATGGGTTGCCAACTGGCTTACTGACAGAACCCAGACTGTAAAAGTAGCCGACTCCAAATCCAGCTCTAGACAACTGACAAGTGGAGTACCCCAGGGTTCAGTCCTGGGACCGCTCTTGTTTGGCATCTACTTCTCTGAAATACAGGCTAACACTAAGGGACAAAGTTCACCGATGACTGCAAACTGGGAGCCATTATTGAAACCCCAAATGATATGGATATTCTACAAAAAGGCCTTACAGAAACAGATGCTTTGTACCAGAGCCATGGGCTCAAGCTTAATGCCAAGAAATGTATAGTTATCACCTTTGGGAAAAAACATGTACCCATGAATTACCACATAGGTGGCAGTGCACTAAACACCAAAAGTGTGATGAGAGATTTAGGGACACAGGTGGACAGTGGTCTCACCTTCGATAACCACATCGCCACAACAGTCAGGAAAGCTTTCTGTGTGGCACACCTCAACACTAAGGGCATTTCATCCAGAGAAAAGGAGGTCATTGTCCCACTGTACTCATCCCTCATTAGACCCATTTTAGAGTACAATGCACCATTTGGTATGTACCTCACAAGACTTCTGCAACAGCTGGAAAGGCCGCAGAAATACCTCACTAAAAGAATCACAGGTCTAAAGCAGATGCCCTATACTGACTGTCTAAAAAAACCTCCATCTATACTCTGTGGCATATCGTCTACTTAGTGGCTATCTCTGCTTAACATACAAGGCCATGTCAAACCTGAGCTGTTGGACATACTCCACTTAAAGAAATCCCAATCCCTCAGAGCCACACGCTCCAGGGATCTAAACATTGTCATCACAATGAACAAAACATGCTGGTGGGATAGGTTACTGACCCAGAGACTCCCCATAATCTGGAATAGACTGCCCATACATGTCAAGCATAGCGCCTCCTTGGCCCTCTTCAAAAGGAACCTTGATGATTGGATGGGGGATAGAAAATTCACCACAGAGATCACATCAGTCACCCTGCTAGACAGGGGTCCAGGGAAGTAAATATTGTGGGAAGAAATATCCAGGGAATTGTTATGGCTAGGCTTGTAGGGCCGATAGCCTAGTACCAACCTATAAAGCTATGATCCTTTGAATCTATTTTAGAAATAGAACACATTCATAGTGAATATGTCATTTACCACTAGGTAGCTGATCTCAGAAATGGCACACATTCTTGTTGAATATGTTATTTAACACAAGCTAGCTGATCTCAGAAATGGCACACATTCACAGTGAATATGTCATTTACCACTTGGTAGCTGATCTCAGAAATGGCACACTTTCTTGGTGAATATGTCATTTACCACTAGGTAGCTAGTTTAAGAAATGGAACACATTCTTGGTAAATATATTATTTAACAATAGGTAGCTGATCTCAGGAATGGCACACATTTTTGGTGAATATGTAATTTAACAATAGGTAGCTGATGTCAGAAATGGCACACATTCTTGGTGAATACATCATTTACCACTAGATAGTTGGTGTCAGAAATGTCACACATTCTTGGTGAATATGTCATTTACCACTAGGTAGCTTATGTAAGAAATGGTACACATTTTTGGTGAATATGTCATTTAATGTTAGGTAGCTGATGTCAGGAATAGCACATATTCTTGATGAATATGTCATCTACCACTAGGTAGCTGATCTCAGAAATGGCACAGATTATTGGTGAATGTCATTTACCTCTAGGTAGCTGATGTCAGTAATGGCACATATTCTTTTTAAATGTCATTTACCACTAGGTAGCTGATTTCAGAAATGGTACACATTCTTGGTGAATTTCTCATTTACGACAAAGTAGCTGATCTCAGAAATGGCACACATTCTTGGGGAACATGTCATTTACCAATATGTAGTTGATCTCAGGAATGGCTTATATTCTTGGTGAATTTGTCATTTAACACTACATAGCTAATGTCATAAATGGCACATATTCTTGGTAAATGTGTCATTTACCACTCAATAGCTGATCTCAGAAATGGCAAACATCCTTGGAGAAATATGTCATTTAACAGTAGGTAGCTGATGTCATAAATGGCACGCATTCTTTTATAAATATGTCATTTAAATGTAGGTACCTGATGTCAGAAATGGCAGACATTCTTGGTGAATATGTCATTTACCACTAGGTAGCTGATCTCAAAAATGGCACGTATTCTTGGTGAATATGTCATTTACCTTTAGACAGCTGATCTCAGAAATGGCACACATTCTTGGTGAATTTGTCATTTACCACGAAGTAGCTGATCTCAGAAAAGGCACCCATTCTTGGTGAATATGTTATTTAACAATAGGTAGCTGTTCTCAGGAATGGCACACATTCTTGATGAATTTTTCATTTACCATGAAGTAGCTGATCTCAGAAATCCCACACATTCTTGGTGAATATGTCATTTAACAATAGGTAGCTGATCTCAGGAATGACATATATTCTTAGTGAATGGGTCGTATAACTGGAGGTAGCTGATCTCACAAATGGCACACATTCTTGGTGAATATATCATTTATCACTAGGTAGCCGATTTCAGAAATAGCACACATTCTTAGTGAATTTGTCATGTATCACTAGTTAGCTGATTTCAGAAATAGCACACATTCTTGGTGAATATTTCAGTTACTGCGAGGTAGCTGATCTCAGAAATAGCACATATTCTTGGTGGATATGTCATTTAACATTGGGTAGCTGATCTCAGGAATGGCTCATATTCTTGGTGAATATGTCATTTATCAATAAGTAGCTGATCTCAGAAATGGCACACATTCTTGGTGAATATGTCATTTATCACTAGGTAGCTGATTTTTGAAATAGCACACATTCTTAGTAAATTTGTCATTTATCACTATTTAGCTGATTTCAGAAATAGCACACATTCTTGGTGAATATTTCAGTTACCGCGAGGTAGCTGATCTCAGAAATGGCACACATTCTTGGTGAATATGTCATTTAACACTAGGTAGCTGATCTCAGAAATAGCACACATTCTTGACGAATATGTCATTTACCACTAGGTAGCTGATCTCAGGAACGGCAGACATGCTTGGTGAATATGTAATTTAACAATAGGTAGCTGATCTCAGGAATGGCACACAATCTTGGTGAATATGTCATTTACTACTAGATAGCTGATGTCAGAAATGGCACACATTCTTGGTGAATGTGTCATGTACCACTAGGTAGCTGATCTCAGAAATGGCACACATTCTTGGTGTGTGTGTGTGTGTGTGTGTGTGTGTGTGTGTGTGTGTGTGTGTGTGTGTGTGTGTGTGTGTGTGTGTGTGTGTGTGTGTGTGTGTCTTTCAGCTTTTCCCGGTTAGGGGTCGCCACAGTGGAACTCCGGTCCGCTAATGATTGGCAGTTGATTTTTTACATGCCGAGTTGCCGGCCCTGACGCACAACCTTCAACGAAGGTACACCCATTCATGCATGTCTCTAGCTGAGAATCGAACGGGACAGCATCTTGCAGTGATGTGACAACGCTACCGCAGCACCACCTGGTGAATATGCTATTTACCACTAGGTAGCGGATCTCAAAAATGGCACACATTCTTGGTGAATATGTTATTTACCACTAGGTAGCTGATCTCAGAAATGGCACACATTCTTGGTGAGTATGTTATTTACCACTAGGTAGCTGATTTCAGAAATGGCACAAATTCTTGGAGAATATGTCATTTACCACTAGGTAGCTTATCTCAGAAATGGCACACATGCTTGGTGAATATTTAATTTACCACTAGGTAGCTGGTTTTAGAAGTGGCACACAATCTTAGGGAATTTGTCATTTACCACTACGTAGCTGATCTCAGAAATGGCACACGTTCTTGGTAAATATGTCATTTAACAATAGGTAGCTGACCTCAGAAATGGCACAAATGTTTGGCGAACATGTAATTTAACAATAGGTAGCTGATCTCAGGAATGGCACACATGTTTGGTGAATATGTCATTTGGGTAGCTGATCTGAAAAATTGCACACATTCTTGTAAAATATGTCATTTAGCACTAGCTAGCTGATGTCAGAAATGGCACACATTCTTGGTGAATATGTCATTTACCACTAGATAGCTGGTGTCAGAAATGTCACACATTTTTGGTGAATATGTCATTTACCACTAGGTAGCTTATATCAGAAATGGCACACATTCTTAGTGAATATGTCATTTACCAATAGGTAGCTGATCTCAGAAATGCCACACATTCTTGGTGAATATGTCATTTAAGGCTAGGTAGCTAGATAGCTGATTTTAGGAATGGCACATATTCTTGGTGAATATGTCTTTTAACAATAGGTAGCTGATCTCAGGAAATGCACATATTCTTGTTGAATATGTCACTTAACAATGTGTGCTAATTTCAGGAATGGCACACATTCTTGGTGATTGTGTCATTTAATGCTAGGTAGCTAATCTCAGGAATGGCACACATTCTTGGAGATATGTCTTTATTTTATTTATTTTTTATTTTACATTTGTTGACCGGGCTAGTCTAACTGGATATATGTCCATTTTCAGTGGAGGCCCGGGGAGAAAATCTCCAACAAAACAGAAAAAAACACACTATCATATATAATATCATATATAATATGAGACATTTACAAATACATTTAAATGTACAGATAATCATCCTATACATTACATTTTGTACATTTCTGTAAACAGAATCATGGAGCTCCACTCGAGAAACCCGCACGCACATCCTCAATCTGGTCTGTGATATCACTAGCACTTGTTGGTGGGACAGATTTGTGTCCCAGAGACTACACCATCTGTGGAATAGACTCCCACTCCACATCAAGCAGAGTACCTCTTTACACCTTTTTAAAAGCAACCTGGATAACTGGATTGGAAATAGAAAATACATCCCTGTGTTTCCACCCATGTCCCTGCTGGACAGGGGCATCAGGTGCTGATTTATCTAAACATGGGCTTAACTTTTGGCTAGGCTTATAAAGGCCTCAGGGCCAATAGCCTAGTAACTTCCTGTGATCCAATGATACATTTCTGCTATGGTTAGCCATACAAATATTTTGCTAACAATTTAGTGGAAGAGAATACTTTCATTTTATTTGACTGAAAATAAAAGTAACTAGGTTATACACTCTCTTAGAAGTTAACAGAAAAGTAACTAGTTTGTACAGTAATGGCAATAATGCTTTGAGAAATTAGGAGTAGTTTAGGTTAGAACAAGGGCATAACCACTGTGATTTAAGATATGGCTTCAGTCTGCTTTTAAATAATGCTGTAGAGGTAATGGTGGATAGGTCTTTTGGGAGGGAGTTCCAGATTTTTCCAACTGTGTTGGCAAACAAGGAGTCACCAGCCAAGTTGTTAGCTTTACCTATTTGTACAAGTAGTTTATTTGATGAACGAAGGGTCTTGATGTGTTAATAGGTTGTTACAGGATGTTGTGGGCAACTGTTAACTGGTTAAATAGTATTATATTTGGCAGTTCTAGCCATCCTAGCTGTTTAAGATTATCACAACGGTGGGCTCTGAAGGCAGATCCAGTTGCAAATCTGGCAATATTATTATAGGAGATTGCTTGCTTGCTGATGTTGCTTTTACATAGTTTTGTATATATAGGTGAGGCATAGAGGAGGGTAGAGATTAAGTGGGTACGGGCAATGGTGGTCCTGGCTATTAGTGACAAAATGGATTTAATCCTATATAGGGATCCTAGTTTTTGTTGACTGTTTTTATAGTACTATTAATATGGGAATCAAAGGTAAGGTTGTAGTCAATAAGAACCCCAAGAAGTTTAGTAGTACAATCAGGCTATATAATAATGCCATTGCTTGATGTGACAGTAAAAGTAAGTGGGGAGTGAATAGTAGCAGTTTTGCTTTTTTGGGATTCAGAATGAGGCATTGATGTAGAAGCCATTTTTCGGCTATATTAAACACATTTTGGCTTATGGACTGTAAGACAGATGGTGAGGTGGCAAAGCATATTAGCATGGAATGGTCTGCATATTGGATACAAGTAGCTTGAGGTATAACAGAGTATAGGTCGTTTATAAAAACAGAGAATAGGAGAGGGCCTAATATGGAGCCTTGAAGGACCCCTCTTGTCTTTAACAATAAGTAGCTGATGTCAGAAATAGCACACATTCTTGGTGCTAATGACATTTAGCAATAGGTAGCTGATCTCAGAAACGGCACACAAGAATGTATGTAATTTAACACTTTCTAGCTGATGTCAGAAATGACACATTCTTGGTGAATATGTCATTTACCACTAGGTAGCTGATGTCAGAAATGTCACACATTGTTTGTTAATATATCATTTACCACTAGGTAGCTGATCTCAGAAATGGCACATATTCATGGTGACTATGTCATTTAATGATAGGTGGCTAATCTCAGGAATGGCACTCATTCTTGGTGGATATATCTTTTAACAATAAGTACCTGATGTTAGAAATAGCACACTTTCTTGGTGAAAATGACATTTAGCAAAAGGTAGCTGATCTCAGAAAATGCAGACATTCTTGGTGAATATATCATTTGCCAATAGGTATCTGATCTCAGGAATGGCACACATGCTTGGTGAATATGTAATTTACCACTAGGTAGCTGATGTCATAAATGGCACACATTCTCGGTGAATATGTCATTCACTACTAGGTAGCTGGTTTCAGAAATGGCACACAATCTTAGTGAATTTGTCATTTGCCACAAAGTAGCTGATGTCAGAAATGGCACATATTCTTGATAAATATGTCATTTAACAATAGGTAGCTGATCTCAGTAATGGCACACATTTTTGCTGAATATGTCATTTAGCACTGGGTAGCTGATCTTAAAAATTGCACAAATTCTTGTTAAATATGTCATTTAACACTAGCTAGCTGATGTCAGAAATGGCACACATTCTTGGTGAATATGTCATTTACCACTAGATAGCTGGTGTCAGACATGTCATACATTCTTGGTGAATATGTTATTTACCACTAGGTAGCTTGTGTCAAAGATGGCACATACCTTGGTGAATATGTCATTTAATGCTAGGTAGCTGATCTCAGGAATTGCACACATTCTTGGTGAATATGTCATTTACCACTAGGTAGCAGATCTCAGGAATAGCACACAGTCTTGGTAAATATGTCATTTACTACTAGGTAGCTGATCTCAGAAACAGCACACATTCTTGGTGAATATGTCATTTACTACTAAGTAGGGGCTGTCAGAAATGGCACATATTCTTGGTAAATATGTCATTTACCACAAGGTAGCTGATGTCAGAAATAGCACACATTCTTGGTGAATATGTCATTTAACACTAGGTAGCTGATGTCAGAAATGGCACACATGCTTGGTGAATGTGTCATTTATCACTAGGTAGCTGGTCTCAGGAATGGCACACATTCTTGATGAATATGTCGTTTACCACTAAGTAGCTGATCTCAGAAATGGAGCACATAGGTTCATAGGTAAGTACTAGGCTATCTGCCCAAGGGCATTTATAAGCCTAGCCAGAATGTGTTGGCTTTCACCACCCCCTTAGATTAGTTCACTGTGCCTCTGTCCAGCAGAGCCATTAGTTCCATGCGCCACTATCCAGCAGAGCCTTCAGTTCCCTGTGCCACTGTCCAGCAGAGCCAGTGCAGTTATCCCCGGGGTAAATTTTCTGTTTCCCATCCACCCATCAAGGTTTCTCTTGAAGAGTGTTAGTGAGGGTCTCTGCCTGATGTATATTGGAATCCTGTTCCAAAGCATGGGGAGTCTCTGGGATAGGAATCTATCCCTCCAGCATGTCCTATTTATCGTTGTGGTGAGGTTTGTATCTCTAGAGCATGTGGCTCTCTGGGATTTGTTTTTTTTAGGTGGAGCATGTCCATCAATTCTGGGCTGGACATGGCCTTGTATGTCAGGCAGAGATCACCTCTGAGTAAGCGGTATGCAACCGAGTACAGCTGGAGTTTCTTGAGTCTGGCTGCATAGGGCATATGTTTGAGGTCAGTAATCCTCTTGGTGAGGTACTTTTGTGGCCTTTCCAGCTGTTGCAGGTGTCTTGTAAGGTACATCCCAAATGGGGCATTGTATTCTATGATGGGTCTAATGAGTGATGAGTAAAGAGGCACAATAACCTCTTTTGTTTTAGATGCAAACCCTTTTGTGATTAGGTGGGATTTTCTAACTACCTTGGCAATATGATTATCAAAGGAGAGATTACTATCTACTTGGGTCCCCAGATCCCTTAGTACATTTTCTGTATTTAGGGGGCTACCACCTATGTGGTAGTTCGCGGGTACTTTGTTTTTTCCAAAGGGGATGACTATGCACTTTTTGCCATTTAGATTGAGGCCATGATTTTGACACCAGGTATCCGTCTCAGTGAGACCCATCTGGAGGGTGTCTGTATCAGCCGGAGAATCAATTATGGCCCCTAGTTTGCAGTCGTCTGCGAACTTAGTCAGCCATAGTTCTCCTATGCTTGTCTGTACCTTGGAGAAGTATATACCAAACAGGAGTGGTCCTAGGACTGAGCCCTGGGGGAAGCCACTTGTAACCAGTTTAGAATCGGACGTAGAGCCTGCAACTCTCACCATGTGGGTTCTATCCATGAGCCAGTTGGCAACCCATCTCGTGATGTAGGGGTTTATGTTCAAGCTGGTGAGCTTGTCTATAATACCAGAATGGGGAATGGTGTTGAAAGGTTTTGCGAGGTCTAGGTCGGCTGTGTGGACCTCCTTTCCCTCATCTAACGCCTTGGTAACCATCTTAAAGAAGTCCACCAGGTTTAGGAGGCATGATTTGCCCTTAGCAAAACCAAACTGGGTAGGGTCCAAGGTTTGGAGGTTCTCAATGTCTCTGTTAATGAGTTCCATGGTGATGCGTTCCATAACCTTGCAGAATAGGCTTGTCAGGCTTATAGAGTGATAGTTCCCAGGGTCTGTTGTGGCACCACCTTTATGGAGTGGGATAACTGTTGCTGTGCGCCACTCTGTGGCGAGGCTGAGTTTGAACAGTGTGTTTAGGTGAGGGGTTAGTTCATTTTGGAGCTCTTGTAAGACACAGCCTGGTACCTCGTCCGGCCCCATTGAAGCTGTGTTTTTGGCTTTGGATAGGGCTGTTTTAACCTGTGTGTCAGTAATTGACAGGGCCAAACATTATTCTGGTATGGTTATGGGCCCTTTAAGGGGGTGAGAGAGGGGTGAAATTTGCACTAAACCTGTCTGCCAGAATGTTTGCAATATCAGTCGGTTCAGTGTATTTTGTGCCATTCTGCACTAACTGAGAGCAGATCTGAGAGTTTCCACTTAGGTTCTTGTCATAGCTAAAGAACGCTTTGTGGTTATCTTTGGAGTCATTGGCAATTTTTCTTTCGAAACTAGTCTTGGATGATTTAATGAGGGATTGTAGTTTCTTGCTGATACTGATCAGAGAGGTCTTTCCTTCTTGGGATTTTACTCTTTTCTGTACTAGTTTCCTCCTTCTGTTGTATAGCTTGTTTATGGCAGGGTGGGTCCACCAGACTGGTTTCCTTTTCTTGGAGGAGTGAGTTGTGGGTTTACTTGGGATAGCATGATCCATGCATTCCTGCAGATGCTCATAGGGTGCCTTTGTAAAGGTTTCAGCAGCTTGGACAGCATTGTCCTTTATCATGGGGGCTGTGAACCTTTCCACCTCGGTCTTAAGTAATGTGAAGTTTGCTTTAAAAAAGTTTTTCATGGTGGTTTCCTTGATTGGGGGTGGGGGAGGAATGTGGGTATCCAGAGTGATTAGTCTATGGTCTGATCTAACCAGCAAGGGGTTGACCTCCGGTGTGGAACACCAGTCACCCATGTTGGTGATGACTAGGTCCAATATGTTGTTCCCTCTGGTGGGGGTGTTGACCAGTTGATCCAGGGCATTCGAGTTTATAAATTCTAGGAAGCGTTGAGCAAGGGAGTTAGTACTTGAGTAGTTCTCCCAGTTTATGTTTGGGTAATTGAAATCACCCAGTATTAAGGTGTTTGGTAGGACTTTTATATTTCCCAGTGTCTCCAGAAATGCGAAAAGGGGGCCCTGGGCCATGGTGGGTGATCTGTAGTAAGCTACAATTTGGATTGCAATTTTGCCCATTGTTAGTTGCACATGGATGATCTCTGATGCATTGTGCTGTGCCACTAACCTGGAGGTGTGGGTATCCTTGATGAATATGGATACACCCCGGCCTTTTGTGTTTCAGTCCTGGTTCTGTGGTGGAAAGATATGGTATGAGTTATAGCCTAGTAGAGCTGGGGTGCTCTCAGGAGCATTAAGCCAGGTTTCAGTTACTGAACAGATGTCGAGGTTCTCCATACTGAGGAGCGCCTCGAGTGTGTGCATTTTGAGGTTTAGACTTCTGGCATTGAGTAGCATTACTCTCAGTTTTTGGTTACTTGTGCTATTTATGGTGGTGGGTTTGTCTTTTGAGCCTTGCCTGAAAAAGGCACTATAGGGGTGGCAAGAGCCTTGGCCAGTATTCGAAAGCCTAAAGGTGACAGGTGTAATCCATCTGTTGCGAAGCAACGTGGCTTGTTGAGCATGTCATCCCAGGCGGACAGACACTGGATCCTCTTTGAATGACACCTGAAACTTAGCCAATTGTTGAAAATGATAATTTTTTTCTTTATACTGTGAATACATGCTTTGTGAATATGTTATTTAACACTAGGTAGCTAATCTCAGGAATGGCACACATTCTTGGTGAATATGCCATTTACCACTAGGTAGCTGGTTTCAGAAATGGCACACAATCTAAGGGAATTTGTCATTTAACACAAATTAGCTGATCTCAGACATGGCACACATTCTTGGTAAATATGTCATTTAACAGTAGGTAGCTGATCTCAGGAAAGGCAGAAGCACTTGGTGAATATGAAATGTAACAACAGGTAGCTGATCTCAGGAATGGAACACATTTTTGGTGAATATGTCATTTAACAATAGGTAGCTGATCTCAGAAATGGCACACATCCTTAGTGAATATGTAGTTTACCACTAGGTAGCTGATCTCAGAAATGGCACACATTCTTGGTGAATATGTCATTTAAAACTAGGTAGCTGATGTGAAAAATGGCACACATTCTTGGTGAATATGTCATTTACCCCTGGGTAGCTGAACTCAGAAATGGCACACATTTTTGTTGAATATGTCATTTGCCACCAGGTAGCTGATGTCAGGAATGGCACACATTCTTGGGGAATATGTCATTTAACACTAGGTAGCTCATGTCAGAAATGGCACATATTCTTGGTGAAGATGTCATTTACCACTAGGTAGCTGATCTCAGAAATGGCACACATTCTGGGTGAAATTGTCATTTACCACAAAGTAGCTACTCTCAGAAATGGCACACATTTTGGTGAATATATCATTTAATAATAGGTAGCTGATCTCAGGAATGGCATATATTCTTGGAGAATAGGTCATTTAACTCTAGGTATCTGATCTCAGAAATGGCACACATTCTTGGTGAATATTTCATTTAACACTTGGTAGCTGATGTCAGAAATGGCACACATTCTTGGTGAATATGTCATTTGCCACTAGGTAGCTGATCTCAGAAATGGCACACATTCTTGCTGAATATGTCATTTACCACTAGGTATCTGATGCCAAAAATGGCACACATTCTTGGCAAATATGTCATTTAAGACTAGGTAGCGGAGGGTTTATATTACATTATTGAAAGATAACATAATAGAACAGTCAAAACATCGAAACGGACACATTTCAAAACTTTTATTGAGGGAGGCTGCATCCCCCACACCCCCCGCTAAATATGTATTCCAACTCCAACATTGCACTACAATGAGGAAAGGGCAGCTATCCCAATCTTCACTTAACTACAATCGCACAATTCAAACTTCGAAATGCAGACATTTCGATGTTTTGTCCATTCGATTACGTTATCTTTCGATAAAGTAATAGGAACCTGGTAGCTGATGACAGAAATGGCATACATTCTTGGTGAATACGTCATTTACCACTAGGTAGCTGATCTCAGAAATGGCACACATTCTTGGTGAATGTGTCATTTACTACTAGGTAGCTGAGCTCTGAAATGGCATACATTCTTGGAGAATATGTCATTTACCACTAGGTAGCTGATCTCAGAAATGGCACACATTCTTGGTGAATATGTCATTTACCATTAGGTTGCTGATCTCAGAAATGGCACACATTTTTGGGGAATATGTAAACTAGGTAGCTGATTTCAGAAATGGCACACAATCTTAGGGAATTTGTCATTTACCACTAAATACCTGATCTCAGAAATGGCACACATTCTTGGTTAATATTTCATTTAACAATAGGTTGTTGATCTCAGTAATGCCACACATTTTTGCTGAATATGTCATTTAACACTGAGTAGCTGATCTTAAAAATTGCAGAGATTCTTGAAAAATATGTCATTTAACACTAGCTAGCTGATGTCAGAAATGTCACTCATTCTTGCTGAATGTCTCATTTAACTCTAGTTACCTGATCTCAGAAATGGCACACATGCTGGGGAATATGTAATTTAACACTAGTTAGCTGATCTCAGAAAAGGCACACATTCTTGGTTAATATGTCATTTACCACTAAGTAACCGATGTCAGAAAAGGCAAACATTCTTGGTGAATATGTCATTTACCACTAGGTAGCTGATGCCAAAAATGGCACACATTATTGGTGAATTTGTCATTTATCACGAAGTAGGTGATCTCAAGAATGGCACATATTCTTGGTGCATATGTCATGTAACACTAAGTAGCTGATCTCAGGAATGGCACACATTTTTGGGGAATATGTCATTTAACACTGAGTAGCTGATCTTAAAAAATTGCAGAGATTCTTGTTAAATATGTCATTTAACACTAGCTAGCTGATGTCAGAAATGGCACACAATCTTGGTGAATATGTCATTTACCACTAGATAGCTGGTGTCAGAAATGTCACACATTCTTGGTGAATATGTCCTTAACCAATAGATAGCTTGTGTCAGAGATGACACATATCTTGGTGAATATGTCATTTAATGCTAGGTAGCTGATCTCAGGAAATGCACACATTCTTGGTGAATATGTCATTTACCACCAGTTAGCTGATCTCAGAATGGCACAAATTCTTTGTGAATACATCATTTACCACTAGGTAGCTGATCTCAGAAATGGCACACATTCTTGGTGAATATGTCATTTACGACTCTGTAGCTGCTGTCAGAAATGGCACACATTCTTGGTGAATATGTCATTTACCACTAGGTAGCTGATCTCAGGAATGGCACACATTCTTGGTGAATATGTCATTTACCACTAGGTAGCTGATCTCAGGAATGCCACACATTCTTGGTTAAAATGTCATTTACCACTGGGTAGCTGATCACAGGAATGGCACACATTCTTGGTGAATATGTCATTTACCACTAGATAGCTGATTTCAGAAATGGCACACATTCTTGGTGAATATGTCATTTACCACTACGTAGCTGATCTCAGAAATGGCAAATATCCTTGGTAAATATGTCATTTACCACTAGGTTGCTGATGTCAGAAATGGCACACATACTTGGTGAATATGTCATTTAACACTGGGTAGCTTATCTCAGGTATAGCACATATTCTTGGTGAATATGTCATTTAACACTAGGTAGCTGATCTCAGGAATGGCACACATTCTTGGAGAATTGGTCATTTACCAATAACTAGCTGATCTCAGAAATGGCACACATTATTGGTGAATATGTTATTTAACAATAAGTAGCTGATCTCAGAAATTGCACACATTCTTGGTGTATATGTCATTTAGCACTAGGTAGCTTATCTCAGGAATGGCACATATTCTTGGTGAATATGTCATTTAACACTAGTTAGCTGATCTCAGGAATGGCGCACATTCTTGGTGAATATGTCATTTAACACTAGGTAGTTGATCTCAGGAATGGCGCACATTCTTGGTGAATATGTCACTTAACAATAAGTAGCTGATTTCAGGAATAGCACACATTATTGGTGAATATGTCATTTAACAAAACGTAGCTGATGTCAGAAATTTCACACATGCTTGTGAATATGTCATTTACCATGTTGTAGCTGATCTCAGGAATGGCACACATTCCTGGTGAATATATCATTTAACAATAGGTAGCTGTTCTCAGGAATGGCATATATTCATCGTGAATAGGTCATTTAACTCTAGGTACCTAATCTCAGAAATGGCACACATTCTTGGTGAATATGCAATTTACCACTAGGTAGCTGATCTCAGAAATGGCACAGATTCTTTGTGAATTTCTCATTTACCACAAAGTAGCTGATATCAGAAATGGCACACATTTTTGGTGAATATATCATTTAACTATAGGAGGCTGATCTCAGGAATGGCCTATATTCTTGGTGAATATATCATTTAACAGTGTGTAGCTGATGTCAGAAATGGCACATAGTCTTGGTGAATATGTCATTTACCACTAGGTAGCTGATGTCAAAAATGGCACACATTCTTCGTGAATATGTAATTTACAACTAAGTAGCCGATCTCAGAAATGGCACACATTCTTGGTAAATATGTCAATTAACGCTAGGTAGCTGATCTCGAGAATGACACAAATGCTTGGTGAATATGTAATTTTATAATAGGTAGCTGATCTCAGGAAAGGCATACATTGCTGGTTAATATGTCATTTAACACTGGGTAGCTGTTCTCAGAAATGGCGGACATTCTTGTTAAATATGTCATTAAACACTAGATAGCTGATGTCGGAAATGGCACACATTCTTGGTGAATATGTCATTTACCACTAGGTAGCTGATCTCAGGTATGGCAGATATTTTTGGTGAATATTTCATTTAACATTGGGTAGCTGATCTCAGGAGTGGCGCACATTAATGAATATGTTATTTAACAATAAGTAGCTGCTCTCAGAAATGGCACACATTCCTGGTGAATATGTCATTTAGCAGTAGGTAGCTGATCTCAGGAATGGCACATCTTCTTGGTGAATATGTCATTTACCACTAGGTAGCTGATCTCAGGAATAACACATATTCTTGCTGAATATGTCATTTAACACTAGGTAGCTGATCTCAGGAATCGCACACATGCTTGGTGTATATGTAATTTACCACTAGGTAGCTGATCTCAGTAATGGCACACATTCCTGATAAATATGCAATTTACCACTAGGGAGCTGATCGCAGAAATGGCACACATTCATGCTGAATATGTCATTTACTACTAGGTAGCTGATGTCAGAAATGGCACACATTCTTCATTTACCAGGTAGCTGATTTCAGAAATGGCACACTTTCTTTGTGAATATGTTATTTAACACTGGGTAGCTGATCTCAGGAATGGCACATATGCTGGGGAATATGTCATTTAACACTAGTTAGCTGATCTCAGAAAATACACACTTTCTTGGAAAATATGTACTTTAACACTATGTAGCTGATTTCAGAAATGGCACACATTCTTGGTGAATATGTCATTTAACACTAGGTAGCTGATCTCAGGAATGGCACATATTCTTGGTGAATATGTTTTTAACACTAGATTGCTGAACTCAGGAATGGCACACAATCTTGGAGAATATGTCATTTAACAATAGGTTGGTGAGCTCAGGAATGGCACACATTCTTGGTAAAGCAGTAATTTACCACTAGGTAACTGATGTCAGAAATGACTCACATTGTTTGTGAATATGTCTTTTACAACTAGGTAGCTGATGTCAGAAATGGCACACATGCTTGGTGAATGTCATTTACCACTAGGTAGCTGATCTTAGGAATGGCACACAATTTTAGTGAATATGTTATTTACCAGTAGGTTGTTGATGTCAGAAATGGCACACATTCTTGGTGAATATGTCATTTACAACAACATAGCTGATCTCAGAAATGGTACACATTCTTGGTGAATATGTCATTTAACACTAGGTAGCTGATGTCAGAAATGGCACACATTCTTTGTGAATATGTCATTTAACACTATGTAGCTGAAGTCAGAAATGGCACACATGCTTGGTGAATATGTCATTTACCACCAAGTAGGTGATCTCAGGAATGGCACACATGCCTGGTGAATATGTCATTTCCCACTAGGTAGCTGATGTCAGAAATCCCACATATTCTTGCTGAATATGTCATTTACCACACAGATAGCTGATATCAGAAATGGCACACATTCTTAGTGAATATGTCATTTATCACTAGGTAGCTGATTTCAGAAGTGGCACACATTCTTGTTGAATTTGTCATTAATCACTGGTATTGGATTTCAGAAATGGCACACATTCTTGGTGAATATGTCAGTTACCACTATGTACCAGATCTCAGAAATGGCACACATTCTTGTTGAATATGTCATTCGCCACTAGGTATCTGATCTCAGAAATGGCACACATTCTTGGTGAATATGTCATTTAACACTATGTAGCTGATGTCAGAAATGGCACACATTCTTCGTGAATATGTAATTTAACACTAAAGTAGCTAATGTCAGAAATGGCACTCATTCTTTTTGAATATGTCGTTTACCTCTAGATAAATAGCTGATGTCAGAAATGGCACACATTCTTGGTGAATATGTCATTTACCACTAAGTAGCTGATCTCAGAAATGGCACACATTCTTGGTAAATATGTCATTTAACACTAGGTAGCTGATCTCAGGAATGGAACACATGCTTGGTGAATATGTAATTTAACAATAGGTAGCTGACCTCAGGAAAGGCACACATTCTTGGTTAATATGTCATTTAACACTGGGTGGCTGTTCTCAGAAATGATGCACATTCTTGTTAAATATGTCATTTAACACTAGCTAGCTGATGTCTGAAATGGCACACATTCTTGGTGAATATGTCATTTACAACTAGGTAGCTGATCTCACGTATGGCACATATTCTTGGTGAATATGTCATTTGACACTGGGTAACTGATCTCAGGAATGGCACATATTCCTGGTAAATATGTCATTTACCAATAACTAGCTAATTTCGGAAATGGCACACATTATTGGTGAATATGTTATTTAACAATAATTAGCTGATCTCAGAAATGGCACACATTCTTGGTGAATATGTCATTTAGCACTAGGTAGCTGATCTCAAGAAAGGCACATATTCTTGGTGAATATGTCATTTAACAATGGGTAGCTGAACTCAGGAATGGCACACATACTTGGTGAATATGTCATTTAACACTAGGTAGCTGATCTCAGGAATCACACAAACGCTTGGTGTATATGCCATTTAACACTAGATAGCAGATCTCAGGAATGGCATACAGTCTTGGTGAATATGTCATTTAACACTAGGTAGCTGATCTCAGGAATGGCGCACATTCTTGGTGAATATGTCACTTAACTATAGGTAGCTGATTTCAGGAATGGCACACATTCTTGGTGAATGTGTCATTTAATAATAAGTAGCTGATGTCATAAATTGCAAACATTCTTTGTGAATATGTCATTTACCACTAGGTAGCTGATCTCAGTAATGGCACACATTCCTGATAAATATGTAATTTAACAGAAGGTAGCTGATCTCAGAAATGGCACACATTCTTGGTGACTATGTCATTTACCATTAGGTAGCTGATCAAAGAAATGGCACACATTCTTGGTGAATGTTTCATTTGCCACTAGATAGCTGATCTCAGAAATCTTTCTCATTTTTGGTGAATATGTCATTTACCGCTAGGTAGCTGATCTTAGGAATGGCACACATGCTTGGTGTATATGCCATTTAACACTAGATAGCAGATCTCAGGAATGGCATGCAATCATGGTGAATATGTCATTTAACAATAGGTAGCTGATTTCAAAAAGGCGCGCATTGTTGGTGAATATGTCACTTAACAATAGGTAGCTGATTTCAGGAATGGCACACATTCTCGGTGAATATGTCATTTACCACAAGGTAGCTGATCTAAGTAATGGCACACATTCCTGATAAGTATGTAATTTATGATTAGGGAGCTGATCTCAGAAATGGCACACATTCTTGGTGAATATGTCTTTTACCACTAGGTAGCTGATCGCAGAAATGGCACACATTCTTGGTGAATATGTCATTTAACGCTAGGCAGCTGATGTCAGAATTGGCACACATTATTGGTGAATACGTCATTTGCCACTAGTTAGTTGATCTCTGGAACTGCGCATATGCTAGTTTGAATATGTCAATTAACACTAGATAGCAGATCTCAGGAATGGCACACAGTCTTGGTGAATATGTCAGTTACCACTAGGTAGCTCATGTCAGAAATGGCACACATTCTTGGTGAATATGTCATTTACCACTAGGTAGCTCATCTCAGAAATGGCACACATGCTTGGTAAATATATCATTTTACACTTGGTAGCTCATCTCAGAAATGGCACACATTCTTGCTGAATATGTCATTTATCATGTACTGATTGCAGAAATGGCACACTTTCTTGCTGAATATGTTATGTAACACTAGGTAGCTGATCTCATGAATGATACACATTCTTGTTGAATATGTCATTTAACACTAGTTAGCTGATCTCAGAAAATGCACACTTTCTTGGAGAATATGTAATTTAACACTTTGTAGCTGATATCAGAAATGGCACACATTTTTGGTAAAGCAGTCATTTACCACTAGGTAGCTGATGTCAGAAATGGCACTTGTTGGTGAATATGTCTTTTACTATTAGGTAGCTGATGTCAGAAATGGCACACATGCTTAGTGAATGTCATTTAACACTAGGTGGCTGATCTTAGGAATGGCACACAATTTTAGTGAATATGTAACTTACCAGTAGGTAGTTGATGTCAGAAATGGCACATAATTCTTGGTGAATATGTCATTTAGTGCTAGGTAGTTGATCTCAGGAGTGGCACACATTCTTAGTGAATCTGTCATTTACCACTAGGTAGCTGATCTCAGGAATGGCTCATATTCTTGCTGAATATGTCATTTAACACTAGGTAGCTGATCTCAGGAATCGCACAAATGCTTGGTGTATATGCCATTTAACACTAGATAGCAGATCTCAGGAATGGCATACAATCTTGGTGAATATGTCATTTAACACTAGGTAGCTGATTTAAAAAAGGCGCACATTGTTGGTGAATATGTCACTTAACAATAGGTAGCTGATTTCAGGAATGGCACACATTCTCTGTGAATATGTAATTTATCACAAGGTAGCTGATACCCGTGGTGGTGGTGCTGCGGTAGCATTGTCGCCTCACAGTAAGACACTGTCCAGTTTGATTCTCAGCTAGAACGTCTTCTGCGTGGAGACATGCGTGAATGAGCGTACCTTCGTTGAAGGTTGTGCGTCAGGCCTGGCAAGCAAGTACGTAAAAATCAACTGCCAATCATTAGCGGACCAGAGTTCCGCTGTGGCGAACCCTAACCGGGAAAAGCTGAAAGACACAAACAAACCACAAGGTAGCTGATCTAAGTAATGGCACACATTCCTGATGAATATGTCTTTTACCACTAGGTAGCTGATCGCAGAAATGGCACACATTCTTGGTGAATATGTCATTTAACACTAGGCAGCTGATGTCAGAATTGGCACACATTATTGGTGAATACGTCATTTGCCACTAATTAGCTGATCTCTGGAACTGCGCACATGCTAGGGTGAATATGTCAATTAACACTATTTATTTATTTATTGCAGTTGGTTTACCAGGATAGTCCATTGGGCCTAGAAGAACCCGTTTTCAATGCAGTCCTGGGGAGAAAAGCTCCAAAACAGAAAATAGATATACATTAACATTTGATAGTAATTACTAGATACATTGAAGTAGCAAAAAATAAAGTCATTATAATTAGACAGTACAAGCCTTGGTACATGCAGTTGAAGGAACAAAATGCAAAACATAATTGCAGATTAATGACAATTAGACAGTAAAAGCCTTGGTACATGCAATTGAAGGAACAAAATGCAAAACATAATTGCAGATTAATGAACAAACATAGAAGGTGAATAAGGTAGATTAAGGTATTTAAGGGCATTTAGTAGAGTTGTTTATGAGGGGTGGGAGCAAGAACATTCCCATTTAGATGCTAGGTGTAAGAAAAGTGACTTCTTGAAGGTAGAGTGGTTAGAGGTAATGCGGATGTTAGGTGGTAGAGAGTTCCAGAGGCGGCGAGGCTGAAGGAAAGGAGGTTTTGCCTGGGGGATGAGTGGGTTTATGCACTTCTAGTAAATTTTGATTATTAGACCTTAGCACTCTATTTGGTAGGTGCATTTTAAGGGCAGAAGCAAGGGAGGGACACTTGGAGGGGTTTAGGATCAGTTTATGGGCTAGAGTTAGTTGAGTGTAAGTAAGATAGTTGGGAAGTTCTAACCATTTTAGTATATGGAGGAGAGACAATGGTGAGTGGAAGACCTTTGGTGGCAATTTAGCAATTTTATTATAGCATGAAGTGAGCTGTTTTTAATGAGGACTGAAGATTAGTAAGTAGTGGGGCACCATATAGAAGGAGGGATAAGAAAGGAAGTAGCTAGAGTGGTTTTAGTGGTGGATGTAAGGTAGGCATTTTGTCTATACAGCATACCAATTTTTTGATGTTTTTTTTATGTTTTTTGTAGGTGGGAATTGAATTTTAGTTGGTTGTCGATTTGAACCCCGAGTAGTTTGGTGTCTGATACTATTTCGAGAGGTAAGTTATTTTGACTGGTAATTAAGAATGAGTTCATGTTGGGGGGAGTGAGTTTGGAGGGGGTAAATAACATTAATTTGGTTTTGGTGGCATTAAGAGCTAGATGATTGCTAAGCATCCATTGCTCTGTGGAAGAAAAGGTGTTTTGAGTAAGTTTTTGTAGGGTGGGGATAGAAGAGGCAGAGCAGATGATAGTAGAATCATCAGCATATTGAATGATGCTGGAGAAAGGGATAGCTTTGTGGAAGTCATTAATAAAGATATTGAAGAGTAGAGGACCCAGTATGGAGCCATGTGGAACTCCAGTAGGGGTAGTTAGGAAGGAGGAAGTTGCTTTTTTCCACTTTACAGCTTGATTTCTGTTGGAAAGATAGCTAGGGAACCAGTTCAAAGATGAGGAGGATAGGTAGAGTTTGGAGAGTTTAGTTAAGAGCAGGCTGTGAGAGATAGTATCGAAAGCTTTAGAAAGATCAAGGAGTATGGTGGAAACGATTTGTCCTGAGTCACGGGCTTTATTGATGATTTCAAGGAAGGAGGAAGTCATGGTGCTATGATTAGGTCTGAAACCGTGTTGTGTGGGGGAGATAAGATTGTTGTCTAGGAGATGAGGGAGGAGTTGGAGTTGTACACTTTTTCAAGGATTTTTGCAATGGGGGACAGGATGGCTATGGGACGGAAATTAGTAATGCTGTTATTGTTACCACCTTTGTGTAATGGTATGATATATGCTTGTTTCCAGATTTGGGGAACTGAGCCTTCTTGAAGGAGCAGTTAATTAAGATGCTGATGGGTAGGCAAGACTTTCTAGCGATGCCAAGAAAGTAAGAAGGGATATTATCAGGAGCATTGGTACATGGTTTCAATTTCTGAAGGAGTTTCTTGATGGTAGCAGTAGGAATGGGATTTAAAGTGAAGAGTGCAGTCATGGGATGTTGAATTTTGGGGTGGTATAGATGAGGATGGAATTTGTGTAGAAAGGGGTATAGTGGGATTAGTGGGTGTAGAGTAGGGTGTGGATGAAGAGATACTGGGGGAGGGTGAAGGGTGTTAGATGAAGGGAAGATATAGAGAAAGAGGAGGTTAGTTTGGAAATAGAGTCAATAAAGAAGGAATTGAATTGGGTGGCTAAATTTAGTTCTGGAGCATTTGGGTCTGGGGTTGGAGTATCTGGTTTACTGGGGTGGAGGAGAGTGGAGATTCCTTTCCAGAATTTTTGAGGGTTGTTTTTGTTTTGGTTTTGGAGTGTAGAGTAGTAATTTTGTCTATCAGAAGAGATGTGTTTCTTAACTTTATTGCGGAGCATTTTGTATTCGTTAAGGAGTGGGGTTGCCTTATGTTTTTGATAACGTGCCCATGCTTTGTCTCTTTGTCTCATGGTAGAAAGAGTAGATTTAGATAGCCAAGGGGCTGATTTAGTTTTTATTCTTTTAGTCCGTAGGGGAGCTTGGGAATCGAGTATTTTTAAGAACGTTGAGTTAAAATATGAGACAGCATTGTCTAGAGGTAGTGTTTTTAGACAAGTCCAATTTACTGCTTTTAATGAGTTTGAAAAGGTTGTTGGGTTGAACTTTTTTCGGTCACTGATTGTAATGATGTTGTGGGTCCGTTGAAGGATAGTGGGAAGTCTGTGGGTAAAGGTGGGTAACTAGATAGCGGATCTCAGGAATGGCACACAGGCTTGGTGAATATGTCAGTTACCACTAGGTAGCTGATGTCAGAAATGGCACACATTCTTGGTGAATACGTCATTTACCAGGTAGCTGATTGCAGAAATGGCACACTTTCTTGCTGAATATGTTATGTAGCACTAGTTAGCTGATCTCAGGAATGATACACATTCTTGTTGAATATGTCATTTAACAATAGGTAGCTGATCTCAGGAATGGCACACATTCTTCATAAAGCACTTATTTTATCACTAGGTAGCTGATGTCAGAAATGGAACACAATGTTGGTGAATATGTCTTTTACCACTAGGTAGCTGATTTCTGGAATTGCACACATGCTGGGGTGAATATGTCAATTAACACTAGATAGCGGATGTCAGGAATGGCACTCAGTCTTGGTGAAAATGTCATTTACCACTAGGTAGCTGATGTCAAAAATGGCACAAATTCTTGGTGAATATGTCATTTAACACTTGGTAACTGATCTCAGAAATGGCACATATTCCTGGTGAATATGTCATTTAACAGTAGATAGCTGAACTCAGGAAAAGCACACATGCTTGATGAATGTCATTTAACAACAGGTAGCTGATCTCAGGAATGGCACACATTATTGGTGAATATGTCATTTAACAATAAGTAGCTGATCTCTGAATAGGCACACATTCCTGGTGAATATGTCATTTAACAGTAGATAGCTGAACTCAGGAAAAGCACACATGCGTGATGAATCTGTCATTTAACACTAGCTGATCTCAGGAATGGCACACATTCTTCGTAAAGCAGTTATTTTATCACTAGGTAGCTGATGTCAGAAATGGCACACATTGTTGGTGAATATGTCTTTTGCCACTAGGTAGCTGATGTCAGAAATGGCACACATGCTTGGTGAATGTCATTTACCACTAGGTAGCTGATCTTCGGAATGGCACATAATTTTGATGAATTTGTAATTTACCAGTAGGTAGTTGATGTCAGAAATGGCACATATTCTTGGTGAATGTCATTTACGACAACATAGCTGATCTCAGAAATGGCACACATTCTTGGTGAATATGTGATTTAACACTAGGCAGCTGATGTCAGAATTGGCACACATTATTGGGGAATACGTCATTTGCCACTAGTTAGCTGATCTCTGGAATTGAGCACATGCTTGGGTGAATATGTCAATTAACACTAGATAGGGGATATCAGGAATGGCACACAGTCTTGGTGAATATGTCATTTATCACTAGGTAGCTGATGTCAGAAATGGCACACATTCTTGGTGAATATGTAATTTACCACTATGTAGCTCATCTCAGAAATGGCACACATGCTTGGTGAATATGTCATTTTACACTTGGTAGCTCATCTCAGAAATGGCACACATTCTTGCTGAATATGTCATTTACTACTAGGTAGCTGATGTCAGAAATGCCACATTTTCTTGGTAAATATGTCATTTACCAGGTAGCTGATTTCAGAAATGGCACACTTTCTTGTTGAATATGTCATTTAACATTAGTAAGCTGATCTCAGAAAATGCACACTTTCTTGGAGAATATGTAATTTAACACTATGTAGCTGATGTCAGAAATGGCACACATTCTTGGTGAATATGTCATTTAACATTAGATAGCTGAACTCAAAAATGGCACACACTCTTGGTGAATATGTCGTTTAACAAGAGGTAGCTGATCTCATGAGTGGCACATATTCCTGGTGAATATGTAATTTACCACTAGGTAGTTGATGTCAGAAATGTCACATATTCCTGGTGAATTTGTCATTTACCACTAGGTAGCTGATCTCAGAAATGGCACACATTGCTGGTGAATATGTCTTTTCCACTAGGTAGCTGATGTGAGAAATAGCACATATGCTTGATGAATGTCATTTACCACTAGGTAGCTGATCTTAGGAATGGCACACAGTTTTGGTGAATATGTAATTTACCAGTAGGTAGTTGATGTCAGAAATGGCACATGTTGTTGTTGAATATGTCATTTAACACTAGGTAGCTGAACTTATTAATGGTACACTTTCTTGGTGTATTTGTCATTTACCACTAGGTAGCTGGTCAGAAATGGCCCATTTTCTTGGTGAATATGTCATTTAACACTATGAAGCTAATGTTAGAAATGGCACATATTCTTGGTGAATATGTCATTTACCACTAGGATGCTGATCTCAGAAATGGCACACATTCTTGGTGAATATGTCATTTACCACTAAGTAAGCTAATCTTAGAAATGGCACACATTCTTGGTAAATATGTCATTTAACACTAGGTAGCTGATCACAGGAATGGCACACATTCTTGGTTAATATGTCGTTTAAGACTGGGTAGCTGATCTCAGAAATGGTGCACATTCTTGTTAAATATGTCATTTAACACAAGCTAGCTCATGTCCGAAATGGCACACATTCTTGGTAAATATGTCATTTGTTACTAGATAGCTGATCTCACCAATGGCACACATTATTGGTGAATATGTCATTTACCACTAGGTAACTAATCTCAGAAATGGCACACATTCTTCGTGAATATGTCATTTACCACTAGGTAGCTGATCTTACGAATGGCTCACATTCTTGGTGAATATGTCATTTAACACTGGGTAGCTAATCTCAGGAATGGTACACATTCTTGGTGAATATGTCATTTAGGAATAAGTAGCTGATCTCAGAATTTGCACACATTGTTGGCGAATATGTCATTTTGGAATAAGTAACTGATCTTAGAAATGGCACACATTGTTGGTGAATATCTCATTCACTACAAGGTAGCTGATCTCAGGAATGGCACACATGCTTGGTGAATATGCCATTTAACACTAGGTAGCTGATCTCAGAAATGGAACACATTCTTGGTGAATATGCCATTTACCACAAGCTAGCTGATGTCAAAAATGGCACACAATCTTGGAGAATACGTCATTTACAACTAGGTAGCTGATCTCAGGAATGGTGCACATTCTTGGTGAATATGTAACTTAACAATAGATAGCTGATCTCATGAATGGCACACATTCTTGGTAAATATGTCATTTATCACTAGGTAACTGATCTCAGAAATGGCACATATTCTTGGTAAATTTGTCATTTAAAACTAGCTAGCTTATGTCCGAAATGGCACACATTCTTGGTGAATACGTCATTTGCCATTCGATAGCCGGTGTCAGAAATGGCACATAATCTTTGTGAATATGTCATTTACCACTAGGTAGCTGATCTCAGGAATGGCACACATTATTGGTGAATATGTCATTTACCACTAGGTAGATGATCTCAGGAATGGCACATATTCTTGGGTAATATGTCATTTAACACTGGGTAGCTGATCTCAGGAATGGAACACATTCTTGGTGAATATGTCATTTAGAAATGGGTAGCTGATCTCAGGAATGGCCCACATTCTTGGTGAATATGTCATTTAGCACTTCTTAGTTGATTTCAGAAATGGCACACATTCTTGGTGAATATGTCATTTACCACTAGGTAGCTGATCTCAGGAATGGCACATATTCTTTGTGAATATGTCATTTAGCACTTAGTAGCTAACCTCTGGGATGGCACACATTCTTGGTGAATATGTAATTTAACAATAGGAAACTGATCTCAGGAATGGCACACATTCATGGTGAATATGTCATTTAACACTGGGTAGTTACTTTCAGAAATGGCACGCATTCTTGTTAAATATGTCATTTAACACTAACTAGCTGGTGCCAGAAATGGCACACATTCTTTATGAATATGTCATTTACAACTTGGTAGCTGATCTCAGGAATGGGACACATTCTTGGTGAATATGTCATTTGCCACTAGGTAGCTGATCTCAGGAATAGCACACATGCTTAGTGTATATGTCATTTAACACTAGATAGCAGATCTCAGGAATGGCACACCATCTTGGTGAATTTGTCATTTAACAATAGGGAGCTGATCTAAGGAATGGCTCACATTCTTAGTGAATATGTCATTTAACAATAGGTAGCTGATCTCAGAAATGACACACATTCTTGGTGAATATTTCATTTACGACGAGGTAGCTGATCTCAGAAATGCCACACATTCTTGGTGAATATGTCATTTAACAATAGGAAGCTGATCTCAAGAATGGCACACATTCTTGATGAATATGTCATTTAACACTATGTAGCTAAAGTTAGAAATGGCACATATTCTTGGTGAATATGTAATTTACCACTAGGTAGCTGATCTCAGAAATGGCGCACATTCTTGGTAAATATGCCATTTAACACTAGGTAGCTGATCTCATGACTGGCACACATTCTTGGTAATATGTCATTTAAGACAGGGTAGCTGATCTCAGAAATGGCGCACATTCTTGTTAAATATGTCATTTAACACTAGCTAGCTAATGTCTGAAATGGCACACATTCTTGGTGAATATGTCATTTGCCACTATATAGCTGATCTCAGCAATGGCACACATTATTGGTGAATATGTCATTTACCACTAGGTAGCTATTCTCAGGAATGGAACATATTCTTGGTGAATATGTCATTTACCACTGGGTAGCTGATCACAGGAATGGAACACAATCTTGGTGAATATGTCATTTAGCAATGGGTATCTGATCTCAGGAATGGCACACATTCTTGGTGAATATGTCATTTTTCAATGAGTAGCTGATCTCAGAAATGGCAAACATTACTGGTGAATATGTCATTTAGCACTTGTTAGCTAATTTCAGAAATGGCACACATTCTTAGTGAATTTGTTATTTACCAGTAGGTAACTGATCTCAGAACTGGCACACATTCTTGGTGAATATGTCATTTACCACTAGGTAGTTGATCTCAGGAATGGCACACATTCTTGGTGAATATGTCATTTAACACTCAGTAGCTAATATCAGGAATGGCGCACATTAATGGTGAATATGCCATTTGCCACTAGGTAGCTGATCTCAGGAATTGCAAATATTCTTGGTTAATATGTCATTTAACAGTGGGTAGCTGATCTCAGGAATGGGACACATTCTTGATGAATATGTCATTTAGGAACAAGTAGCTTGGTCTCAGAAATGGCACACATTGTTGGTGAATATGTCATTTAGGAATACGTAGCTGATCTCAGAAATGGCACACATTGTTGGTGATTATCTCATTTACCACAAGGTAGCTGATCTCAGGAATGGCACACATGCTTGGTGAATTTGTCATTAGACACTTGATACTAGATACCAGATTACAGGAATGGCACACATTCTTGGTGAATATGTCATTTAACAATAGTTAGTTGATCTCATGAATTGAATGGCACACATTCTTGGTAAATATGTAATTTATCACTAGGTAGCTGATCTCAGTAATGGCACACATTCTTGGTGAATATGTCATTTACCACAAGCTAGCTGATGTCAGAAATGGCGCACATTCTTGCTGAATATGTCATTTACCACTATGTAGCTGATCTCAGAAATGGCACACATTCTTGGTAATTATGTCATTTAAAACTAGCTAGCTTGTGTCGGAAATGGCACACATTTTTGGTGAATACGTCATTTGTCACTCGATAGCTGGTGTCAGAAATGGCACATAATCTTTGTGAATGTCATTTACCACTAGGTAGCTGATCTCAGCAATGGCACACATTATTGGTAAATATGTCATTTAACACTGGGTAGCTGATCTCAGGAATGCAACACAATCTTGGTGAATATGTCATTTTACAATGGGTAGCTGATCTCAGGAATGGCACACATTCTTGGTGAATATGTCATTTTACAATGAGTAGCTGATCTCAGAAATGGCACACAACATTGGTGAATATGTCATTTAGCACTTGTTAGTTGATTTCAGAAATGGCACACATTCTTGGTGAATGTTATTTACATCTAGGTAGCTGATCTCAGAAATGGCACACATTCTTGGTGAATATGTCATTTACCACTAGGTAGCTTATCTCAGGAATGGCACATATTCTTGGTGAATATGTCATTTAACACTTAGTAGCTAATCTCAGGAATGGCACACATTCTTGGTGAATACGTAATTTAACAATAGGTAACTGATCTCAGGAATGGCACACATTCATGGTGAATATGTCATTTAACACTGGGTAGTTGATCCCAGAAATGGCACACATTCTTGTTAAATATGTCATTTAACACTAACTAGCTGGTGTCAGAAATGGCACACATTCTTCATGAATATGTCATTTACAGCTGGGTAGCTTATCTCAGGAAAGGCACACATTCTTGGTGAATATGTCAGTTGCCACTAGGTAGCTGATCTCAGAAATAGCATACATGCTTGGTGTATATGTCATTTAACACTAGATAGCAGATATCAGGAATGGCACACCATCTTGGTGAATTTGTCATTTAACATTAGGTAGCTGATCTAAGGAATGGCTCACATTCTTAGTGAATATGTCATTTAACAGTAGGTAGCTGATCTCAGAAATGGCAGACATTCTTGTTGAATATGTCATTTACCACTAGGTAGCTGATCTCAGTAATGGCACTCATTCTTGATGAATATGTCATTTACCATTAGGTAGGTAATCTCAGAAATGGCACTCATTCTTGGTGAATATGTAATTTACCACTAGGTAGCTGATCTCAGAAATAGCATACATGCTTGGTGTATATGTCATTTAACACTAGATAGCAGATATCAGGAATGGCACACCATCTTGGTGAATTTGTCATTTAACATTAGGTAGCTGATCTAAGGAATGGCTCACATTCTTAGTGAATATGTCATTTAACAGTAGGTAGCTGATCTCAGAAATGGCAGACATTCTTGTTGAATATGTCATTTACCACTAGGTAGCTGATCTCAGTAATGGCACTCATTCTTGATGAATATGTCATTTACCATTAGGTAGGTAATCTCAGAAATGGCACTCATTCTTGGTGAATATGTAATTTACCACTAGGTAGCTGATCTCAGTAATGGCACATATTCTTGATAAATATGTCATTTAACACTAGGTAGCTAATGTCAGAAATGGCACCCATTGTTGGTGAATATGCCATTTAACCCTAGGTAGCTGATCGCAGAAATGACACACATACTTGGTGAATTTGTCATTTACCACTAGGTAGCTGATCTCAGAAATGGTACACATTCTTGCTGAATATATAATTCAACCCTAGCTTGCTGATGTCAGAAATGACACACATTCTTGGGGAAAATGTCATTTACCACTAAGAAGCTAATGTCAGAAATGACACACATTCTTGGTGAATATGTCATTTACCACTAGTTAGCTGATTTCAGGAATGGTACACATTCTTGGAGAATTTGTCATTTAACAATAGGTAGCTGATGTCAGAAAAGGCATACATTCTTGGTAAATATGTCATTTAATAACAGGTAGTTGATCCCAGGAGTGGCACACATTCTTGGTGAATATTTCATTTAACACTAGGTAGCTGATGTCAGAAATGGCATACATCCTTGGTGAATAAGTCATTTACCACCAGGTAGCTGATGTCAGAAATGGCACACATTCTTGGTGAATATGTAATTTACCACTAGGTAGCTGATGTCAGAAATGGCACACATTCTTTGTAAATATTTCATTTACCACTAGGTAGTTTATCTCAGAAATTGCACTCATTCTTGGTGAATATCTCATTTAACAGTAGGAAGCTGATTTCAGGAATGTTATATATTCTTGGTAAATATGTCATTTAATACTAGGAAGCTAATGTCAATAATGACACATATTCCTGGTGAATATGTCATTTACCACTAGGTAGCTGATGTCAGCAATGGAACATATTCTTTATGAATATGTAATTTAACACTAGGTAGTTGTTCTCAGAAATGGCACATATTCTTTTTGAATATGTCATTTACCACCAGATAGCTGATGTCAGAAATAACATACATTCTTGGTGAATATGTCATTTACCTCTGAGTAGTTGATATCAGAAATGGCACACATTCTTGGTAAATGTGGCATTTAACACTAGGTAGCTGATCTTAAGAATAGCACACATGCTTGGTGAATTTGTAATTTAACAATAGGTAGCTGATCTCAGGAATCGCACACATTATTGGTGATTATGTCATTTAACACTGGGTAGTTGATCTCAGAAATGGCACACATTCTTGTTAAATAAGTCATTTAACACTAGCTAGCTGATGTCCAAAATGGCACATATTCTTGGTTAATATGTCATTTGCCAGTAGATAGCTGGTGTCAGAAATGGCACATAATCTTGGTGACTATGCCATTTACCACTAGGTAGCTGATATCAGGAATGGCACATGTTTTTGGTGAATATGTCATTGAACAACCAGTAGCTGATCTGAAAAATGGCACACATTATTGCTGAATATGTTATTTAACAATAAGTAGCTGATTTCAGAAATGGCACATAATCTTGGTAAATATGTCATTTAACGCTGGGTAGCTGATCTCAGGAATGACACACATTCTTGGTGAATATGACATTTAACACTGGGTAGCTGATCTCAAGAATGACACACAATCTTAGTGAATATGTCATTTACCTCTAGGTAGCTGATCTCAGGAATGGCACACATTCTTGGTGAATATGACATTTAACACTGGGTAGCTGATCTCAGGAATGGCACACATTCTTGGTGAATATGACATTTAACACTGGGTAGCTGATCTCAGGAATGGCACACATTCTTAGTGAATATGTCATTTACCTCTAGGTAGCTGATCTCAGAAATGACACATATTCTTGTTGAATATGTCATTTAACACTAGGTAGCTTATCGCAGGAATCGCACACATGCTTGGTGAATATGTAATTTAACAATAGGTAGCTGATCTCAGAAATGGCACACATTCTTGGTTAATATGTCATTTAACACTGGGTAGCTGATCTCAGGAATGGCACACATTCTTGGTAAATATGTCATTTAACACTGGGTAGCTGATCTCAGGAATGGCACACATTCTTGGTGAATATGTCATTTAACACTAGGTAGCTGATCTCAGGAATGGCACACATTCTTGGTGAATATGTCATTTAACACTGGGTAGCTGATCTCAGAAATGGCACACATTCTTGGTGAATATTATTTACAACTAGGTAGCTGATCTCAGAAATGGCACACATTCATGGTGAATATGTCATTTACCACTAGGTAGCTTATCTCAGGAATGGCACATATTCTTGCTGAATATGTCATTTAACACTTAGTAGCTAATCTCAGGAATGCCACATATTCTTGGTGAATACGTAATTTAACAATAGGTAACTGATCTCAGGAATGGAACACATTCATGGTGAATATGTCATTTAACACTGGGTAGTTGATCTCAGAAATGGCACACATTCTTGTTAAATATGTCATTTAACACTAACTAGCTGGTTCAGAAATGGCACACATTCTTCATGAATATGTCATTTACAGCTGGGTAGCTGATCTCTGGAACGGCACACATTCTTGGTGAATATGTCATTTGCCACGAGGTAGTTGATCTCAGAAATAGCATACATGCTTGGTGTATTAACACTAGATAGCAGATATCAGGAATGGCAAACCATCTTGGTGAATTTATCATTTAACAATAGGTAGCTGATCTAAGGAATGGCTCACATTCTTAGTGAATATGTCATTTAACAATAGGTAGCTGATCTCAGAAATGGTACACATGCTCGGTGAATATGTCTCTTAACAATAAGTAGCTGATCTCAGGAATGGCACACATTCTTCATGAATATGTCATTTACAGCTGGGTAGCTTATGTCAGGAACGGCACACATTCTTGGTGAATATGTCATTTGCCACTAGGTAGGTGATCTCAGAAATAGCATACATGCTTGGTGTATATGTCATTTAATACTAGATAGCAGATATCAGGAATGGCACACCATCTTGGTGAATTTGTCATTTAACAATAGGTAGCTGATCTAACGAATGGCTCACATTCTTAGTGAATATGTCATTTAACAATAGGCAGCTGATCTCAAAAATGGCACACATTCTCGGTGAATATGTCATTTACCACTAGGTAGGTGATGTCTGAAATGGCAGACATTCTTGGTGAATATGTCATTTACCACTAGGTAGCTGATCTCAGTAATGGCACTCATTCTTGATGAATATGTCATTTACCATTAGGTAGCTTATCTCAGAAATGGCACTCATTCTTGGTGAATATGTCATTTACCACTAGGTAGCTGATCTCAGGAATGGCACACATTCTCGGTGAATATGTCTCTTAACAATAAGTAGCTGATCTCAGGAATGGCACACATTCTTGCTGAATATGTCATTTAAAAATAAGTAGACAATGTCAGAAATAGCACACATTCATGGTTAATCTGTCATTTACCACTAGGAAGCTGATCTCTGTAATGGCACATATTCTTGATAAATATGTCATTTAACACTAGGTAGCTAATGTCAGAAATGGCACCCATTGTTGATGAATATGTCATTTAACCCTAGGTAGCTGATCGCAGAAATGGCACACATCGTTGGTGAATTTGTCATTTACCACTAGGTAGCTGATCTCAGAAATGTTACACATTCTTGCTGAATATGTAACTCAACCCTAGGTAGCTGATGTCAGAAATGACACACATTCTTGGGGAAAATGTCATTTACCACTAAGAAGCTAATGTGAGAAATGACACACATTCTTGGTGAATATGTCATTTACCACTAGGTAGCGTATGTCAGAAATGACACACGTTCTTGGTGAATATGTCATTTACCGCTAGTTAGCTGATTTCAGGAATGGTACACATTCTTGAAGAATTTGTCATTTACCACTAGGTAGCTGATCTCAGAAATGGCATACATTCTTGGTAAATATGTCATTTAATAATAGGTAGTTGATCCCAGGAATGGCACACATTCTTGGTGAATATTTCATTTAACACTAGGTAGCTGATCTCAGAAATGGCATACATCCTTTGTGAATAAGTCATTTACCACCAGGTAGTTGATCTCAGAAATGGCACACATTCTTGATGAATATGTCATTTACCACTAAGTAGGTGATGTCAGAAATGGCACACATTCTTTGTAAATATGTCATTTAACACTAGGTAGCTTATCTCAGAAATTGCACTCATTCTTGGTGAATATCTCATTTAACAGTAAGAAGCTGATTTCAGGAATGGTATATATTCTTGGTAAATATGTCATTTAACACTAGGTAGCTAATGTCAATAATGACACATATTCCTGGTTAATATGTCATTTACCCCTAGGTAGCTGATGTCTGCAATGGAACATATTCTTTGTGAATATGTAATTTAACACTAGGTAGCTGTTCTCAGAAATGGCACATATTCTTTTTGAATATGCCATTTACCACCAGATAGCTGATGTCAGAAATGGAACACATTCTTGTTGAATGTGTCACATACTACTAGACAGCTGACCTCAGAAATAGCATACATTCTTGGTGAATATGTCATTTATCTCTGAGTAGCTGATCTCAGAAATGGCACGCATTCTTGGTAAATGTGGCATTTAACACTAGGTAGCTGATCTCAAGAATGGCACACATGCTTGGTGAATTTGTAATTTAACAATAGGTAGCTGATCTCAGGAATCACACACATTCTTGGTAAATATGTAATTTAACACTGGGTAGCTGATCTCAGAAATGGCACACATTCTTGTTAAATATTTCATTTAACACTAGCTAGCTGAATTCCAAAATGGCACACATTCTTGGTTAATATGTCATTTGCCACTAGATAGTTGGTGTCAGAAATGGCACATAATCTTGGTGACTATGCCATTTACCACTAGGTAGCTGACATCAGGAATGGCACATATTCTTGGTGAATATGTCATTGAACAAGCAGTAGCTGATCTGAAAAATGGCACATGTTATTGCTGAATATGTTATTTTACAATAAGTAGCTGATTTCAGAAATGGCACATATTCTTGGTAAATATGTCATTTAACACTGGGTAGCTGATCTCAGGAATGACACACATTCTTGGTGAATATGACATTTAACACTGGGTAGCTGATCTGAGGAATGGCACACATTCTTGGTGAATATGACATTTAACACTGGGTAGCTGATCTCAGGAATGGCACACATTCTTGGTGAATATGACATTTAACACTGGGTAGCTGATCTCAGGAATGGCACACATTTTTAGTGAATATGTCATTTACCTCTAGGTAGCTGATCTCAGGAATGGCACACATTCTTGGTGAATATGTCATTTAACACTAGGTAGCATATCTCAGGAATCGCACACATGCTTGCTGTATATGCCATTTAACACTAGATAGCAGATCTCAGGAATGGCACAGAATCTTGTTAAATATGTCATTTAAAAATAGGTAGCTGTTCTCAGGATTGTCACACATGCTTGGTGAATATTTAATTTAACAATAGGTAGCTGATCTCAGAAATGGCACACATTCTTGGTGAATATGTCATTTAACAATAGGAAGCTGATCTCAAGAATGGCACACATTCTTGGTGAATATGTCATTTACACTAGGTAGCTGATCTCAGGAATGACACACATTCTTGGTGAATATGACATTTAACACTGGGTAGCTGATCTGAGGAATGGCACACATTCTTGGTGAATATGACATTTAACACTGGGTAGCTGATCTCAGGAATGGCACACATTCTTGGTGAATATGACATTTAACACTGGGTAGCTGATCTCAGGAATGGCACACATTTTTAGTGAATATGTCATTTACCTCTAGGTAGCTGATCTCAGGAATGGCACACATTCTTGGTTAATATGTCATTTAACACTGGGTAGCTGATCTCAGAAATGGCACACATTCTTGGTGAATATGTCATTTAACACTGGGTAGCTGATCTCATGAATGGCACACATTATTGGTGAATATGTCATTTAGCACTTGTTAGTTGATTTCAGAAATGGCACACATTCTTGGTGAATGTTATTTACAACTAGGTAGCTGATCTCAGAAATGGCACACATTCTTGGTGAATATGCCATTTACCACTAGGTGGCTTATCTCAGGAATGGCACATATTCTTGGTGATTATGTCATTTAACACTTAGTAGCTAATCTCAGGAATGGCACACATTCATGGTGAATATGTCATTTAACACTGGGTAGTTGATCTCAGAAATGGCACACATTCTTGTTAAATATGTCAATTAACACTAACTAGCTGGTGTCAGAAATGGCACACATTCTTCATGAATATGTCATTTACAGCTGGGTAGCTGATCTCAGGAACTGCACACATTCTTGATGAATATGTCATTTGCCACTAGGTAGTTGATCTCAGAAATAGCATACATGCTTGGTGTATTAACACTAGATAGCAGATATCAGGAATGGCACACCATCTTGGTGAATATGTCATTTAACAATAGGCAGCTGATCTCAGAAATGGCACACATTCTTGGTGAATATGTCATTTGCCACTAGGTTGCTGATCTCAGAAATAACATACATGCTTGGGGTATATGTCATTTAACACTAGATAGCAGATATCAGGAATAGCACACCATCTTGGTGAATTTGTCATTTAACAATAGGTAGCTGATCTAAGGAATGGCTCACATTCTTAGTGAATATGTCATTTAACAATAGGTAGCTGATCTCAGAAATGGCACACATTCTTGGTGAATATGTCATTTACCACTAGGTAGTTGATGTCTGAAATGGCACACATTCTTGGTGAATATGTCATTTACCACTAGGTAGCTGATCTTAGTAATGGCACTCATTCTTGATGAATATGTAATTTACCATTAGGTAGCTTATCTCAGAAATGGCACTCATTCCTGGTGAATATGTCATTTACCACTAGGTAGCTGATCTCAGGAATGCCACACATTCTCGGTGAATATGTCATTTAAAAATAAGTAGACAATGTCAGAAATAGCACACATTCATGGTTAATCTGTCATTTACCGGTAGGTAGCTGATCTCAGTAATGGCACATATTCTTGATAAATATGTCATTTAACACTAGGTAGCTAATGTCAGAAATGGCACCTATTGTTGGTGAATATGTCATTTAACCCTAGGTAGCTGATCCCAGAAATGGCACACATCCTTGGAAAATTTGTCATTTACCACTAGGTAGCTGATCTCAGAAATGGTACACTTTCTTACTGAATATGTAATTCAACCCTAGGTAGCTGATGTCAGAAATGACACACATTCTTGGGGAAAATGTCATTTACCACTAAAAAGCTAATGTCAGAAATGGCACACATTCTTGATTAATATGTCATTTAACACAAGGTAGATGATCTCAGAAATGGTACACATTCTTGCTGAATATGTAATTCAAACCTAGGTAGCTGATGTCAGAAATGACACACATTCTTGGGGAAAATGTCATTTACCACTAAGAAGCTAATGTCAAAAATGGCACACATTCTTGATTAATATGTCATTTACCACTAGGTACCTTATGTCAGAATGGGCACACATTCTTGTTGAATATGTCATTTAAGAATAGGTAGCTGATCTCAGGAATTGCACACATTCTTGGTGAAGCAGTCTTTTACCATTAGGTAGCTTATGTCAAAAATAACACACGTTCTTGGTGAATATGTCATTTACCACTAATTAGCTGATTTCAGGAATGGTACACATTCTTGGAGAATTTGTCATTTACCACTAGGTAGCTGATCTCAGAAATGGCATTCATTATTGGTGAATATGTAATTTACTACTAGGTAGCTTATGTCAGGAATGGCACACATTCTCGGTGAATATATCATTTAACAATAGGTAGCTGATCTGAGAAATAGCACACATCCTTGGTGAATAAGTCATTTACCACCAGGTAGCTGATCTCAGAAATGGCACACATTCTTGGTGAATATGTCATTTACCACTAGGTAGCTGATGTCAGAAATGGCACACATTCTTTGTAAATATGTCATTTACCACTAGGTAGCTTATCTCAGAAATTGCACTCATTCTTGGTGAATATCTCATTTAACAGTAGGAAGCTGATTTCAGGAATGGTATATATTCTTGGTAAATATGTCATTTAACACTAGGTAGCTAATGTCAATAATGACACATATTCCTGGTGAATTTGTCATTTACCACAAGGTAGCTGATGTCAGCAATGGAACATATTCTTTGTGAATATGTAATTTAACACTAGGTAGCTGTTCTCAGAAATGGCACATATTCTTTTTGAATATGTCATTTACCACCAGATAGCTGATGTCAGAAATGGAACACATTCTTGGTGAATGTGTCATATACTACTAGATAGCTGACCTCAGAAATAGCATACATTCTTGGTGAATATGTAATTTAACAATAGGTAGCTGGTCTCCAGAATGGCACACATTCTTAGTGAATATGGCATTCAACACTAGTAGCTGATCTCAGAAATAGCACACATGCTTGGTGAATATGTCATTTACCTCTGAGTAGCTGATCTCAGAAATGGCAGACATTCTTGGTAAATGTGACATTTAACACTAGGTAGTTGATCTCAAGAATGGCACACATGCTTGGTGAATTTGTAATTTAACAATAGGTAGCTGATCTCAGGAATCACACACATTCTTGGTGAATATGTCATTTAACACTGGGTAGCTGATCTCAGAAATGGCACACATTCTTGTTAAATAACAGTAGCTAGCTGATGTCCAAAATGGTGCACATTCTTGGTTAATATGTCATTTGCCACTAGATAGCTGGTGTCAGAAGTGGCACATAATCTTGGTGACTATGCCATTTACCTCTTGGTAGCTGATATCAGGAATGGCACATATTCTTGGTGAATATGTCATTGAACAAGCAGTAGCTGATCTGAAAAATGGCACACGTTATTGCTGAATATGTTATTTAACAATAAGTAGCTGATCTCAGACATGGCACATATTCTTGGTAAATATGCCATTTAACACTGGGTAGCTGATCTCAGGAATGACACACATTCTTGGTGAATATGACATTTAACACTGGGTAGCTGATCTCAGGAATGGCACACATTCTTGGTGAATATGACATTTAACACTGGGTAGCTGATCTCAGGAATGGCACACATTCTTGGTGAATATGACATTTAACACTGGGTAGCTGATCTGAGGAATGGCACACATTCTTAGTGAATATGTCATTTACCTCTAGGTAGCTGATCTCAGGAATGGCACATATTCTTGGTGAATATGTCATTTAACACTAGGTAGCTTATATCAGGAATCACACACATGATTGCTGTATATGCCATTTAACACTAGATAGCAGATCTCAGGAATGGCACACAATCTTGGTAAATATGTCATTTAAAAATAGGTAGCTGATCTCAGGAATGTCACACATGCTTGGTGAATATGTAATTTAACAATAGGTAGCTGATCTCAGAAATGGCACACATTCTTGGTGAATATGTCATTTAACACTGGGTAGCTGATCTCAGAAATGGCACACATTCTTGTTAAATATGTCATTTACCACCAGATAGCTAGTGTAAGAAATGGCACATAATCTTGGTGAATATGTCATATACCACTAGGTAGCTGATATCAGTAATGGCACACATTCCTGGTCAATATGTCATTGAATAAGCAGAAGCTGATCTCAGGAATGGCACACATGTTTCGTGAATATGTCATTTTCCAGTAGGTAGCTGATCTCAGGACTGGCACATATTCTTTGTGAATATGTCATGTAACACTGGGTAGCTGATTTCAGGAATAGCACACATTCTTGGTGAATATGTCATTTACCAATTAGTAGCTGATCTCAGAAATGGCACACATTATTGGTAAATATGTCATTTACCATTAGGTAGCTGATCTCAGGAATGGCACACATTCTTGGTGAATATGTCATTTAACAATAGGTAGCTGATTTCGGAAATGGCATGCATTCTTGGTTAATATGTCTTTTACCACTAGTTAGCTGTTATCTCAGGAATTGCACGTATTTCTGGTGAATATGTCATTTAACACTGGATAACTGATGTCAGAAATGTCACACATTCTTGGTAAATATGTCATTTACCACTAGGTAGCTGATCTCTGGAATGGCACACATTCTTGGCGAATTTCTCATTTACCACAAAGTAGCTCATCTCAGGAATGGCAAACATTCTTGATGAATATGTCAGTTAACATTAGGTTGCTGATTTCAGAAATGGCATACTTTCTTGATGAATATGTCATTTACCACTAGATAGCTGATGTCTTAAATTTCACACATTCTTGATGAATATGTCATTTACCACTAGGTAGATGATCTCAGGAACGGCACACATTATTGATGAATATGTCATTTAGAACTAGGTTGCTGATCTCACTAATGGCACACATTCTTGATAAATATGTCATTTACCACTAGGTAGCTGATCTCAGAAATGGCACACATTCTTGGTGAATATCTCTTTTAACAGTAGGAAGCTGATCTCAGGAATGGCATATATTATTGGAAAATATTTAATTTAATGCTAGGTAGCTAATGTCAAAAATGACACATATTCTTGGTGAATATGTAATTTGCCACTAGGTAGCTGATGTCAACAATGGCACACATTCTTTGTTAATATGTTATTTAACACTAGGTAGCTGTTCTCAGAAATGGCACATATTCTTTTTGAATATTTCATTTACCACCAGATAGTGAATATGTAATTTAACAATAGGTAGCTGATCTCAGGAATGGCACCCATTCTTGTTAAATATGTCATTTAACACTAGCTAGCTGATGTCCAAAATGGCACACATTCTTGGTTAATACGTCATTTACCACTAGATTGCTGGTGTCAGAAATGGCACATAATCTTGGTGAATATGTAATTTACCACTAGGTAGCTGGTAGCAGGAATGGTAGATATTCTTGGTGAATATGTCATTGAACAAGCAGTAGCTGATTTCAAGAATGGCACACATGCTTGGTGAATATGTCATTTATTAGTAGGTAGCTGATCTCAGGAATGGCACACATCCTTGGTGAATATGTCATTTACCACTAGGTAGCTGATCTTAGAAATGGCACACTTTCTATGTGAATATGTCATTTAACACTATCTAGCTGATCTCAGAAATGGCACACATTCTTGGTGAATATGTCATTTAACACTAGGTAGCTGATCCCAGGAATTGCACACATGTTTGGTGAATATGTCAATTAACACTAGATAGCGGATCTCAGGAATGGCACACAATCTTGGTGAATATGTTATTTACCACTAGGTAGCTGATGTCAAAAATGGCACACATTCTTGGTGAATCTGTCATTTAGCACTAAGTAGCTGATCTCAGAAATGGTACACACGCTTGGTGATTATGTCATTTACCACTAGATAGCTGATCTCAGACATGGCACAAATTCTTAGTGAATATGTTATTTAACACTAGTTAGCTGATCTCAGAAATCACACACATTCTTGGAGTATATGTAATTTAACTCTATGTAGCTGATGTCAGAAATGACACACATTCTTGCTGAATAAGTCATTTAACACTAGGTAGCTGATGTCAGAAATGGCACACATGCTTGTTTAATATGTCATTTACCACTAGGTAGCTGATCTTAGGAATGGCACACAATCTTGGTGAATATGTAATTTACCACTAGGTAGTTGATGTCAGAAATGGCACATATTCTTGGTGAATATGTCATTTACCACTAGGTAGCTGATGTCAGAAATGGCACAGGTTCTTTGTGTATATGTCATTTACCACTAGGTAGCTGATCTCAGAAATGGCACACATTCTTTGTGAATATGTCATTTACGACTACGTAGCTGATCTCAGAAATGGCCCACATTCTTTGTGAATGTCATTTACCACTAGGTAGCTGATGTCAGAAATGGCACACATTCTTGGTGAGTATGTCATTTAACACTAGGTAGCTGATCTCAGAAATAGCACACATTCTGGGTGAATATGTGATTTACTACTGGGTAGCTGATGTCAGAAATGGCAAACATTCTTGGTGAATATGTCATTTAACACTAAGTAGCTGATCTCAGGAATGACACACAGTTAAATGACATACTGACCAAGAATGTGTGCTATTTCTGAGATCAGCTACCTATTGTTAAATGACGTATTCACCGAGAATGTTTGCCATTCCTGAGATCAGTTACCTAACGGTAAATCACATATTCAACAAGAATGTGTGCAATTTCTGAGATGTGCTACCTGGTGGTAACTGACATATTCACAAAGAATGTGTGCCATTTCTGAAATCAGCTACCTAGAGTTAAATGACCTATTCACCAAGAATATATGCCATTCCTGAGATCAGCTACCTAGTGGTAAATGACATATTCACCAAGAATATGCGGGATTTCTGACATCAGCTACCTAGTGGTAAATAACATATTCACCACGAATGTGTGTCATTTCTGAGATCTGCTACTTAGTCAGAAATGACATATTAATTTAACACTAGATAGCTGATCTCAGGAATAGCACACAATCTTGGTGAATATGTAATTTAACAGTAGGTAGCTAATGTCAGAAATGGTACTCATTCCTGGTGAATATGCCATTTACCACTATGTAGCTAATGTCAGAAATGGCACACATTCTTGATTAATATGCCATTTACCACTAGGTAGCTGATCTCAGAAATGGCAAACATTCTTGATTAATATATAATTTACCACTAGGTAGATCATCTCAGAAATGTCACATATTCTTAGTGAATATGTCATTTAACAATAGGTAGCTGATCTCAGGAATGGCACACATTCTTGGTGAATATGTCACTTAGCAATAAGTAGCTGATGTCAGAAATGGCACACATTCTTGGTGAATATGTCATTTGCCACTAGGCAGCTGATTACAGAAATGGCAAACATTCTTGGTAATTATGTCATTTAATACTAGATAGCTGATTTCAGGAAAGGCACACAATCTTGGTGAATATGTCATTTACCACTAGGTAGCTGATCTTAGAAAAGGCACACATTGTTGGTGAATTTGTCATTTACCACCAGGTAGCTGATCTTAGGAATGGTACACAATCTTGGTGAATATGGCATTTAACACTAGGTAGCTGATCTCAGAAGTAGCACACATTCTTGGTGAATTTGTCATTTACCACAAAGTAGCTGATCTCAGAAATGGCACATATTCTTGGTGAATTTGTCATTTATCACTTGGTAGCTGATTTCAAAAATGGCACACATTCTTGGTGAATGTCAGTTACCACTACATACCAGTTTTCAAAAATAGCACATTCTTGTTGAATAAGTCATTTCCCACTAGGTAGGTGATCTCGGGAATGGCACACTTTCTCGGTTATATGCCATTTAACAATTGGTAGCTGATCTCAGAAATAGCACACATTGTTGGTGAATATGTCATTTACCACTAGGTTGCTGATCTCTGATATAGCACAAATTCTTGGTGAATATGTCAATTAACACTAGGTAGCTGATCTCAGAAATGGCACACATTCTTGGTGAATGTCATTTAACACTAGGTAGCTGATCTCAGAAATGGCACACATTCTTGGTGAGTATGTCATTTAACACCAGGTAGCTGATCTCAGAAATAGCACACATTCTGGGTGAATATGTGATTTACTACTAGGTAGCTGATGTCAGAAATGGCACACATTCTTGGTGAATATGTCATTTACCACTAGGTAGCTGATCTCAGAAATGGCACACATTCTTGATTAATATGTCATTTACCACTAGGTAGATCATCTCAGAAATGTCACACATTCTTAGTGAATATGTCATTTAACAATAGGTAGCTGATCTCAGGAATGGCTCATATTTTTGGTGAATATGTCACTTAGCAATATGTAGCTGATGTCAGAAATGGCACACATTATTTGTGAATATGTCTTTTGTCATTAGGTACCTGATCACAGAAATGGCAAACATTCTTGGTAATTATGTCATTTAATACTAGATAGCTGATCTCAGGAATGGCACACAATCTTGGTGAATATGTCATTTACCAATAGGTAGCTGATGTCAGAAGTGGCACACATTTTTGGTGAATTTGTCATTTACCACGAAGTAGCTGATCTCAAAAATGGCACACATTCTTCGTGAATATGTCAGTTACCACTACGTAGCAGATCTCAGAAATAGCACACATTCTTGTTGAATATGTCATTTTCCACTAGGTAGGTGATCTTAGGAGTAGCATACGTTCTCGGTGATATGTCATTTAACAATAGGTAGCTGATCTCAGAAATAGCACACACTCTAGGTGAATATGTCATTTACCATTAGATAGCTGATCTAAGGAATGGCACACATTCTCGGTGACTATGTCATTTACCATTATCTAGCTGATCTCTGATATGGCACACTTTCTTGGTGAATATGTCAATTAACACTAGGTAGCTGATCTCAGAAATCTCACTTATTCTTGGTGAATATGTAATTTAACATTAGGTAGCTGACGTAAGAAATTGCACACATTCTTGGAGAATATGTCAGTTGCCACTAGGTAGCTGATCTTAGGAATAGCACACATTCTAGGTGAACATCTCATTTAACACTGGCTAGTTGATGTCATAAATGGCACACATTCTTGGTGAATACATCATTTACCACTAGGTAGCTGATGTCAGAAATGGCACACATTCTTGTTGAATACATCCGTTACCTCTACCTAACAAATCTCAGAAATGGCAGACATTCTTGTTGAATATGTCATTTAACAATAGGTAGCTTATCTGAGAAATGGCACACATTCTTTGTTTATATGTCATTTACCACTAGGTAGCTGATCTCAGAAATAGCACACATTCTTGGTGAATATGTCATTTACCACTAAGTAGATGATTTCAGAAATGGCACACATTCTTGTTGAATATGTTATTTACCATTTGGTAGCTGATCTAAGGAATGCCACACATTCTTGGTAAATATGCCATTTAACAATAGGTAGCTGATCTCAGAAATTTCACACATTCATGGTGAATATGTCATTTAACACTATGTAGCTGATGTCAAAAATGGCACACATTCTTGGTGAATAAGTCTTCTGCCACTAGTTAGCTGATCACTGGAATTGCACACATGGTTGGTGAATATGTCATTTAACACTAGATAGCTGGTCTCAGGAATGACACACAATCTTGGTGAATATGTCATTTACCAATAAGTAGCTGATCTCAGAAATGGCACAAACTGTTGCTGAATATGTATGTCATTTATCACTAGGTAGCTAATCTCAGAAATGGCACACTGCACACATTCTTGGTGAGTATGTCATTTAACACTAGGTAGCTGATCGTATAAATAGCACACATTTTGGGTGAATATGTCATTTACTACTAGGTAGCAGATGTCAGAAATGGCACACATTCTTGGTGAATATGTCATTTACCACTAGGTAGCTGATCTCAGGAATGGCACACAATCTTGGTGAATATGTCATTTACCACTAGGTAGCTGATGTCAGAAATGGCACACATTCTTTGTGAATATGTCACTTACCACTAAGTAGCTGATCTCAGAAATGGCACACATTCTTGGTGAATATGTCATTTACGACTAAGTAGCCGATCTCAGAAATGGCACACATTCTGTGAGAATATGTCATTTACCACTAGGTAGCTGATGTCTGAAATCCCAAATGTTCTTGGGGAAAATGTCATTTACCACTAGGTAGCTGATCTCAGAAATGGCAGACATGCTTGGTGAATATATCAATTACTAGTAGGCTGGTGATCTCAGGAATGGCACGTATTCTTGGTGACTATGTCATTTAGCACTAGGTAGCTGAGGTCAGAAATGGCACACATTCTTGTTGAATATGTCATTTACCATGAGGTAGTTGATCTCAGGAATTAAATATATTCTGGGTAAATATGTCATTTACCACTAGGTATCTGAACTCAGAAATTGCACACATTCCTGGTGAATATGTCATTTACCACTAGGTAGCTAATTTCAGAAATGGCACACATTCTTGGTGAATATGTCATTTAACATTAGATAGCTGATATCAGAAATGACACATATTCTTGGTGAATTTGTAATTTACTACTAGATAGCTGATGTCTGAAATTGCACAAATTCTTGGTGAATATGTCATTTACCAATAGGTAGCTGATCTCAGGAATGGCACACATTCTTGGTGAATAGGTTATTTAAGACTAGGTAGCTGATGTCAGAAATGGCACACTTGCTTGGTGAATATGTAATTTACCGCTAAGTAGCTGATCTCAGGAAGGGTGCACATTATTGGGGAATATGTCATTTAACACTAGGTAGGTGATCTCAGGAATGGCACACATTCTTGGTAAATATGTCAGTTACCACTAGGTAGCTGATCTCAGAAATGGCACACATTCTTGGTGAGTATGTCATTTAACACTAGGTAGCTGATCTCAGAAATATCACACATTCTGGGTGAATGTGTGATTTACTACTAGGTAGCTGATGTCAGAAATGGCAAACATTCTTGGTGAATATGTCATTTACCACTAGGTAGCTGATCTCAGAAATGGCAGACATGCTTGGTGAATATATCAATTACCAGTAGGTAGGTGATCTCAGGAATGGCATGTATTCTTGGTGACTATGTCATTTAGCACTAGGTAGTTGATGTCAGAAATGGCACACATTCTTGCTGAATATGTCATTTACCACTAGGTAATTGATCTCAGGAATTAAATATATTCTGGTTGAATATGTCATTTACCACTAGGTATCTGAACTCAGAAATTGCACACATTCCCGGTGAATATGTCATTTACCACTAGGTAGCTAATTTCATAAATGACACACATTCTTGGTGAATATGTCATTTAACATTAGATAGCTGATCTCAGAAATGGCACACATTCTTGGTGAATTGTGTATATTTACTAATAATGGTGGACTGTGGATGTCTGAACTTTTTATGATAAATGTTCTCAACTGGGCAGTTTTGCCATTATGGATGCATACGTTTTGTTTCATTGCTTACTGGAAAAATGTTCAAAACAAATTTAAAACACCCTCTAACAACTGTACTGTATAGTACAAGGAATATAATTTTAGTACAATGAGGAAGGTGTATCAAAGAGCACATGTATGTTTCATATGCAAGGGGCCTATGATTTGAAAACAGCCGAAAATTAATCTTTATCTGCCACTGGCAAAATGTATTTTCTTTGAATGTGGGTTTCCATGCTGTTTCAATGAATGTGAGTTTCAAGGGCAGATAAGTTTTAATGCTAAGTTTTCATTGTGAGACTGCATTGCTTTGTTTAGCAGATGACTTAGTGTTTGTGCTATAAAATACAAAATAAAACTTTCAAATGAAGTCCAACTCATCATAGAAGTAAAGCAGTATGCACATTAGTGTTTATGGTAAATGGAGTGAAATAGCCAAGTAATGGTTCACTGGAATGGCTGCAGAGGCTCCATTCAACCATGATTTTGTCAGGGGGGAAGGGCAGCAAACTCAGACAGGCCCAGCTGAACTATACCTCCCAACTGTCCAGATTTTCAAAGAATGAATAGATTTTTGCTTCTTATTTTTGGTTTGTTCTTCATAAAATTTGTAGTTTTCTGGCAAATCATTTAGGAATTAAGTCACTAAATAATGATACACTGAGTTTCAGACTTCATAACCTTCAGAAAAATGCATGTTAAAGTAAAAGCTGTTCGATCAACTGTCTCAATTTATACAAGAGCAATTTTTAGTACTGTTTATATGTGCCCCCAATATAGTTGGCCTTGTTCAGATTTACTGCATTAACAGGTTGAGAGGTACATGCAAATAAATTGCTTTATAGAATTAGGCATAGCCAACCTCTCAACTGTCCCCAATTTTTGGCTCAAAATGTTGCTCTTCCACCTAATAATCCCTCCGCAAAATAGCAATTTTGGAAGAAAACATGGAGGGTTTACAATTAAGAAATAACTGTAATAATCAAAGTTATAGATTACTTAGTTGAAATGCATGTAGATTATTTTATTTTGTCAGCTGCTCAAGGTAGCAGTACTAATATTAAAGTGTCCCTTCTTTGTCAGGTTCCCAGCTGTATTGTGTGTCTATTTTATATTTTTGCATCACATTTTTGGTCCATTTTTCATAAAATTGTGTGTTTTGGCAAATTAGTGACAAATCACTAAAGACTGAAGTTAGAAAATGACAAGACATTTGAGTTTCAGATTTTATACCCTTCTGAAAATTCATACTAATGCAAGACCTATTCTATTATCTTTCTAAGTTTATTAGAGCAGTATTTAAAAATTGGCCTTATTTTTGGGCCTTTGTCCCACTTCTGTGTATGGCTTTGTCCAGATTTCTTGCTCTTGAGGTTGAGAGGTATGACAAATGTGTCAGGGCCATCACAGTCAGCCAGAGACATTTCAAATTGTGACATACTTGTTGCACCCCATTCCCCCATGTAGTGACTCTGGATGTGTCCAAGCAAGGCAAGGAGTAGTTGTGTCTACCTTGGATGGGGAGGACACACTGCATAAGTACTACAATGGCTTTTCATCTGTCCTTGATTTTGCAGAATGGTCTGGTTTCTGTCATATTTTTGTACTGTTGATTTATGCTTATTACTCAAAGTGCCTGTTGCTCTGTGTTTAAGTAGCAATGCTTTAATGACCATAAGGTAAGCTTGTCTGAGATCGTAAGATGCAAGTAAGCTTTAATAAGCATACTGTTAAAGAATTGCCAACATTGAAAGCCTTTCTGTTGTTGCCATGCAGAGAATACTTGACTAGATAATGTATAAGCCTTGGGTATTAAAGGACAGGATTCCATTATTTTAAAAAGCTCATTACACTTGTTGGAGACTTCCAGTCATCTCTACAGACTTTACCCATAAACTAAACAGAATGCCAATCATGTGTGGTCCATAAACTGTACAGTAATCCTTTAAGCAATGTATCTATCTCTATTTGTAGCTTGTTTCTTGTTTGCTTTTCATTTTTTACTTTGATCATGTTTTCCCCATGAAACAAGTTGTCAGGCAGCAGGTCTTTTTTGGATAAGAAACATTTTTACAAGTGGGGGCATCACAGAGATTTCTACTTTCAGCATGTTACTTGAATATATTATAATTAGAACTACAGTGCAAGGAGAAGTGGTTTGAGTTGAGTGCTTCTGGTTTTTCTTATACTTGATTTTGACTGGCATTCCAGTAATGTATTTAAAAAGTAATTTATTTTTTCATGCCTCACAACCTTTTGTTTCCATTTAGATATTAAGTAAGCTGTCATGCAGCCAATGCATTGAAATATTTTTATTCTTCTTTTGTGGTTTTGTGCATAGCTCCTCCCCTTTCTAGTTGACCACACCCCTCCCCCTTCACCCCACCCATTCTGCTGTCTCCTGTAGCCTCCCTGTGATTTGAAGTCGCCAGCCGCCACTGCATTTAACATATAGCTGATCTCAGAAATGGCACACATTCTTGGTGAATATGTCATTTACTACTAGATAGCTGATGTCTGAAATGGCACAAATTTTTGGTGAATATGTAATTTACCAATAGGTAGCTGATCTCAGGAATGGCACACATTATTGGTGAATAGGTCATTTAAGACTAGGTAGCTGATGTCAGAAATGGCACATTTGCTTGGTGAATGTGTCAGTTACCACTAGGTAGCGGTTCGCAGGAATGGCACACATTCTTTGTGAATATGTCATTTACTGTTATGTAGCTGATCTCAGGAATGGCACACATCCTTTGTGAATACGTCAGTTTCCACTAGGTAGCTGATTTCAAAAATGGCACACATTCTTGGTGAATACGTAATTTACGAATAGTTAGCTGATCTCAGGAATGGCACACATTCTTGGTGAATGTGTCATTTACTACTAGGTAGCCGATCTGAGAAATGGCACACATTCTTGGTGAATATGTCATTTACCTTTAGGTAGCTCATCTCAGGAATGGCACATATTCTTGGTGAATGTCATTTAACAATAGGTAGCTGATCTCAGAAATGGCACACATTCTTGGTGAATATGTCATTTACTACTAGGTAGCTGATCTGAGAAATGGCACACATTTTTGGTGAATATGTCATTTAGCTTTACGTAGCTAATCTCAAAAATGCCACACATTCTTGGTGACTATGTCTTTAACCCTAGGTTGCTGATCTCAGGAATGGCACACATTCTTGTCATTTAACAATAGGTAGCTCATCTCAGAAATGGCATACATTCTTGTTGAATATGTCATTTAACACTGGTAGCTGATCTCAGGAATGGCACACATTTTTGGTGAATATGTGATTTAACACTAGGTAGCTCATCTCAGAAGTGGCACATATTCTTGGTGAATATGTCACTTAACAATAGGTAGCAGATCTCAAGAATGGCTCACATTCTTGGTGAATATGTCATTTACCACTTGGTAGCTGATGTCAGAAATGGCACACATTCTTAGTGAATATGTCATTTAACACTAGGTAGCTGATCTCAGGAATGGCATACATTCTTGATGTATATGTCATTTATTACTAGGTAACTGATCTCAGAAATGGCACATATTCTTGGTGAATATCTCATTTACCACTAGGTATCTGATGTCAGAAATAGCACACATTTTATGAGTGTGTCATTTAACAATAGGAAGCTAATCTCAGGAATGACACATATTATTGTGAATATGCCATTTACCACTAGGTAGCTGATGTCAGAAATGGCACACTTTCTTGGTGAATATGTCATTTACCTTACGCAGCTGATCGTAGGAATGGCACACATTCTTGGTGAATATGTTATTTAACACTAGGTAGCTGATCTGAGAAATGGCATATATTATTGATGAATATGCTGTTTACCACTAGGTAGCTGTTGTCAGAAATGGCACACTTTCTTGGTGAATATGTCATTTACCACTATGTAGCTGATCTCAGGAATGACACTCATCCTTTGTGAATATGTCATTTACTACTATGTGGCTGTTCTCAGGAATTGCACATATTCTTGGTGCATATGTCATTTACCACTAGGTAGCTGATCTCAGAAATGGCACACCTTCTTGGTGAACATGTCATTTAACTCTAGGTAGTTGATCTCAGAAATGCCACACATTCTTGGTGAAGATGTAATTTAACAATAGGTAGCTGATCTCAGGAATGGCACACATTCATGGTGAATATGTGATTTAACACTAGATAGCTGATCTCAGGAATGGCACCCATTCTTGGTGACTATGTGATTTAATACTAGGTAACTGATTTCAGAAATGGCATACATTCTTGTTGAATATGTCAATGAACACTAGGTAGCTGATCACAGAACTGGCATACATTCTTGTTGAATATGTAACTTACCACTAGGTAGTTGATCTCGCAATTAACACTAGTAGCTGATCTCAGCAATGGCACACATTCTTGGTGAATATGTGATTTAACACTAGGTAGCTGATCTCAGAACTGGCATACATTCTTGGTGAATATGTGATTTAACACTAGGTAGCTGATCTCAGAACTGGCATACATTCTTGGTGAATATGCCATTTACCACTAGATATTCTTTGACTATACATACTGATTATGTTATGTCTCCCTGTTTCCATTTAAGTTTGCTATGCTTGCAATAATGGCAGCATTTTGCTTTCACAAGTTATCATTTGTGGCGTTTGACCAACATATTCAGATTTACTCAGCTAGCTGTTTCTGGCGAACTGATACTTAGTACTTTACCCTTCTTCTCTCTACATTTCTACAAAAGATCCACTATAATATTAATATATATATATATATATATATATATATATATATATATATATATATATATATCTATAGTATGACTTACTCAAAAGATTAGTTTCCATAATCTTCTACACAAACGTTAGGGATCCAGTCACCTCTGTCATTTACTCCCAGTTTGGCAGAATGCATTATTTAGTGTACCAGTTATATAAAGCTGATAATTTGACAAACGGTATAAAAATGGAGAGCAGTCTATCTGTCTATCTGTCTCTTTTACTGCTGTTTGCATTATGTGTACACTACTCAACTACATTTACTACATTTCAAAAGGCACAAGGGGACTGCTTGTATAATGAATATTTTTATTACAATGAGCAATAAAAAATACTACCATGCTTTTTAAAAAAAATTCAAGGTCTATCACTTCTGTCATGAATGCAGCACATGTAGCAACTGGTGTGACCTCAAATGTTCTTTACAAAAATAATAGAAAGTGTAACAAACCTGCCTTACACTGAGTGCCTTAAATCCCTTTTCCTCCATCTGGTCACGTATTGATTGCTGTAGGATGATCTATGCCTGGCTTACAAGTCATCTGTAAACCCCACACTTATAAATCTCCTGCATATTCATCAGTCAAACAGTACCAGAAATACAAACTGGAGAGATGACAAGTAGTGGTAGTGTTGCTGAAACTGAATTCTTCTTCAAGTCTTGGTGAGTACCTTCACGAGGTGGACTCTGTTTTCACAAAATCTCCCCAAGATGACACTGATATACAGACTGTATTTATATAGCATATATCATGGACAGAAGTAGGTCAAAAATTAGAAAAAGTAAAAAGGGTAGCTAGGTGCACAAGACACAGGATAAAAACATGCCCAGTCCTGGTATGCACACTGGTGCCAGGACTGGAAAAGATGACAGTGTTAAATCCTCAAAATACAAAATATTCCTACAATGGGGCCAGGTCAGGCCCAAGAGGAGGATACTACCCCCTGTTCTAGAAGGAAGTAGTAGATTGCAAAAATCAAAAAAACTGATAAGCCAAAGAAGAGCCATAAAGATGATAAAGTGGACTATTGAGGATAAGAAAACAATTATATATTGTTACTATTAAGCAAAAAGCCCAGAATTTCCAGACACAAGATATATAAAATGATTAAGGTAGAAAATTAGAGGAAAGAAAAATACTTTCACAAGAAAAACTATCAGAAGCTTCAGTAAAACAACAAATTTGTGAAAAAAAGAAACTTTGATCTGTTTGGAAAAAGAAGCATCTGAGTAAGTACAAAAATGTAAATAACAAAAACCTAGAGATTTCTGAAAAGTATAAAAAAGAAATATGGACATGGGAATAGAAAGATAGATTTTATATGGTGCAATATTTATGCAAAGGAGAAAGCCAAATTAATCAATATAAAGAAGGCAGCCCCAAAGATATTCAAAGTTAAATACAGGCAAAGGCATCCAGATATGGGAAATTTCACAATAAAAAAATAATATCACAAAGAGGGAATGTAGAAAAGAAGATTAGTAAAGTACAAGTTAAAAAAGTAGAAGTTGAAGTTATGGAGTGCCTGTGAAGTGAAGGATTTGGTATAGAAGGTCTAACACAAGTTACATCACAAAAAGATGGAGGGAGTCACCAAAGTAAGGAAAAGCAGGAGACATCTGAAGAAGAAATATGGACATGGGGAAGAAAAAGAGATTTAATATGGTGCAATAATTATGCAAAGGAGAAAGTAAAATTAACCAATACAAAAAGATGAGCACCAAAGATATTTGTAGAGAAATACAGGCAAAGGAATCTAGACATGGAAAACTTTACAATACAAAAAATAAGAAGAAAAAGAGGAAAAGAGAAAAGGAGATTAGTAATGGAGAAGTTAAAGAAACAGAAACTGAGGTTATGGAGTACCTGAGAAGTGAAGGATTCAGTGTAGAAAATCTAGTTGAGAAAGCACTATAACAGGATAGAGCAATGAATATCCAAATGAAGGGGAAACCAGTGGAACAAGAAGCAATTGGTCAGGTGCCATATAAAGATATTTTAGAGCCTTCCACAGGAAATCACTATAAACGTTCACTTGAAACTAGACAGCAAGGGAAGGGACAGGAAACTGTGGAAACTCTGATGCAGCCAAAGTTGAGGAGTGATAAGCCAGTGAGTTCCCATATGACAGAGCAATGGATGGCACAGGATGAAATTTAAGAGAATGTGCCACAGGAAGATACTATAGAATGCCCGCAGGAAATGGAAAACAAAAAAATTTGCTCTCAGTTTACAAGAAAATGAGTTAAGAGAAGAGTTGCTTGATTTAATAGACATAGACAATCATATTATGATCAATGAAAGAAATAGACTACAGAAGGTCAATAAAACTCAGAAAGTCAGAAGTTTGATAAAAGAAATGAGCACAGTAATTAGGACAGTCCATAGAGATCCATGCAGTATAACAGAAGTAAACAGGATATATTACTGTACGATTAAATTAATAACTGATAAAGTTCTACCACAAGAACACTGGGTAGTCAGGGAAAGGAAGGGGAGAAAGCAAATACCATCATGGAAGTATCGAGCAGATAAAATTATAAAGCAAATAAGACAAGAAGTGTCACTGTTAGAGGAATATAGAAAAGGGAACAGATCAACAAAAATACTCAGAAAGATAGATGTGATCAGGGGGCATGCAGTATCGCAAATAACAAAACTAAAAATCTCAGCACAGGCAGAAAAACTTAGAACATACACAGAAAAATATAAAGGAAAAGTACAAAATAAGCAATTTATTGATGACCCAAAAAGTTGTATAGAGACTTGGGAAACAAGGTAAAAGGAATTGAAAGACTACCAAAAAAGGAAGAAAAAGATACATTTTGGAAAAGTATCTATGAAGATCCTGTGGAACATAACAAAGATGCTAAATGGATAGAATAAGTAAAAGAAAGAAAGAATAAGAAGTTTCAAGGTACAGGATATGAAATGGGATGAAGTAATAGCCTGAGAGATTGAAACAAAGTTAAGAACAGCCTCAAATTGGAAACTCCAGGCCCAGATGCAGTACCTAACTTTTGGCTAAAAGTATTAACCTTTTTGCATGAAGTGTTAGCCATGAGTAAGAACTATTTATATGCACACCCCAAACAGACACAAACCTGCCTAACAACAAGAAAAGCAATGATCCTACTTAAGAGTGAACCTGCAAGCTACCCTAAAAATTATAGACCGATAACTTGCCTTCTGACAACGTATAATCTATACACAGGAATTGAGGCTGACGGAGTTTATAGTTATTTAGAAGAAAACTCAATTATTGTAGTAGAACAAAAGGGCAATAAAAAAGTCATATAGAACAAAGGATCATTTGCTGTGAAATAAAGTCATAGTGGAGAACTGTAAAAAGGGGAAGAATCTAAGTATGCCATGGATTGACTACAAAAAAGCATTTGATAGTATCCCACATTCATTGATAAGGACCCCGCCTTGATGGCACTGCTGCATATCTGCAAGTCAAGCTCCACTCGAGTAACCCACACACGAGGCCTCAACCTGGTCTGTGACACCAATAGGACTTGTTGGCAGGACAGATTTGTGTTATGGAATAGACTCCCTCTCCATGTCAAACAGAGTACCTCTTTACCCCTTTTAAAGCACAACCTGGATAACTGGATGGGAAATAGAAAATACATCCCTGGGATTCCACCTGTGTCCTTGTTGGACAGGGGCATCGGGTGCTGATTTGTCTATGCATGGGCTAAACTCTTGGCTAGGCTTATAAGGGCCTCAGGGGCAACAGCCTAGTAAAGTCCTATGATCTATGATCCTATGATTCTATAAGATACACCCTCCACTGATCAGCTACATTACAGTGACCATGAAACAGTGGCAGACCACATTGCAATTAAGCTATGCTAAAGGACAAATTATTATCCCATCAAAGGGGGTATAACAGGATGACTCTCTTTCACTGCTGCTATTCTGCCTTGCTCTTAATCCATTAAGCTGTCTACTTAACAGCTTAGGCGATGGCTATAATTTGGCTCCTAGAAAACAAGCAAGTGTAAAGACTTTTCATCTTCTCTTTGTTGATGATTAAAAACTGCATAGCTCATCAGATGAGGAACTGAAAGCAAGTTGACAAAACTTTTTCAAATTATATAAGAATGTAATTTGGTCTTGATAAATGTGCAAAAGCAACCTTTAAAGCAGGAAAACTGCAGCACCAGGAAAACATCGGTTTGGGGCAAGAATGTGATATAAAATAACTTGAGCAAGAAAGAGTGTATAAATATTTGGAAATGAGGAAGGATCAACAATAAAACATGAACAAATGTGAATAAGTAAGGAATACTTTAGAAGGCTTAAATTAATCCTAAAAACAGCATTGACATCTAGGAACAAAATCAAAGCTATAAACCCATTTGCTCTTCCTGTCCTAACTTACAGTTTTGGAGTGATTGACTGGCCCCAAAACATGTCTGATAGATTAGATAGGAAAACAAGAAGGATGCTTTATGCTCACTAGATGATTTATAAAAGTCAGTGCATACCAAGATTATATATTCCCTGTTCTGAAGGAAGGATGGGCCTCCTTGAAATTGATTACATGTATAGATTTGCAATCGTGGGACTCCACACATATTTGCTGACTTCACAAGACTCAAGCATAGTAAAAGTTTTGAAACATGAGGAGAATAAATCTAAAATGACTTCTCTGCTTAATGTAGCAGAAGCATAACGGCATCAAGCAGGAATGGAAATCAGATCAGAAGTAGATAAAAATCAGGCAGCAACTGAATGTGCCAAAAAACAAAAGAAAGAATATAAGGTGAAGGACCAGATGAGAAGGCGAGAAATGTGGAAAATGCATAAATATAGTTGCAAGTATAGAAAACTTCTGGAACAGCCTCCTGTTGATAAGGAACAAACACAGGAATGGTTAAGGAGAGGCAAATTCAAACCAAGAGATAAAAGGTTAATACTGGTGGCCCAAGAGAGTGGGCTGCGTACACGTTGGTTTACAAAGTCCATTGAACATGTGGAAGAAACAGACAAATATAGGTTTTGTAAAACCAAATTTGAAACAGTCGCACACCTCATTGCTGGTTGTGACATACTAATGGCAGAAGGACTGTATACCGAAAGGCATTCTAATGTGGCAAGATAGTTGCACTGGGGATTGTGCAAACATTATAGTACTGAAGTGGCTGAAAAACACTGGAAACGTGAACCACAAAGCATCATAGAAAATGATGAAGTTTACATCACATGGTATCATCTATTACCAACAGTTCTAAAAATAATCTGTATGTTACCAGATGGATAGCTAACTGGCTCACTGATAGAACCCACTCAGTCAAAATAGGGGAAGCCACCTCTAGTAGTAGACCTGTAACAAGCAGCATACTCCAAGGATCGGTCTTGGGGCCTCTACTGTTTGAGATAATATTTTCTGAGGAGCAAGCCAAAACCAGTGGTCTGTGGCTCACCAATTTGCAGATGGCTGCAAGCTGGGCACTGTCATAAATTCCCCTAGTGATGTGAGCATCCTCCAAGAGGACCTTACCCAAACTAATGACTGGTGCCAGAAGCATTGCCTCAAACTGAATGCCAAGAAATGCATCATTATCCCCTTTGGGGAAAATGGTATCCCCACTAATTATTACATTAATAATAATGTACTAAGCATGCAATCAGTCGTGAGGGACTTGTGCACCCAGGTTGATAGCAACCTGACATTTGACCACCACATTGCCTCCATTGTACGGAAGACTTTCTACATTGCCCACCTCATAAGTAAGGGTATTTCATTCAGGAACAAGGAGGTCATAATATCCCTGTACTCCTCCCTTATCAGACCCATTATCGAGTACAATGCCCCCTTTAACATGTACCTTGCCAAGCACATGCAGCAGCTGGAGAGACCACAGAGGATCCTGACCAGGAAAATCCAGGGTCTTGAACACCTATCCTATACAGATAGGCTAAAAACCCTGTCCCAATACTCAGTCTCATACAGACTGCTCACAGGTGGCCTGTGTCTGGCATACAAGGCTGTCTCAGATTCAGCCTTGATGGAGTTGCTGCATATCCGTAAGTCAAACTCCATTCAGACAACCCACATGCAAGGGCTCAACCTGGTCTGTGACATTAACTAGTTGGCAGGATTGATTTGTGTCCCAACAACTCCCCCATCTATGGAATAGACTCCCTCTCCATGTCAAGCAGAGTACCTCACTAGCCCTCTTTAAGAAGAATCTGGACGACTGGATGCAAAACAGAAAAATATATCCCTGGGATCTCACTGCTGGACAGAGAAAACAGGTGCTGACTTTGTGGGAAGATGGGTGAAATACTTGTCTAGGCTTATAAATGCCTCTGGGCCAATAGCCTAGTATCATCCTATGAAATGCTAGAAAACTGGATATAGTGGTCCATGAAAAGAAGACAAAGGTAGCATTGATCACTGAAATCACCACACCCAGTGACTTCAGTGTCTTGCGTACAGAGAGACACAAAGTCATAAAATATCAGGATCTGCAGGCCGAAATGAGAGCAATGTGAAAGAAAGATACCCAGATAGTCCCAATAGTGGTAGGAACAATGGGTCTTATAAATAAAAAAGAACCTACAATTGTATTTAGATATGTTACCAATACATGTAATTCAGCATGAATTGCAAAAGGAGTCATTGCTGGGTACATTGCAGGTGCTGTGAAGAGCACTTCTGGCTGACATCCAAGATTGAAACAATTCTAATTTCATGAACATTAATTGGTACTTTGAGTTAGGAAAGGGGTCCATTCCCATCATGCTATTAGAAACCCAAAAGATTTAGAGAAATTAAAAAAAAGAAATACAAGGTCTAAGGACTTGAATTTTGTCTGTGATGTAAACAGAAAATGCTGGAGAGGAAGATATGTGTCGCAGAGACTGCCCCTCCTTTAGAACAGGCTTCCCATCCATGTGAAGCTGAATCTATCTATAACCCAATTTAGGTGCAACCTAAACCAGTGGATGGGGAATGAAATTTACACCAGGCCTGGCACCCATATCCTTTATGTGCAGAGCTAGCTGATAAATGGCTGGCCTATTTGGATGCAGGACATAATTATTCTTTCTGTTAAACTTGGCTAGGCTTAGAAAGGCCCACCGTGTTGTTAGCCTAGTAGCAATCAATGAATTTATGAATCTGTGAACAGTAGTTAGTTGTCCAGTAAGTAATTATTAGGTATAACACAAAAAATCAAATTTTTTTAAACTTTGAATCAGATCTTCTAAAAGACAAAAATTAATCATTTGAGATAACATGATGCTGGTAGCCAGCCAAGGTGAGATCTAAAAAACGTGCTTGAAGAAGTCACATTGTTTTGCCTCATCATTTGAAACATTTCCACCATTGTAGCTACTGTATAAAATTTTCCATTCAGATATCTGCAATCAACAGACAATGACCGGATTCTATCGGACAGTTCCATACTGAAAACATTCCAGATGACGACTGATTTCCTTGTCATATTATTTGCAGCTAACATCAGACCTAGTCTGATGCAGCTAGTGAATACATCTTCCCTAAACTTGGTTGTATGTGTCTGTTCTCTCATTTGGATCTGCCTGATTCACAATATTTCTATCTGAGCTTTTTGCTCTTTTTTCACAGATGTGCAGCCATGGAATTAATTAATATGTGTGAGTGGTATGGGGGCCCAGAGGGGTTTGCCTCCTGCAATTTTTTTTTTCAGGAGGAATCTTTGGCCACATTGTTTTATCTGGGTAAAACATCCCTCTCAATTTTCCAAAATTTTGCAGAATGTCCTGATTTTTCTCATATATTTTTAGTCTGCTCCTAATAAAATGTGTTTTTTTTTTCTAGCATATCCTGGAGGATTAAAATGACTAAATAATCACAGTGATTTAAACTTCATATCCTTCAGAAAATACATGTTATGCAAAACCTGTCCATATAGTAACTTTCTAAATTGATAAGAACAGTATTTAAAATCTGTTCCTTTGCCACCCCCCCCCCAATTATTTCTGTCTTTGTCCAAATGCCTTGCAGTAAGAGTTTGAGATGTATCTGCTGAAACTTTATACAGTTTAGTGTTGCAGAAAATTAGAGAAAGAATTGAAAATGCACATAGATTACCATATTCCCACATAAGGCAATACCTGCGTTATTGATTAAATGTTTGCTATTTATCTCCAGAAATTACACCTGCCCTTTACAAGTCTCTTTCTTCCCCTTTGAGCATACTTTGTGTGACTGCTCAGAGCTTTCTATAAGTACTGGAGGGTTCTCAGTGTTCACTCTAAAGTAACAAACCACCAGGGAATGGGCTGTGTGTGTCAAGCCAGAAGTGAGCCACTGTTTCAGTTCAAACAGCTGATGTTCAAAAGATTTTCTCTCCTGCTTATAAAATAAAAAGCATGTCTTACATAATCTGCCGGCTTAGTAATTGTTTAAAGCCATCCAGTATGCCCTTGACAGTCACTAGGTTCTCAGTGGTGCTAAGGTTGCCTTTTCATATGGGATGCATTTAAGATTACCATTGTACACAACAATGAACCAACCAAAGCCCACACTTTTATATATGGGAAGCTGAATGCTCTTTTTTAATATGTTTTAGATAATGAGGAAAAAAATTGTAGTGTATTAGATCTATGCTTTTGTCCCGGACACTCATTAGAAGGCTTATTACTCCATGTCTGGGTCACACAGCTACCAACAATGGTACTTTGACTTCAAAGCTCTGACAAGAGAATTACTACCACACTAATCAATCTAGTTTTTACTTCCAGTCTTTTCCTGATACAGCTTCTTATAGTTGTATCATCTGTCACTGTAACATAGGCTTAATCAAGACAACAGGGAACTACATTGTTAATTAAACTGCATGACAGACATAAACATTTGAAGTTTTTTAAAGACAAAAAAGCATTGTTACAGATTGTCCTTGTCCTCTGTGCTCTTATACTGCCTAAGCTTAGTATGGAAGGCGAATGGTATATCTTTGCAAACTAAGGCTTCATTGTTTTAATAAGTTTCTGTTATGGTGTTCTTAAATTGGAATATTTGGCTTATTTGCTTCCATGTCTCAGTGACTGCAGTGGTATAGCTAAATTGTTCAACACCCCCCATAGATAGGGCAGCCTTAGCAATGTTTCTAGCCTCTGCTAAAGGTTACTGTTAAATCAGCAGCATTCTTACCCCTCCATGAAGCAGCACTCCATAGGTTCATAGGTTCATAGGTAGGTACTAGGCTATTGGTCTTAGGGCCTATTCAAGCCTAGCCAAAAATGTACTCTGGCTTTCGCCACCCAAGAAAATTATTTTCCTGTGCCCCTGTCAAGCAGAACCACAGAAGTGATCCCCGGGGTGAATTTCCTATTACCAATCCAATCATCAAGAATTTTCTTGAAGAGTGCTAATGAGGAGCTCTGTTTGATATAGATAGGTAGTCTGTTCCAGAGTATGGGAAGTCTCTGGGACAGGAATCTATCCCTCCAGCATGTTCTGTTTATTGTGGTGATAAGGTTTAGGTCCCTGGAGCGTGTAGCTCGGAGGGAATGGGATTTCTTTAAGTGGAGCATGTCCAACAGCTCTGAGTTTGACATAGCTTTGTATGTTAGGCAGAGATTGCCTCTGAAGCTGGAGTTTTTTGAGACGGTCTGCGTAAGGCATCTGTTTGAGGCCAGTAATCCTCTTTGTGAGGTATTTTTGTGGCCTTTCCAGTTGTTGTAGATGTCTTGTGAGGTACATACCAAAAGGGGCATTATACTCTATAATGGGTCTAATGAGTGATGAGTAGAGGGGAACAATGACCTCTTTTTTTCTGGATGAGAAACCGTTTGTCATGAGGTGTGCCACGTAGAAGGATTTCCTGACCACTTTGGTGATGTGATTATCAAAGGAGAGACTACTGTCCACCTGTCTCCCAAGGTCTCTTATCACACTTTTGGTGTTAAGTAGACTACCGCCTATGTGGTAGTTCATGGGTACAGAATTTTTACCAAAGGGGATGACAATGCACATTTTGGCATTGAGCTTGAGACCATGTCTTTGACACCAGGCATCTGTCTCAGTGAGGCCCTTTTGTAGGATGTCCACATCATTAGGAGTTTCAATTATGGCTACTAGTTTGCAGTCATCTGCGAATATAGTTAGTCAAAGACCTTCTGTGTTAGCCTGTACTTCAGAGAAGTAGATACCAAACAGGAGAGGACCCAGGACTGAACCCTGTGGTACTCCACTTATCACTGGTCTGAAGTCTGATTTGGAGTCTGCTACTTTCACAGTGTGGGTTCTTTCAGTAAGCCAGTTGGCAACCCATCTTGTGACATAGGAATTTATACCTAGTTTAGTGAGTTTATCTATAATTCCAGAGTGGGGGATGGTGTTGAACGCCTTGGCAAGATCTAGATAGGCTGTGTGAACCACCTAACCCTCATTTATGGCTTTGTTGACTACTTCAAAGAAGTCTATCAGATTTAGGAGACATGATCTGCCTTTTACAAACCCAAACTGTGTGGGGTCCAGGGTTTGGAGATCTCCAATGTCTTTGTTTATGAGTTCCATGATGATACGTTCCATGGCCTTGCAGACAGGGCTCATCAGGCTAATGGGGCAGTAGTTCCTGGGGTCTGTTGTGCCCCCCCCCCCCCATTGTGGAGTGGAATAACTGTCACGGTGCGCCATTCAATGGGCACAAAGCCTGAGGTGAGGCTATGATTGAACATGGTACTTAGGTGGGGTGCCAGTTCATTCTGTAGTTCATGTAGAAGGCAGCCTGGGATGTTGTCAGGTCCCATGGATGCTGTGTTCTTGGCTTTGGAGAGTGAAGTTTTTACCTGTGCAGCTGTGATTACAGGAACTTTGCATTCTTCCGGTATAAAGATGGGCCCTTTAGGGGGTGAGAGGGGGGTAAAGTTAGCACTGAACCTATCTGCCAGGATATTGGCAATATCAGTTGGTTCTGTATATTTAGTGTCATTGTGCTGTAACTCAGATCAGATCTGAGTGTTGCCATTGAGATTTTTGACATAGCTATAGAATACTTTGTGGTTGTCTTTAGAATCAGTGGCAATTTTGTTTTCATAACTAACTTTGGAGGATTTTATGAGGGATCTCAGCTTCTTACTGAGGCTGACCAGAGAGTTCCTCCAATCGTGGGATTTTACTCTTTTTTGCAACAGTTTCTTTCTTCTGTTGTAGGGTTTGTTTATGGCAGAAGACCACCAGATTGGCTTCCTTTTTTTGAAGGATAGCATCTTGGTTCTGTTAGGGATAGCATGATCCATGCACTTGTGTAAGTGCTTATAAAGTGCATTTGTGTAGGATTCAGCAGTCGTACCTCTATTGTCCATCTGCATGGGTGTCATGAAGTTTGCCACTTCTGTCTTAAGAAGCGTAAAGTTGGCTTTAGAGAAATTTTTTGTGGTTGTTTTCCTTATAGGGGGTGGGAGCGGGATGTGGATGTCTAGGGTGATTAGCTTGTGGTCAGATCTGACCAACGAGGAGCTGACCTCTGGGGTGGAACACCAGTCACCCATATTGGTGATGACCAGGTCTAGGATATTGCTGCCTCTGGTGGGGGTGTGGATAAGTTGATCCAAAGTGTTGGAACTGATGATTTCCAGAAAATGTTGAGCAAAAGATTTGGTACATGAGTAGTTTTCCCAGTTAATGGTAGGGTGGTTGAAATCACCCATTATTAGAGTGTTGGGTTGTACCTTAATATTTTATAGTGTATCAAGAAAAGAGGAGTGGGAATCCTGAATCAAGCCCATCCAGGTCTCAAAGTTAAGGTGTAAGTCCATTGTCTGAATAGGGAAGCTACATTATTTTCCTTCTATTCAAAGAGATTAAGCACCTTCCTTCAATCAAGACCAGTACATTGCAAAACTAACTGAAGTCTCAATTGCTTTCAAATTAATCTGTTTTTTTAGCCCTTAAAACCATAAAAAATCTGCTGAATTTTTTCATAGGCATAGTTTTGGACCGCTGAAGTCCAGAGACTTTATTATTGTCAATTCTGTCCATTTGCACCAAGTAGGAGCAAGCAGAACTGGATATTTGTCAAATTGCGCCTTTGGCAGGGTAAGGGATCAGGGTCCCCCCAACATCCCCACCAGCTTCCAAGCCCTAAAGGCTCGTTAAGACTGCTCCCCACAGCATCCCTGCCCTGCAGCCATTCCAGTGTCTCGTTACTTGCCCCCTCTCCTCTCAGTTACTATAAAACAATGCTGAAACCTGTCAATGCGCATGCTGTTTTCTTCTTGACTTCTACGATGATTACAGATATATGGATTTAATTTAAAACTTTCATTTAAAATTTTATAGCACAAATACTGACTACCATTTGCTAATCAAAATAATACAGTCTTACAACAAAAAACAACCCAGCATGAGCAACAGTCAACTTTTCTGCCCTTGAAACCTGTATTCATTGAAATTACATTGAAACCCCTCATTCATAAAAAAACCTTCTGACCAGTGGTGGATTAAATGTACCTTTGGGCTGTTTTCAAATTATGGGCCATCGCCCCCTGAACACAATTTTAGGACCATGTATAAATGCATGTGTTTTTTGATTTACCTTCCTGATTGTATTAACTAATACAACACTACCTGTTACAGTGTTTTTTAAATTTGTAGTTTTGAAAATTTTTTCCCATAAGCAGTGAAACAAAATATAGAAACCAATAGTGAAAAGGCTACACATTTTAGAACATTTCAATCATAAAAGACCACTGAAACTATCATTATAATCCACCAATATCAGTCAATATACACAGTCTCTGCAGAAATAAAAGTGCTCTGAATAATTCTACATTCAAGAGATTTGTAACCAGTTGTTGCAATCAACTTTGAATTGTAGTGCTTCATCTACAAATTCGGTGCCTGCTGCACTCAAAGAATAAATTCCCTATGTTACCTTTAAAAAAAATGGTGTACTGGGTGGCATGCAGTTGGTAATGGCTGGCAAACTAATAGCAGGTTCATAGTTATTAGGCATCTCATCCAAAGGAGGACACACACACACCCCTTATACTGCATAGTAGCATCAGCAGTCAATCTACCTGGTGAGGGAATAGAACTCACAACCCACATGGTACCTATTGCACTACTGATACTGAACTACACACCTATGAAACTTTATGACTGATAAACTACAATCCTCAGTGTTTTACAAAAAAATAAATACATAAATAAAAGTAATTACCTAAATGAAACGTGGCAGTTGGTGTGGAGGTTGAAGGCACTTTCTTGCCAGAATCAAGGCTAAGGGTTTGACTTTGAGTAAAGTCAGTTAACTAAACAGCCCACCTAACTGGGGCACTTCACACACACACTTACACACACGCACACACACACACACACACACACACACACACACACGCACACACACACACACACCAAATTCCCTGCATGAACTGCTTGCAGTGGCTGTTAAATCAATCTACTCACTGTTTCAGTCATCCTGTGCTATTAATAAAAATCTCCTGATTGGTGGAGGGACTCAGCTCTGTTTGTTAAATCCAGATATCTTGTGCTTATTGTTCAGTAAGTGGACATTACCTCTGTGAACAGGCTTGGCTCCATTTGTTAGCTAATTCAAATCTCTTGCAGTTTACATTAATACAATGTCCTAATGCCAGGGTTTCTGGGGTTGAAGTCTCCTGTGAGGTCATAAATCCCTGTTGTGTTTATGGAAGTCTTTCAGGCTTGTTTTGTTTAGAGAATATTTTTTTTTTTTATCAGTCCCCCCACCCCACCAGCCAACATATCCCCTCCAGCAAAAACGGGCCCTAGGCAGCTGCTTAGGTTGCCTAATGCTAGATCTAGTTCTGGGAGTAAGATCTGGGTATTCTTTCCTCTAGAGCTGCCATACTATTTATTTTATTATGTTATTTGTAAACCAACTAGGTGAGATGATCCCCACCCCCTTTTTCAGTCTTTATCTAGACCAAAAGGCACATAGAAATACACAAAATAGCACAAGAGTTTACATTATATCAACAAAGAATATTCATATGTGGTACAATTAATATTCCTTTGTTTATGTACATTAAGTGAACCAACAGATAACACATGCATTCAAATATATTGTATACTGTTGTGCATATTTTGTAGAAGAAAGGAGCCAAGGCAGCAGGAAATCAATTAGACAGAGGTAAATTGTTGAAAGAGCTTTAATCATATTGTAACATGGAGTCACATATTATATTATTTAATTTCCAACTCTTTGATACCAGTTTAAAAATAAAATGTAATGACATTAAAGGAATTTGAATAGGCCTCTAGCCACTGTCTTCTGTGCAAAACTATCCCTTCCATCTCCAAAATGTTGTGTGCCTCCTTCTGTCTCATCTTATCTCCTTTGTGC
>NC_056728.1:541414022-541699022 GCF_019279795.1 Protopterus annectens | reverse complement strand
ATCATCATGGACCTTATCAACAACATAGGTGACTTTCAAACTCATGACCCGACCCAGTTTGGCTTCATTAAGGGTAGCTCATGCTTATTAAACTTGGTAGACTTCCTTGACAATGTCACCAAAGCCCTGGGTGAAGGCATAACAGTACATACAGCCTATCTTGACCTAGCCAAGGCTTTTGACACAATCTGCCGCTCAGGCATCATTGCAAAACTCACCCAGCTGGGAATTAACCCATATGTTCTAGATGGGTAGCCAACTGGCTGACTGACAGAATGCATACAGTCAAAGTTGGAGATTTCACCTCTACTAGCAGACCAGTTACCAGTGGTGTACAACAAGGATCTGTACTGGACCCCCTACTGTTTGGAGTCTATTTCTCAGAAGTCCAGGAGAAAATAGATGGCCTGTGCCTTACCAAGTTCATCAATGACTGCAAACTGCCCCAAAACAAAACACCCCCAATGATGTTGATAACAATTAATTGGTGCCAAAGCCAAGGACTTAAACTAAATGTAAAAGAATGCAATATAATCCCTTGCAGCAAAGGGAAAGTCCCTGAAAATTACAATATTAACAGTATCCCCCTTAGCTCAAACCCTATGGTGAGAGATTTGGGAACACAGGTTGATAGCAACCTTAACTTCAATCACCATGTGTTCACAGTGGTAAGGAAGGCCTTCTAGGTTGCATCTGTCATAAGTAAAGGCAATGCATCCATAGCTAAGGATGTTATAACTGCCTTGTACTCATCCATCACTGGACCGCTAATACAGTACAGTGCTCATGTATATGTGTATCTCACTAGACACCTGCAGCAGCTGGAATGACCTCAGAGATTTCTCACCAAGAAAATTCAGGACCTTCAACACATGACCTACATGGACAGACTGAAGGTCTTGCCACTCTACTCTGTATCTTATAGGCTGCTGAGAGGGAACTTGTGTCTGGCCTACAGAGCAGTCTCAGACCCTGCCTTAATGGAAATGCTGCACATCAGTAAGTCAAATGGGACAAGATTCACTCACGCTAGGGATCTTAACCTGGCCTGTGACATTAACAGGACATGCTGAAGAGACAGATATGTCTCCCAGAGATTGCCAGTCCTCTGGAGCAAACTCCCAATTCACATAAAACAAAGCTCCTCAATGACCCTATTTAAGAGTAACTTAGACAACTGGATGGGAGACCAAAAATTTACCCTGTGGGTGTCACCTATATCCCTCTTGGATAAAGGCAATCGGTGCTGATCATAGACTCACACTGCAAATATAGACCATACAAGTTGGTCATTAAGGGAACAAGGGTATAACATGGCTAGGCTTATAAAGGCCCTATGGCCAATAGCCTAGTAACCTCCTATGAACCTATAACTAGACTTGAGGAATTATGGAAACTTACTTGTTAAGGGATCAGATGCCTCCGTACTCTGATATCAAGGCCAACAACTAATTTATTTGATTCTGAAGTCAAGCTCAAGAAAAATTGGAAAACTGGTTATATTGAAAAAGCAAAACATTCATACCTCTGCAAGGTTGTTAAACCCAAGTTAGAATATAGTTAGAGGGTACTCTGAAAGGCACATCTCCACCAAAGTAAGCATGTGAGAGGGGAAATCTTGTCTCATTTCTTCTGCTAAAAGTATAAAAGTATAAATTTCTGAGCAAGGTGTGAGTGGAATTTACAATTTATTGCTTTTCTTCAGTGTGTTTCCAGTATTCTAAAACAGAATATAGATACACACACACACACACACACACACACACACGCATGCATATATTTATATATATGTATATAGTGTATGTAAGTGAGAGAGTGTGTGTGTGTGTGTGTGTGTGTGTGTGTGTGTGTGTGCGTGTGTGTGTGTGTGTGTGTGTGTATATATGTATATGCATGTTTGTGTGTATTTTGTGATATAAAGAATATCACCCATTACATACTTCATCAGTGCACTGAAACAAAAGGCCTTTCAAACATTGCACTGTTATCAGCAGCTCTAATCTCTTTGTGAGAATGTCATTTTGTTTGACTTCAGCAATGCCACAGAACTCCACAACAGCATCAGTTTGGAAATGTATAAGTAGCCTCTTGTGTGAAGCTATGTTGTTGTTTGTCTTTCGGCTTTTCCCGGTAAGGGGTCACCACAGCGGAACTCTGGACCGCTAATGATTGGCAGTAGATTTTTATGAAACACCGAGGTGCCAGCTCGATGCCCAACCTTCAACGAAGACATGCCCATTTACGCACGCATGTTTTTCGAACGCTACCCAACCGCAGGGAGGACATGCAGACTCCACACAGAAGGCACTCCCAAGCCCAGCCGAGAATCGAATGGGAGAACCTCTTGCTGTGAGGTAACAACACTACCGCCATACAACCGCAGCATATAAAAGAGTTATATTGCCAGGTTTTTCACACTGTAATGAAGACAAAACCTTTGGTAACTTCTTAAATGTGACAATGCTTTGTGTGTGCATTCATGGTGGTTATTACTGTTCCTTGTCTTTTTGTGGTGTTGTCTGTAAGCACTAGATATGAGTACTCATGTTAGAAATGGCAACATTACTCTAAAATTGATTGTGCTGCATTTGTCTTGTAATATGTGTTATATGCATTCATGGTGCGTATTTATCTCTCTTATCCTCGTGGTGATGTTTATAGGAATGAATAATCATGTTAGAAACAATAACATTATTCTAAACATTTGTTCTGATATATTACTCTTCTGAAATATTCATATGAGGTTATGGTAATAAATTATTTTATTCTTTTATAAGGTGGAATGACATCATTTCAAAATAGCACCTGTGCTCAGAGAAAAATCCCTAAGGACTTACTGGGTATTTGCATAATTATTAAGTATTGCAACTACAGGGCTCTGAGGATATGTACTCCACAATATTTATGAATACAACAATACATAAAATGATTATTTATTTATAAGAGGATGTATTTTATTTTTTATCAACAATGCACTCACAGAAGTATGACAATTGTAAGCACATATCAAATAATTTGTCTGCAGTCCCACTGGTCATTATTTAATCAACCAATTCTTACTTCTGACATCTAAGTGTGACAGTTGAGTTGCCAGAATTGCTTAATCCACATCAACTATACTCCTGTTCATTGATAATACTGCCCAGTGACTGCCTTTGTATTTTTAAATCCTCTCAATGTTTATCAGGCAACTTACAACTCTGAGTCACTCTTTCTGGGGCAGCTTCAATTTTCCCCATGAGAACTGTGTTTTTTATGCTGTACTAAACATATCCTTTGGGTTTTATAATACTTTGTCTTGATCCTATCACTCACTAAAAAATGTTACTCCTTTGCACTTTTTGGTTTCCTAGAATTTGGTTCTCTCTAGAAATATCAAATATGCCACAAAAAATGTTGTAAGTTGCACTCTCTCCTTGACTGCTACCTAATCACTCCTTACTAGCTTCCTCTCGCTTTACTTTATATTCAGTTTCTCCTGGACTACTATATACATAGCTAGCTAACATTGTATATAATCTGCAATCAGTATTATCATTGTATACTCACCTTACATTGTTATGTATTTTTCTTGTGTACTAGAAAATGTTTTTATTCTTGGAGCTTGTATATATTTTGTAACTCTGGAGCGTTTCTCCACGGGTCTCCACTGAGAAAGGGCCTCGGCCCAGATGGACCAACCCAGTCAACAAATGTCAAATAAATAAATAACGGAACGAAGCAGGAACGAAAAATGTAAATAAAATCACTGAATTTAATATCAAAAAAACATAGGGAGACAGTATATACAAAGATTAGCGCTTTCGCTACAAGAGCTTCTTCAGATCATTAACAACTCATCATATACTCCCCTAAATATATACAATTATTCAAATCAAACCAGCCTATCACATTCACAAAATAATTGAGCCTTAAAGTACTACTACCTGCATACTAACCTATGTTATAGTGCACTAAAACCATCAAAAGCATTCAACTATAAAAAGCATAAACATCTCATATCATGCACAATAACATGGTGCATGTATAATAAATACTATTTATAAAAATAAAAAATAAAAAAAATATATATAAAAAATGTAAAAAAGGGGGAAAATATGTGAGCAGAGAACACATAAATACTATACAGCACATAAAACATCAATGGACCTGAATATTCATAATTCATCTAATATTCCTACGTTTCCTTAACATGGGCTTAATTGAAGCCCATTCATTGAGTCTTGAGCCATTTTTTATATATATATTTTTTATTTTTTTATTTTTATAAATAGTATTTATTATACATGCACCATGTTATTGTGCATGATATGAGATGTTTATGCTTTTTGTAGTTGAATGCTTTTGATGGTTTTAGTGCACTATAACATAGGTTAGTATGCAGGTAGTAGTACTTTAAGGCTCAATTATTTTGTGAATGTGATAGGCTGGTTTGATTTGAATAATTGTATATATTTAGGGGAGTATATGATGAGTTGTTAATGATCTGAAGAAGCTCTTGTAGCGAAAGCGCTAATCTTTGTATATACAGTCTCCCTATGTTTTTTTGATATTAAATTCAGTGATTTTATTTACAATTTTCGTTCCTGCTTCATTCCGTTTCCATTTGTTTTTGGACTTTTACATTATTTCTGTGACTCTGGAAAAGGAACGTTTGCCTGGAGTATTGGCAGCAAACCTATTTTGAAATAAATAAATAACTAAATAAATAAATAAATTTGCATTCTGTAGATTACAAAAGGACATTTGTCCTAAAAGTAAGGTATATTTGGGGGCAAGCTTTTCCATATCTCCAGTGCAGAGAACATAGTTCCCTCTCTTCTTGCTACTAAGAGTGATCACCTCTGCAGTCAGTATTACTCTGAGAAAAGTCAAATATGTTTTTTATACAACATTATCAAATAGGTGACCTTCTTCCTTTCTTTAGAAATTAGGAGAAAAGCACCATTTCAAATCGCTCTATTCAGATTTGTGTGAGTCAAGAAACTGCATTTTGGCACAACAAAATTTACTCGGTGGCTTCTTGCAAAGTGTCTGCATCATGGCTAATATCATCTGGATAGGTTCTATGTAGTTTGTGTAAATGGATAGGTACAGTTTTCAGAAGTGCACACACAATGCTAGATGCTTTTCACTAACTCATGTTACTTTAGTATAGTATAGCTGGCTGCTAGTTCTATAAAAATGTCTTTTATTCAGTTCCCATTGTATATCCTTCCTTGTTAAGAATGTGTTTCACTTTGCTGCACTGTTTTAATGTAATATGACATAAACAATGAGATATATGTTTCTCTTTATTTTTCTTGTTATTGAATATCTTCACCTGCACGCTATCTTTTCATATATTTACATCACAGAAACATGAGCACCTAGATGTTATGTAGTTTGGCTCCGCTTCCATCTTGAAATCCTATCTCATTGCCTGTGCATATTTCTTTTAGCTATCTTACACAACCAGTCACAGAGACATGAAAATAGGTTACAGTACAGAACCTTGTAGCACTGTGTTGTAACTTGTATTATCTCACAATAGACACAGAATATCAAAGACCAGCATGTCTCGCTGGATGTCTAATCTGTTGCCATAAACCGCAACACAAATGAAATAAAGTAAATCCACACATAAAGGACTGAAATCAGGAGCCAGCAGGAATAAATAGATGGATAGGTGTACAGTTACTCCAAAACAAAGAGAATCCTTGATGTCAGAGTCCACACTTCTTTACTGTAACACAGTAAATGCAAGCGCTTTCGTCTCTGTCAGCTCAGAGATTTTATCAAGATACAGAAAGAAACAGGAAACACCCCATATATAACCCTGACCCAATTAACACCTTAACAAGTCATCACACAATTAATTTCCTTCACCTTCAACCTACAAGACTTTTTTTAAAACTTCCGTAAAAAATAAATATATTATAACCAATAAAACCAAATTTCAATGCAAGTTCAAGATAAATAAGTTATAAAACACACCTATAAATATATATACACATACATAAAAGACCAAAACTTCTCTAAGAATAAATACATACATACTAAAATGTATTAAAAAACTTCTATGATAGAAACATTCATATAAAAGGAAGAAAATTAATATACTTGAAAGGCACTCACCTTTCAAGTGCCTTTAATTTAAAAAAAAGAAGCCAGGGAAAACATATCATTTAATCCTGGCCAAACATTTGCATTCATTCTTAGCTGCCAGTATGCTTCCCACCTTTCTAACTACAAAGGCCATGGACCCCCCCCATTGGATCCCTTTTCAGCACATCTATAACAACAAACTTAAAATAATGTCCCTCATATTCCATACAATGCCTAGCTAAGGCATTAATTTTATTCTTCACTCTAATGTCACTGACATGCTCATAGATTTGATTCCTAAGTTTCCTCTCAGTTTTGACTACATAGAAGCAAGGCATTTCACACATAAAGCACAATAAACAACCCTCTCTGATTGGCAAGTGCACTTGTCCCTCAAACTGAAGGTCTGCCCATTGATGGTTGCCAATGAACCCTCCATAATAAAACCACATTGGTTACATATACCACATTTTTTCCATGAGACCTTCACTAGGGTCACTTCTAGGGTTCTCGAGTAGGCTTTTCAAACATCTACCCTTCCTATAGACCACCACTGGGGCATAATTAATACATTTCCTGACCTCTTCGCAAGAGGACAAAATCACCCAATTCTTGTGCAAAATATCAGAATCTGTTGCCATACTTAGTGGAATACAATGCAAAGCTGGATGATTCCCCCCAATGCCTGTGGTTGTGAGTATGTGTATGTTTGTTTGTGTGCATCTGCTGTTGCTCAATACATTTCTTCTGCAGTAAACATAGAGGTAGATGCTGTTTAACTCCTCACATACTCATGCATTCTTTCATTTCTTCATTATCAGTTCATAGGTTCATAGGTTCATACTAGGCTATCTGCCCTAGGGCATTTATAAGCCTAGCCAGAGTGTGTTTGGCGTTCGCCACCCATTTTAAATTAATTTTGCTATGCCCTTTTTCAAGGTTAGTGTACTGCGCCTCTGTCTAACAGTGACACAGAAGTGATACCCGGGGTAAACCTATGATCTCCCATCCACTCATCAAGATTCCTCTTGAAGAGAGTCAATGAGGGACTCTGCCTAACCTGGATTGGGATTTTATTCCAGAGTGAAGGGAGCCTCTGGGTTATGAATCTGTCCCTCCAGCATGTCCTATTTATTTCAGTGCTGAGGTTCAAGTCTCTCGAGCACATAGCTTGATGGGATTTGTATTTTCTGAGGTGCAGCATGTCCATTAATTCCAGGTTGGACATGGCTTTATACGTCAGGCACAGATTGCCTCTGAGCAGGTGGCATGCCACTGAGTAAAGGTGGAGTTTCTTTAACCAGGCAGCATATGGCATCTGTTTGAGCCCTTTGATCCTCTTGGTGAGGTACTTTTGGGGTCTTTCCAGTTGCTGCAGGTGTCTGGTAAGGTACATCCCAAAGGGGGCATTGTACTCAATTATGGGCCTGATGAGGGATGAGTAAAGAGGCACAATGACCTCCCCTGATCTACATGTGAATTCCTTCATGATTAGGTGGGCTATATAAACTTTTTTTCTAACCACTTTGGCCACGTGGTTGTCGAATGAGAGATTGCTATCAACTTGGGTCCCCAGGTCCCTAATTACTTCTTCCGTACTTAATGGATTACCACCTATGTGGTAATTTGTGGGCACTTTGTTTTTGCCAAAGGGGAGACTATACACTTTTTGGCGTTTAGCTTGAGGCCATGGCTCTGGCACCAGTTGTCTGTTTCTATGAGGCCCTTTTGGAGGATGCTTGTGTCGGCTGGAGAGTCGATTATGGCACCCAGTTTGCAGTCATCTGCGAACTTGGTTAGCCACAGTCCTTCCGTGTTGGCCTGTACCTCCGAGAAATATATACCGAACAAGAGAGGTCCCAGGACTGAGCCTTGTGTGACGCCACTTGTAACTGGTTTGGAGTCTGACATGGCTCCAGCAATTTTAACCATGTGGGTTCTGTCCTTGAGCCAGTTTGCAACCCATCTAGTGACATAGGGGTTTATATTTAAGCTGGTGAGCTTATCTATAATGCCCGTGTGGGGTATTGTATCAAAGGCTTTTGCGAGGACCAGGTAGGCTGTGTGGACCACCTTCCCCTCGTCAATGGCCTTGGTGACTGTTTCAAAGAAATCGACCAGGTTTAAGAGGCAGGATCTGCCCTTAACAAAGCCGAACTGGGTAGGATCCAGTGTCTGTAGGTCCCAAATATCTTTATTTATGAGGTCCATGATGATCCTTTCCATAGCTTTGCAGACCAAGCTAGTCAGGCTTATGGGGTGATAGTTTCCAGGATCCGTTGAAGCACCACCTTTGTGGAGAGGGACCACTGTTGCTGTACGCCACTCTTTGGGTACATATCCTGTAGTAAGGCTGAGATTGAACAGTAGTTTTATGTTTGGGTTTAGCTCTTCTTGGAGTTCATGTAGGACGCAGCCCGGGACACCGTCTGGTCCCATTGATGCTGTGTTTTTTGCTTTGGAGAGGGCGGCTCTTACCTGAGCATCTGAGAAGTCAGGGGGGCAGCACTCTGCTGGGATAGATATTTGCCCTTTTGGTGGGAAGGGGGGGGAGTTTGCGCTGAACCTGTCAGCTAGGATGTTGGCAATGTCTGTGTGTTCGGTGTATTTTTTGTCATTTTGGACTAATTCTGAGCATATCTGGGAATTTCCACCCAGGTTCCTAACATAACTAAAGAAAGCCTTGTGAATATCCTTAGTGTCCTGTACAATTTTTCTCTCTAAGCTGGCCTTAGACAATTTTATGAGTGCCCGTAGATTTTTGCTAATACTGATCAGAGATGCCTTCCCTTTTTGGGATTTTGCTCTATCATGTAGTAGCTTCCTCCTTCTATTGTATAGTTTGTTTATGGCTGGGGTCCACCAGACAGGACGTCTGGCTTTGGAGGATTGGGTCTTGGTTTTATTTAGGATTGCATGATCCATGCATTCCTGAAGGTGTTCATAGAATGCGTTTATAAAGGATTCTGCGTTCTGTGCTGTATTTTCCACAGGCCCGGGGGCTTTGAAGGATTCCACTTCGGTTTTGAGGAGTGTGAAATTTGCTTTAGAGAAGTTTTTCACTGTGGTTTTCTGGGCAGGGGGTGGAGTAGGGATGTGAATATCCAGTGAGATTAGTTTATGGTCTGATCTTACCAGTGAGGGATACACTTCTGGTCTGGAGCATAGAGTCCCGATGTTGGTGATGATCAAGTCCAGTATGTTTTTCCCTCTTGTGGGAGTGGTAACAAGTTGTTCCATAGCATTTGAGTTTATAAATTCTAGGAACCTTTGGGCTAGGGTGTTGCAGCTAGAGTAATGCTCCCAGTCTATGTTTGGGTAGTTGATGTCGCCCAATATAATGGTGTTTGGAGAGACCTTCATATTTTCCAGTGTTCTCAGGAAGGCCGAGTGGGGTTCCTGGGTTTGAGAGGGTCGTCTGTAGCAGGCTATAAACTGGAAGGCCATTTTACCCACTGTTAGTTGCACATGGATAGTCTCTGATGCTTCGTGCTGTGCCACCAACCTGGAGGTGTGGGTATCTTTGACGAATATTGATACTCCCCCTCCTTTTGTGGTTCGGTCCAAGTTTTGGAGCCGAAAAGCATGGTATGAGGTATAACCTGGTAGTGCTGGGGTGCTCTCGTGAGCCTTGAACCAGGTTTCTGTTACTGCACAGATATCAATGTTCTCCATGCTAAGGAGAGTTTCGAGTGCGTGCATCTTGAGGTTTAGACTTCTGGTGTTGAGTAGCATTACTCTTAATTTCTTATCCCTTGTGATACCTATGGAGGTGGGTTTGTCTTTTGAGGCTTGCCTAAAAAAGGCACTATGGAGGTGGCAAGAGCCTTTGCCAATATCCGAAAGCCCAAGGGTGACAGGTGCAAGCCGTCCCTAGCGAAGCATCGTGGCTTGTCAAGCATGTCATCCCAGGCTGACAGGCATTGGATCCCCTTTGAATGACACCAATACTTAAGCCAATTGTTGAAATTGATCATCTTGTCTTCATATTGTGGCATCATTCTTGGTGAGGGTAAGATGCTACTCAAGGTCTGGGTCATACCGGCCTGGGCTACATGCTCAGAGAGCTCCTCTATGTCTCTTTTCATGTAGTCCAGAGAGGTACATCTCAGGTCATTCACACCAGCATGGACAATGACTGAGTCACATTTGTACTTGCCTTGGAGTGACCTGAGTGCTTGTGTTATGTGGTGGATCCTAGCGCCCGACAGGCAGCTCACCGTGACCTTCTCCTTGTTCAGCCTGGTGAGCGGGACGTCAGTGTGCCTGACGATAGAGTCACCTATTACAAGTGTATCAGATGTGTTGTTTAGCCTTAAGGGCTGTGACTGTTCGGCACACTGGCTTTGTGAGCTATGTGTTGCACATGTTTTGTTTTGGGGTAGCGGTTGCTTGGGTGTCTGCTTTGGAGGTCTCTGCTGCTTAGGCAGATTTTTATTTACAGCCTCCGAGTATGTTTTTGTGTGTTTATGTGTTTGGTTTGCTGTCGTGGTAGGTCTATGTGAGACTGGAATTGTAGTGAGTGTGGTTTCCTTCTCCTCCTGACTGGTTACGCCAGTACTGAGTTGAGAGAGCTTAGCCTCCAGTTTAGCTATATGGTTGCATCTCTCACATGTGTTGGAATTTGTTGGGAGGAGGAGAGGGTTGTCTGTGTACATGAGGCAGTTGTAACATTGCCTCAAGATTCCCAGATTCACCAGCTGGACTGGAGAGGAGATTGACAACTGAACTTTGGACATGCTAGAATAGTATTGGGATTTCCTTTATAATTGAAAAAAGGGCCAATGTGGAACAAGGTACTCAAGGGGAGTTTGTGAGGGTGTAGTGCTTTTAATTTTTTAGTGCTGACTTATATAATTGCTTTAGTGAGCAAGTGCCAGACTTTAGAGTAGGAATAGGGTGTTTATTATGAGAACTAGATCAGTTCTAAGGGAAAAAGTGAAGAGCAGACTTTGTGGAGCCGAGAATGGTTTAAACCCAATTAAGCGGCATTGCCCGATGCTACGCTATGAGCAAAATCGCGCAAATCTGCCCTAAAGTGGGTTTTATACAGGGGGACTTGAAAGAGCTAGAAATTGGCCCAAAACGGCCAATAGGCTACCAGATTCTTGTGCTGGGAACACTCCTCCAGGGATAGATAGGCTGCTGTAAGCTCCCCACTGCCACTGGTGAACAAAGAAGCCTCCCTTTATCCAAGAAAGGAAATGGGCAACACAGGAACTTTCCAAAGGTCCAGAATACAGCAAAGCCTGTATTTGGACTACTCTAGGTCAGGAAAGACGGGAAACAAGGATCATTTTTTTTTTCTTTTTTTGCAACAAACAGCAGGAAAATGCAATAAATATGTAACACAGGCTAGCGCACTTGAGTGTGTAGCCTCAACAGGTAAATGCAACAAACAGGACAAACTTTAAAAGTGCAGGTGCAAAAACAACTTTAAACAGTTTAAAACAGTTCAAGAAGCAGAAATACTTGCAGTTTAGCTAGACTGGACAGTCGCCCAGGTAGTAGCAGGAAAAAACACTTTTATCAGATTAGCAGTCACTCTTTTAGCCTGTCTGCTGCTAGCACCACTCTGCAGGACCACGAGGAGCTTGGCTGAGTAGTAACAAGCACAAAAACCGTGTCAAAGCGGGTTTTGTACAGGAGGACTTGAAAGAGCTAGAAATTGGCCCAAAATGGCCAATAGACTACCAGATTCTTGTGCTGGGAACAAACTTTAAAAGTGCAGGTGCAAAAACAACTTTAAACAGTTTAAAACAGTTCAAGAAGCAGAAATACTTGCAGTTTAGCTAGATTGGACAGTCGCTCAGGTAGTAGCAGGAAAATAAACACTTTTATCAGGTTAGCAGTCGCCTCCTTTATTCTGTTCAGGGTGACAGGGAAGCTGGAGCCTATGGTGGCATTCAGTGGACTTTAGACAAGAACCAGTACTGGGTGGAAATACTCACACACACACACACACACACACACACACACACACACACACACACACACACACACACACACACAGACACAGACTCACATTTTGGAGATGTACTTTGTTCTGGGAAACTTGATCCAAGCTCTTTTTGCACCTACCCATAACATAGACTTAAACTTTCTTGTTTGTAGGACTGTGTTCTTAATTAGCCATTACATCAAAAAGAAAGATTTTGGTATAATGCTCTCTGTCTTTGTCCACCTTATCTACTTTTTCATAAAGACATAGTTTTTCTTAGGACCAGTCCCTCCTTATGTCAGAGTTAAATTTTGCATGTTTCTTTCCATATTATTCTAATCTAATGAAGAATACTTTTCACTTTGTCTGGATATTCACTGCCACTTGAACTGTATAGACAGAACCATGTATATATTGTACATTTAAAATGCTTTTTGTATTTGAATGGTGTAAAACATTATCAATATATCATCCTCAAAAATGTTATGCTAGTTATAATTTCTTAAATATGTTGTTCTTTCATTCTGATTTGCCATATCATTTTTGTACTACCTGTGAAATCTTTTTACTTGGGTTGTGCCCGAAATTGTTAAGTAATGATCAATGCACTATCCCAGTAAACAAATTTAAATAAATAAATAAATACATAAATAAAAGCAAACAAGACCTATATAACGATGCCTAGCTTTTTATTTCATGTTTTTCCAAAAAAAAGTGCGGGTAATAAAGAATCATTGCTAGATGGCTGCCTGATTGTATTACATTTTATTATCTTAAGGATGATAAGCCATTGCCTCAAGTTATTAAGTCTCATTTTTCTACAGCTTTATCCATATCACTAGCCTTTGTTCACATTATCTTCTAACAACAGCTTTGTGAAGCACTTCTAGCTCAAAATCTGCCTTTGTTGGCTATAGTTATACACTGCAAATTCTTCTAGTCATTCAAAAGTGAGGAGAATTTGGGATTGTGTCCATCAAGTTATCAAAGGTGGACCTAGTCGTATCAGATAAGAAAGTAATGTACTTACCGTAAGGATAAATTTGTAACAGTAGGCCCATCCCTGGCACTTAACAAAGCTGGACAAATTAGTTATCACTTTAAAGATCTATAGTTGTAGTCTGCATTATTTTCTCTTTATTGTATTGTTTTAAATAAAAGACTTTTAGTGCATTGCTGAACCACTGAGGTTACATATTTGATCATTGCAAGTATTGCCATCTTAGCTGGCCTTTATTTTAGCCATGATATTTCAGGATTTGAAAGTGTGAATACAGAACTTATGTCAGTAACAATGAAATGCAAATATAGAGCAGCCATAGCCTTATAAAATACATCTCACCTGTTTATTTCCTTGTGTTTATATGTCTCTTTGTATATGTGTGTATGTATGTGTTTGTGCATATGTTTAACAGTGAGTGTGGATGGGCCATTGCATTTATTTACTGTGTATTAGGCTAGTATATTAAGAAGGCATCCTTTAGAAGATTTATTTGGAAGGTTTTCAGATATTTTACAGTAGGGCAGTGGCCTATAGTTTTTCAGTTCACTGAGTGCAGGCACTTTAGGGACAGTGATAATGACAGAATGCTTGAAGGAAGCAGGTACTATTCCTGCAGTAAGTGAAAGAATATAAATAAAACTGAGGGCTTTTGAAATCTTATTCATAGCTCTGATGAGGAAAGCTCTCTAAATAAATAATGTTGTAGGAATTTCTGCTTCTCTGTCAAAAACACGTCTTCACTTATTAATATACTTAAGCCTAATATATTATCCCATAACAATGCTATATTTCATAGCATCACCATGTTGACTAGTATAATGTACCTAGTTATTGGCAAATGTCTTTTTTTCTAACAAAATTGCTATAGAACTTTCTTATGCTGAAATCTAAATAAACCAGTACATCTAAAAAATAATCTTGGTTTCCATTCCCCTATAGTAAATTCTAAATATGGGTACTAGCATTTTATTCCAACAAAAATGTGTAAAACTCTTCCTTAATCCCATTCCACAAAAATACTACATCATCTATATAATGTTTGTAAAGTGTAACTAAAGAAAAAAATAGATGTGTTACCAGGAGCTATTGTTCTCACCATGTTATACTAAATTTGCAACAGCCGGGCTACTTTACCTCCCATTGCTCCTCAGCACATTTGTTGATATACAACCTTATAAAATATTTAAAAAATATTAGTTGAAATAATATCAATAAACAAATATTATTAACCTCTAAATTACTCATAATGGTGTATTTACTTAAATCGATTATGAATATCTCAAGGAAATACATTATACAAAGAACTAACATTTAAAGTAACTAAAGGTGGTTGGTTACTTTAAATTCATGTAAGTACAACTCATTAAAAACAGCCATGAATCTTTTAAGTACAACCTGGAACTTTGCACTGCAGGATTCAAAATCACTATTGGATTTGTGAACACAATTTGGCTATTAGAAATAAAGATGCTAACAATGCATTGGCTAAGTAGTCCCTAAAGTGTATTGATTTAAGGGAATTTTGTTCATAGTTGCAGATCATGTGTCTAGTAATATAGAAGAAGACTTGAATGCGGAGTTAGAAAATGAAGAAGCGAGATGGCAAGTTTTTTTAAGGGCTGATAAATTTCCAGGAATTAATGATTTTCTTAATATTAAATGTTTATTAAGGGCCAACCAATGGCATTAGATATGTTTCTTAGAACAGTTTATATATATTTTATTTTTTATTTGTGACTATAATTTTATTTTTAATTCTTAGTATTAATGAAAAATATATGTATGTGTATATGTATTTAATGACAGTCATCTGATGATGTTATGTGATTGGTAGATTTTTATATAAAAGGCGAGCACTGTCTTATTTAATTTATTTTGATAAGGTTCTTAGATTAATCAAGAATCACTCAGTTTATTATATGTGAGCTGTCCTCAGTTGTTTATTTTTAGCTTGTCATTTGTTCCATTTGCTTGGTTCTGGCATTGTTTTTTCGTTCATTCAAAAAGTCTCTTTATTCCCATTGAATTAAAGAAAACAAATGTATTTGTTACAGTGATGCAGGTTAACACTACTTCTAATACCATCATCCTTCTGTTTACTTTGTTTATTTGGGTCTTTCGGCTTTTCCCTGTCCGCTAATGATTGGCAGTTGATTGTTACGTACCGGCTTGCCAGGCCTGACGCACAACCTTCAATGAAGGTACACCCATTCACGCATGTCTCCACGCAGAAGACGCTGTAGCTGAGAATCGAACCGGACAGCGTCTTACTGTGAGGCGACAACGCTACCGCAGCACCTATTTAACCTATATTCCTACTTCAACTACACTTTCCAGTGCAAAGCCTATTCATTAAAGTAAAATAAATAAACTAAATGAGGAGAGAAATGGGGGAGTAAAGAAAGAGGGAATAGGGGGGTTTCCTTGCCATTGTAAAACCTGAGGTTTAATTTGGTATGCTCTGTATACAAGTGCTTTTAAACCATTACTAAGCATGTGATACGTTACTTTGCATTTTATGCAAATCCAACAGAAAAGATCCTGCTGTACATGTTTGTATATGCTTGTAGGTATGATGCTCGGTACATTTCAGCAATGTATTATATTTATGTTTTTTGTGTTTTTAACTGTATTTTTCTGTATGATGTTATAATCTGTACATTTAAACTTTGTGTTTTATGTTTATACTCTGTATGAGCCTATCTGGCCTGGGTCATGGCTGAAAGGGGTCCCTGGATTAGCCTAGTTACCCAGTTAACAAACATTAAATAACTAAATAAAATGGCCTGGTAGTATCCTGCCCAGTTAGGTTCTTCATCATTGAAAGTATCTCTTGTGTTTAAGTTTGTTCTTTCAATGCAGGAGGTTTCCTGTATTAAGAGTACGTCTCCTCCATCTGATCTGGTCCCTGGTCTTAGTTCTGAGGTATTAGAATTGTTAGCTTTGATAAAGAGTGATGGAGTGATGGGGTCTTTCTTCCAGGTTCCAGATATTGCAAAAAATATGGTTGTTCAGTAGTTAGCAATTCTTCCACTGTTGTCCATTTATTGTTTATGAAGCAATTGTTTAAGCATAAAATCCTTAAGAATTTATTCCCTACATTTTCAGATGCTTCTTGTAAGGCCTGAAATGTTTGATTTGTTGGGCCTGGACTTGAGTAAATATCTTCAGATTTATGTTTAAAAGTAGTTCATTTCTGGTATTGTTTGAAAAGAAGTTTGTTGTAGATGTAAGGGTGGAATAAGTATAGTTTTCTTGTGGTATACGGTAGTAGCTTTGTGTAATATTTGTAATATTGCGGAGCTGTAGTTTGGAAATTGGAAGTGTCTTTAGAGTGGTGGTTGGGTTCACTTGCCAAGTGTAAGGGGATGTTGTCAGAGAGCCGGATGCATCAGGTGAGAATGGTGAGAAGAAGGCATATCAAGATTGTTAGTTTAAGGTTAGACATTGTGCTTTGATTAAGAAGAACATAGAATAATGAACAACGATACATAAGCTGGTAGTTTGACACATGAGCTGGAAGAATAGAAGATGTAAAGTAAATTTGCCTATCTGCAACCTAGGGAGAGGAGAGGTAAAATAAAATCAGCCTATCTGTCACCTAAACTACCAGAAAATAGAAGCAGAGGTGTGTACCCTGCTTACTGCTTAATCTGTAGAAAAGAAAAGGAGTGAGTAGCAAAGCCTGCGTATATAGTTTCATAGATTCTTATTAGATATTTACTCTAAAGTATCTTTAGCAGCCTAACCATGCACCTCCCATGATTTTTTTTCAGCATATGTAATTAAAAAGAAATACGCCGTGGCAGGCAGAGCATTTCCATGTTACGCCTTTCCGCAAGGGACAAGGGTGTTACTCCAGGGAGGAATTTATGGTTTCCCATTCATTTATCCAGATTATATTAGAATAGAACAAGAGAAGTACTTTGTTTTATGTAGAGGAAAACAATTCCAAAGAGGTAGAATTATATGTGATACATAGCTATCTCTCCAGTATGTTCTATTTATGTTACAGAAGAGATTACAATTTCTTGAGTGGGTATTGATGCCACTAATGGACTTGTGGTATGCAAAAGGTATGCGAGAATGTGCCCCCTATGATGCGGAAAAGAAATAAGGGGAGATTCATTTAGGATTCGCTAAATAAATAAGAGTTGATTAAGGGGTAACTAGGAAGCATATTTGATTCCTGAATTGTAACAAAGACATAATCCATGATTAACATGTCATTTTTAAAGACATATGTAAGTGATGATTAAAATGCTTGTGTGATTCCTAGGTTATTGGAGCAAGTAAGTAGAGCAGTTATATCCTGCATGGTTAGTGCACAGGATAATGTAGAAGTGGAGGAGTAAATATATAGATTAAGAGATTTGTCCCCTTTTTGATAACTGTAACTTTGGTTGAGGGAGGAATAAGTGAGAGGGGTTTGGTTAAGTATATATAGATTGATATGGGAGTGGGAGAGAACAGGGGAATGGAGCAGGGCTTCTTCTCACTGAAATCATCAACATCAGTCTGTGCAGTTGTCATAATTGTAATTGCTTCCACTGAGCTTTTACCTGCAGATAGGGAGGTACTACACATTACGTGTTGATTTCTGCTGTGCCATCGCAATGGCTGTATGCTGCAAACAAAGTGAGCACCCAAAGGATAGACCCAGCAGAAGAGTCCTGCTTTGCCTGGAATGCATGCAGCCCCCAGGTGTAATATTTCTTTCTGTGTAGTGCTTCCAGAAGTAACTCTTATTCATGTTCAAGTTCACAAAGGAAGGAACAACCTGCTAGGGTGCTATATTCCCAGGGCTGGAGTCACTGGAAAACTCTGTCAAGGAGGCAATCAGGACAGGAGTGAGAGGTAAACATTGGCTGCATCTAAAGCATTTTGTTTAGAAATATTCTCTACTACTGGTGAAATGTATATACTTCACTAGTCTATGCCTCTATAATTCCTTTAAACTAGGAGGGCAGTGAAGAAATAAAAATCTAGATTCACACACATTTCTTATGTGCTGGTCAGGTATATGATCTTGCTGTAGGACTTGTTTTTATTTTATCACTAACTATGCCATCTTTAATTTTAAAATAGTAAGACAGTGAGGAAAACAATCTAGATTCATACAAGTTTCTTATGTGCTGTTCAGGGGTACGTTTGATCTTGCTGTTGGATGTGCTTTTAATTTATCAATAAGTATGCATCTTTTATTTTAAACTAGAAGGGCATCGAGGGGAAAAATCTAGATCCCCCAATTTTCTTTTGCACTGATTAGAGTCATAATCTTGCTGTATGACTTGTTTATCGCCAATTATGCCATAATTTATATTAAACTAGCAGGGCAGTAAAGAAAAAAAATCATATTTCCACACTTTTCTTATGTACTGATATGAGGTACAGTGTTGCAGCAGGGCTTTTAATTTATCATTAAGTAAAAAGAGGGAGACCTGCTGGAAGGGTGGGATGTTTTACTGAACTGCTGAACAGCAAAATCAGGATTGCTATATTTCACACACACGACAGAAGTACAGTTTGCTACTGACTTATATTAACTTGACCACTTATTTTTCTTTAACATTTTGCTTTAACTTTTGCTAATGCATAGGAGATGTTTCACATTATTTTATTTCATATCTTTCTGTCTGTTTATCCATCTACTTATCTGCCAATCTATACCTCTTAATTGGATAAATAAACTGGTCCAGGACCCTTTAGAGACATGTTCTGGGTTAATGGCAGAAAATTCATAAACGAGAAAAAGAAAATACCAGTGTTATAGTTGAAACTATGATATTAACACATCCAATAATTAAAGGGGAAAAGTGCTAGCATGTGGTGTCAGCCTACATGCAAAAACATCCAGGTTGTTTAGCCTTCCCACTCCGAATGAGGTAGGCTAAGGTTTAATTTGCAGTTTTATGTGGAAAGGAAGACAATTCCAAAGAGGTGGACTTATCTTTGATACATACCTACCCCTCCAGTATATTCTATTTATGTTGTAGAAGAGATTAAAATCTCTTGAGTGGGTATGTATGCACCATTGGATGGATCTACTTTGAATTACGAAAGCCCATAATGTCAATAGTTATTTTCTCAAGACAAAAATAACAAACATGAAAATACCAAACTGCATATTTTTTCCAGGTCAGGTAAACACTTGCCCAAAACTACACAAAACACACCATACTATCTGAAACCCACCTAGGTGGGGGACTAAACCCTCCACGCCCGCCGATGTGGAGAGGTGCACCCCCCTAACATACCTCATAACTGTACAGATGGTTGCATAATGTCCAGATTTTGGCCTCAAATTTTTGGTCCATTTTTCATAAAATTGTGGTTTTCTGGCAAATTAGCTGTAAATCATTAAAGATTGAAGCTAGAAAAATAATGACAGGCATATGAGTTTCAGACTTCGTATCCTTCAGAAAATTCATGCTAATTCAAAACCTGTTGTTCTATCAACTTTCTAAGTTGATAAGAGTAATATTTAAAAAATGTCCCTATTTTTGGGCCTTTGTCCCACTTTTATTTATGCCTTTGTTCAGATTTCTTGCTCTAAGAGGTTGAAAGGTATGCCCACTAACTATATATACCAAGTATATTGAAGATTGCTAATATAATGGGACTGCATTTGTCAAAGATTTTTAGCTGAGCACCTCTGGTGTTTTACAGTATCTGGACATATATCTTTTTCATGCCGTATGTCCAAAACTAAACTAGTGAAGTTTTTTTTTTTTTCAAATTCTGTCCATGGGGTAAAAAATGTGCGGTTATAGTAAGATAGCTTCATTTTGAAGAGTGCTATGGAAAAGTAGTAAACACATGATGCATAAATACCCTAAACAGAAATTATGAATGGCATACGCTAAGAAGATCTTCCATTCTAGTATTTTTTAAGTGGATGATGTTTTGAAGTCCCTTCACTGCTACTGTGGTTTTCATCATACTGATGCCCCCCCACACACACACATCACCACACGGTTAATGCTGAATGTTCCATTATCAAGTAATTTGCACTGTAATGTGATTGACATGGGAGGGTATAAGATATGTTTTCTGGTTTGTATGTGATAAAGTGCTGTTTTACTGGTGTTTAGTGAATATATCTGTGTTTTTATAAATTATTTTCTGAAGTACTTCAGTAGTTCTGTTATACACTTAGTTTAAACAGTATTGATACTAAAAGAAGAATATATACTTCATCGTGAACTGTATAGCAGTGCTTACTTTACTTGTGGTCAGTTTCGGGTTTGAAAGTTATAGAACTAACTCCAGTAAGTTTATAGTTTGCAATGTCTGTATGTCTCAGATATTTGGTGAGGAAAGGCCTGAGGTAAGAAAACAAGGGGCTTTATTAATAGGTACACTGTTTTTTTCTTGAATGGAAGTTTGCTTCTACTAGAGTGATGGGTTCATAGGTAAAATGTAGGCACTCTTTCTGCAGACCATTATTATTCTAGCCAAAAACCCATGTTAGGAAGTTCCCTCCAGCCTCAAGGAGGGCAAGGCAAGATAGAACGGGGGGGCTACCCATCCAATTATCTAATTTGGGAGTTGGCATAATGGTTAAGACATTTACTTCACAGACACAAAGTCCAGGGTTTGATTCTCAACTTTAGTCACTGCCTGGTTATTGACTAGCTATGTAATGGTCTGCAAACTGATTACCTAGCATTTATTTAGGATGCATGACCAGGCCTAAAAAGGCCCCTGTGGTTGTTAGCCTAGTATACACCAATGAGGGCTGGGCGCTGGCATAGTGGTTAATGTATATATGTCAGAGACACAAGGTACAGGGTTTGATTCTCATCTTTGGTCACTGTCTGGTCATTGGCCAGGTGTGTAAAGGTTTGCAGACAGATTGTCTAGTATTTATTTGGAATGCATGGATAGGCTTAAAAAGACTCCTGAGGTCGCTAGACTAGCATGAATCTATGAACTTTGAAAATGGCAAGGGTGTTACTCTGCTTAACATGCACTGGAAGTTTGTTCCAGATGTGAGGATACTTTAGGATAGAACTTATCATGCCAACATGTCTTATTCATGTGTTGATGAAGGTTTAGTTCCTTTGACTGGGTATTTGAGGTACACTTTAATGTCCTTACATTAACTGCTGCAGTATTCTTTACATATGGGATTCCCTGCATGGCCGACCAAATGTCCGGCCAGTCTACAAACGACTACTTGTTGCTTTTAAAAGGTACAACAAACTTCACCCAAATGCTCCTTATGTAGCACAGGGCATAAAGGTGACGTTCAGGCTTACCATAATCAGAACATTTTTGTCGCCAGTCTGTTTTCTTTCTTTTTTGTTCTCCTTGGGATTAATGTCATCCAGGAAGGGTAAATGCCATGGTGAGAGACAGATTCCCTGTAAAGACTGGCATGATAAGTATCTTTTTTGTCTAGCTGAAGATACAGTGGAAGGACTGTCCTTCCCTGAGGGTCAGGCATTAGGGAAGAAGAAGGTGAAAAAGGTACGACTGGAATCTTCCACTGTGCAGACTCTGCCAGATGTTTCTCCCAAGGTCATTACAAACCCGGAGGCTCGCCAGGCTGTGTTATTGGATTTCTCTGCCCTGACTGTGTCAGAGGCAGGTGAGGGTCCAGCTGGCAGCACTTCTGAAGAGGCTTTGCAGGCATCTGTCTCAGACGTTCAAGGGGAACTACGGCTGATTTTTTCTGAGGGTCCAAGGGGCGTTCCTCTGTTTTTGATTGGGGAAAACGTTCCTAAAATGTTTCTCGACTGCTTTCCTGGGTTTGAGCTTTCTTAGCTTTTTGGAGGGGATATTCTCTTAAAAAAGAAACAAAAAATTAAACATGTGTCTTCTGCTCCTAGGGATCCACAAAGTGAGTGGCAGGTCTTCAATCAGGGGCTGTTTACTGCTTTAATGTCCTTAAAGCCTCCTCAAGGAGTTTTTGTTCCTGCTTCTCCTTGGTCCTCCTTGGTACTCCCCTTAAAAGCCCTAGAGAACAGGGTTCTTCTGAGGATGAGTTGGATTCGGATAATGAATCCCTGACTTATTATGCTCAAATTCCCTCTCCTTTACACCTTTAGACTATGAGTCAGAGGAGGAGGAATCTATAAGTCCAGATGTTCCTTTTGAGGAAATTTCCTTTGGGGACATACTCTCTAGGATGATGGATTTTTTTTAAGTGGGATTGTGCTTAGGTCTCTGCTAACCATAGGAGGTACTATGAGTTGCTGCAGTTGGGATCTCCTAAACCTGTGGCTATTCTTCCTGTTTTGGCGGCTTTGCTGGATGTTTTTTCCCCAATGCCACTCATGCACCTGATTCTCTGTCCCCTACTCCCAAGAAGCCTGACAGGTTTTATAGGGTGCCTGAAGATTGTTCTTTCCTATACAGATGTCCTGTTGCTGTCCCCTCTGTTGTATCTGTATCCTCTGATAAGCCGTCTCAATTGCTTCCTTTGCTGAAGTTATTGCCTTCTGACAAGTATAGCAGAACTATGGAAAGGTTGGGTAAGAAGGTTTACACTTCTGCCACCCTAGCTTTTAGGGCTATTATCAGACCCATATGTCTAGGCTCTTCTTTCTCAGGCCTGTAAGCTTATTTCTGATTTTCCAGACTCATAAGGTAAATCTTCTGTTCTTTACTTGCTAGGGACTTCATCTCAATTCATTTGCCATTCTATTAAATGTAATTAGGATGCAGCAGATGCCTCTTCTATGGCTGCTGTTTTTGGTTCGGTGATGAGGAATTCTTGTCTTAGGCTTCAATCTTACCTGGTGATATTAAAGCTAAGTTGATGGATGCTCCACTGGAATCGAACGTTTTGTTTAGGGAAGCTGCTGCTGGTTTGTTTAAGTCCCTTCAGGATAAGGGTAAGGTCTTACAGGAGCTTAAATATGTGTTTGTTTTCCTGTGCCTAAATTTCAGAGGAACTTCCCCGCTAAGCTTGTTTTTGTTTGTAGACAATCCTGCCCTTCTACTAAAGGTAAGAAGAGTGCCAAATGAACTCCTCCTGCTAAGGCTATTCATTTTTCAGGGACTCCAAAGCTTTCTTTTCCAGTCAAACCAGGTTCTTTATGACTCTCCATCTCCTCCCAGCCACATTCTTCTTTCTTTTTGCCTTTCTCTTCCTGTATGGCTTCAGATCACTCAGAATTATTGGGTTCTGTTGATTATTCATCAGGGCTACTTCATGGTGTGCATATCCCATCCTCCTTTTATGAGCATTTCTCAGTGTTCTCAGGAACAGCTTTCCTTTTTCCCAGTGGTTCTCCAAAATCTCTTGATCATCTTACTATTCAAAAGGTGCCTGTGTTCCAAAGGGGGAAAGAGTTCCACTCCAGACTGTTTCAAGTGCCCAGAAAATAGGGCACTTGGAGACCTATTTTAGACCTCTCTCATCTAAATAATTTTCTAAAAGTGCCTTCTTTTTGGATGTTGCCTCTTTAGATTCTGTTTCATATCTTGCTCCCTCAGGCCCATATGGTGTCTCTAGATCTCAAGGATGCTTATCTCCATATTCTGATCCATCCTCCTTTCAAGACATTTAACATTTTTCTGTTGCTTCCTGACATTTTCATTTCTCTGCTTTACCCTTTGGCCTTTCTACTGCCCCATGGGTCTTTGCCAAATACTTTGCTCCTGTGATTGCTTTTTGCAGGCTTTGAGGGATCCACATATTTCCTTTCTTAGATCAGGCATCCTCTTCAGAGACCCTTTTGCAAAATCTTCATTTTGCCATTTCCCTTCTTCAGAGTCTGGGATTTACTATAAAATTTAAAGTCTTCTCTGACTCCTTCCCAGGATCATGTTTTTCTGGGTTGCAGGATTCAGATGGTGCCAGTGCTTGCTTCCCTGCCCCCTTCAAAGGCCTTAACTTTCATTTCTTTTTATTTCAAACTCTTCTTACTCTGACTTCCATTACTGCCATGGAGTTTCTGAGAGATCTGGGTTTCATGGCGTCCACCATTCCAATGCTCCCTCTGGCCAAACTTCGCATGAGAAAATGTCAGTGGTTTCTGAACATGCACATCCTCTAGACTTTGTAGTTCTTCTTCTTCCTGCTCTCAGACAGGGACTTCTGTTGTTGGATTCAACAGTTTTCTCCAAATTCAGGGATCCCTTTTCATCTCCTTTTTGCCTCTCAGGAATTGCTCACAGATGCTTCAGAAATGGTGTGGGGGAGGGTGACATTTGGTTCCCTAAAAGTGCAGAGGGTGTGGTCACATCACCAGCAGAAGGAGCACATTAATGTTAAAGAGATGAGAGCTCTTCTGCTGGCTCTTCAGGCCTTTCATCCTCTTTTCTCTCTAGGACCTCTAAAGGTGTTCACAGGCAATACTACAGTGATGTTGTATATCAACAAATAGGGAGGAACAAGATCTTATCTTCTTTGCCAGTTGGGATTTCTGGTATGGGATCTTGCTGTCAAGTATCAAGTGACTCTTCAGGCAATTTATATGCCTTCTGGTCAGAACACTGTGGCAGACACTCTGAGTAGGTCCTTAACTCAGTCCCATGAATAGATGCTTCACAGGGATGTGTTTCTGGACATTATTCACCAGTCAGGTACTCCTCAAGTGGATCTTTTTGCCTCCCCTCTGAGCAGACAACTTTCTCTGTTTTGTCACAGGTCCTCTGGTGTGGAAGGTGGATGCCCTCTAATTTTCTTGGAGGGGGATGTTTCTTTATGCATTCCACCCCCTTCTTCTTACTCCAAAAGTCCTATTCAAGTTTCAACAGGATGCTACCAACATTTTGTTGGTAACTCCCTTTTGGCCATGACAGCAATGTTTCCCTCTACTTCTGCATTTAGCCAGGGGCAATCATCACAAGTTACCTGACAGGTTGGATCTAACCACACAAGACAAGGGATCTCTCCACCATCCCCACCTGTCCATGCTTCAACTGACACTATGGGTGATAGGATTTTGATTCCTCACAGACACTTTTTTCTGAGAACATGCTGCAAGTCCTACAGGAGGCCAGAAAACCTACTACTAGGAAATCCTACTTATCCAAAGTGCAGAGGTTTTCTTTTTGGTGTCTCTCTCGTAACCTGGACCCACTTACTGTGGACATTCCTTTGGTTCTCTCTTATTTGTGTGATTTGCTCAGTGCTGGTTTGGCCTATTTTTCTATTAAGGCCCACTTATCAGTTATCTCTGCTTGTCTGCCTTTTTCTCCTTTAGCTTTTAGATTTGAGGTTTAACAATTTTTAAAGGAGTCCTTAACAGTAGACCTCCAAGGAAGCCTGTTCTTCCTCCCTGGGATTTTAATTTTGTTTTGGAGAAGTTGACTCAAGCTCCTTTTGAGCCTGCTGCTTCAGTTTCATTGCTACATTGTTCCTGGAAGACTGTTCTTTTGATAGCTCTTACTTCTGGCAGATGGGTGTCTGAGTTGCAGGCCCTTATGGCTTGTCCTCATTTTTTGGTCTTTCATGAGGACAGGGTGTCCTTGTACACTAACCCTTCTTTTATACCTATGGTGGTTAATGAGCTATCACTGAATCTGTCTACTTTTTTCCCCTCTCCACAATCTGACAGTGGGAGGATGCCACATACTTTAGACAAGCATTGACAACTCAGTATTTATTTGGATAAGACTAAGGCTATTAGAAAATCTGATCTGTTATTTATTTCTCTTTCTCTTAGATCTTTGGGACTTGCTGTATCTAAGCAAATTATTACTTCTTGGATTTCTAAGGCTGTTTCCTTTTGTTACATTTCTCATTGCAAGAGCCTTCCTTCTTCAGTTAAGGCTCATTCTACTAGAGCTGTGGCTTCTTTGGGTGCTTTTTTTCAAGGGCTTAGATACAAATTCTATTGTTGATGTAGCTACGTGGAGTTCTGTGCATACCTTTGCCAAGCATTACAAGTTGGATGTTATTTCTAGAGCTAGGGCTGGATTTGCTAGTGCCGTTCTTCACAGCTTTTTAGGGGGCTCTTCTGCACCTTCCCCCCTCCCAAGTTTCCTACTGAGCTTTGGCACTGTCTCATCTGTTGAGAATACTGCAGCAGTGAATGTAAGGACATAGTACAGTTGTGTAAACTCTTACTACAATGGTAGATATTCTTATCTTCAGTGTTGCAGTATTTGCTCCCTCCTCCACCCCCCTAGTCTTTTGCCTTCCTGGATGTGCAGGTTACCTCTTGGGCTTCTTAGACTGTTTCTACTGCGGTATTCATGTCTGATTATGGTAGGTTGACTGTCACCTTTATGACCCGCGCTATACAAGGAGAGTTTGGATGATGTTTGCCATACCTTTTAAAAGCAACAATTAGTCTTTGGTAGACTGGCCGGACATTTGGACTTCCACGGCAGGGAATCTCACCTGTTAAGAATACTGCAGCAGTGAAGGCAATGATATCTACCATTATGTTGAGACTTTACACTAATGTACTTTCTGCAAATTAATAGGTGGTCAGAAAGAGTTGTTTCTTTCATGGCATGAAAGGCTAGACACAGATCTCCATATTGGGGTCTGTAAGAAGTGAGTACAGAGAGAGGGTTTCCAGTCTGTCCTGATAATTAAGATTTTTGAGGCCGCTAATCTTTTCAGTTATTAATCTCTGATGTCTTTCAAGATGAGTGGTATGTTTATACAGATACATGCCAACAGGTTCATTATATTCAATAATATGTTGAAAGTGATATGGGTAAATGGAAATTAAGATCTCTTTGGATTTAGTGGAGATGCCTTTAGAAATTAAATGAGACAGATAGAAGGCTGTCTGAACTACTGCAGAGACATGATGGCTGAATTATCAACAAGAGTGTCCAAGGCCCTTATGATACTGTATGATCTAAGGGGAAATGTTTTGTTTACCAAAATGATGTGTACTCCTGTTTTTTTTGTTTTGAGATTATCAAGTATTGCAGTTTCTGAATGCACCGTCGCCTCATTCATAATGCTTTTCAGTCATGCTTTCTTTCCATAAATGGGCTAAAATGATATTTTAGTTAATTTGCATGGCTTATTGCTTGCTTGGTAGGTCATGACTTGAGCCCTGGATCTAACAGCCATAACTTTCTTTGTGTGTGTGTGTGTGTGTGTGTGTGTGTGTGTGTGTGTGTGTGTGTGTGTGTGTGTGTGTGTGTGTGTGTGTGTGTGTGCGTGTGTGTGTGTGTGTGTGTGTGTGTGTGTGTGTAAGTATGTGTGTGTGTATTTGTGTGTTTGAACGTAAAAAGTCTAGTACAAGTTTCTAACAGACATTGTGGACTAGAAAGGCAAGACTGTGATTTAATCCTTCTATTAAAGTTAAAAGTACATAAGATAAAAATGAGTCAGAAAATTAATGCTGTTCACAGTATGCTTTTGATTTAACTGGTGATTGCTCTGGGAAAGTAAAACATTGTGTTCTGTCTATAACACTTTACAGTTATTGTTAATTCTGATAAACTGCCAAACATGAAGTAATCTTTCAAGTAATTGGACTTTTGCAGGTTTATGCAGAGGAGTGACAGTACTCGCCATTTATGTGTCTTTCCTGTTCTCTTTTAGAGGAACCATCGCAAGCTGCTTTTATGTTTCTTACACATTTGCTTACATTGTAAAATTCAGTTTTCTGACAGAGAAAATGGTGTAAAAAGGTGCTATAGTGCGGCCCCATTGTGTAAAACTCTTAAATGCTAGGGGACTTTGGAACCCGGGTATACTGCTTACTAATTACTAGCCCTGCTTTTCTGTTCACCAACATGGATGAAGTATTGTTTGAGGATGACATTCCTGTAAATTATGACACTGACAATGCAAGGTCTCTCTTGAGTGCACTTGTGCAATACATGTTGCTTACAAAGTTGTATGAATATGTAGAAAGCTAGAAAGGAAAAGCACATGCATGCGATACAAAAATCTTAACATCTCCTCACAATGGGTAGAAGGTAGTGGAAAATACTTCTGGGTGTTTAGGGTTTTTCTCTTTTCTGTATTTATGAAAAGAAAATAGAAAAGTGCTGTTGAAAACTAGGACAGGGCTTCTTTAGGCAGTTGTCTGTTTTGTTTTTTGTGCTGATATCCAGAAAAATTCAAAAAAAAAAAAAAAAGATGCTTTATCAGTCAAATGAAGAGAAATATAAAGTTGCCAATACAGTCTTCTGAGCACATAAACCAAAGTCAGACACTGAAGACATGGGCTGTGTTTTCTTTGTTCTATTTTTGGTAGTGTTACATTTCAATTTAAGCACAAGTAATGCCACCTAGTAATTTCAAAATCAAATTCTCCTTCATAAATCAATCTCTGACAGCTCTAAACTGGAGGAACACAGAAATCAGCTGAAGCAGCTGCAGTTAGATTTGCTTCTGGCTAGTTCTTTACAACCTGCTGAAGAGGAAAAGAGCAAAATATATTTGTCAAAATGAACACTGCAGTCAGATCAGAAGGAGGAACAGGCTTCCAGTAAAAATCAGCATTTTACTTTCTTGTCCTCTATGATTTCAGGACACGTTCACATACTCTGTGAATACTTTCTGTAAAATTAGGGCAGATCCTTAGTGAAGCAAATCCACAGAGAATGCTGAGCAGTATTAAATGGGTTTGATCCGTTTTTATGGCAAGTAACTCAAAATAATATTAATCATTCATAAGGCCACTTCTAGAATCATTATGGGGGGGGGGGGTGTTCATTTTCTTATGGATGTACCGTTTTTTTTTTTTAAATACAACCTGTTTACATGGAAATGCAGTGTTGTTGGAAAACAACTGCTTCATTGCTTAAATTAAAATCGCTACTTTTACACTAATAGTTCTATTTGAATGCATGATTTATCATGCTACAAGTAGCACCAATAAGCTTTTCCATAGAAAAAGGACTACAATAAATGTCTGGAAACTGTGACTAATATATTTGCCATTATAAAATTGACTAGCATTCTAATAAGAGCCTGGTAGGCAGTCCTGCACTCTGTACAAGAAAACAAAATGGACTGTGTATAATCTATTTTGCTGATATGATATACTGCTAGATAATTTTCCAAAGCTGACCAACTACAGGTCTGAAAAAAGCCCAGAAGCTTAGAATTAATCTCAGTCCAGGAAACCTGGATCAACTGTTAAGTCCTGATTCATCCATCATTCTCCGCTGTGTATTGTAATTTGACAGGGCATGACAGACGGACCAGGAATTAGAAGCTTTTATAGTCCTGTGCAACTTTTTAGTTTGAAAGAGAACACGATTAGCAATACTGCATACTTGTAGATGTTGTAAATGCCCTGTAATGCATAAAAGCAAAACTTCAGTACCCGGAAAAAATCATTGTTAGCATCCAAATGACATTTTTATTTTTGAACAGTTAGAAAATGCAAGAATATTTGCCAGTGCAGAAGGGCATTTGCATATATAGACAAACTGGAAGACTAAATGACTCAGACAGCATGGAATTTGACAACGCATATTTCCTAACAAAAAGAATGCCTCCAGCGTATGACCCTTTCAATTTCTGCCACAGTATTAATATGGCAAAATCATGGTTATAGTATTAGACCACTAATATTATTGAGATTGCCATCAATCTATACTTTTTCATAAACTATATGGGCAATATTTAAATTAATTTAGTAACTGTAAATTAGTAATTAAACTTATAATGCTAAGAGTAGGGGAACAGATGAATCAGCAAATTAGGTAAAAAACTCAGCATGTCATTCAGTAATTCTTTGTAATAAAATCTTAAACCTGAAGATTGACAGGAAGTGCAAAATAAATGGGAAAAGGTTACAAACATCACTTCACACTTTTCGAAATTGCCTAAATGTTTACAAAAGTGAGATAGTTACAAACAGCGCTACAGTAGAACATGATTTACATTGTCTAACCTGAAGTGCTTATTCTGATTTGAGTGAGTTGGAGGAAAAATTTGGACATTTTAATTTATTGATTAACAGACAATTTTATCGGTGCATAATGCTAAAATGATTGAGAGAGAGACTTTGAAATAACTGGTAGTGCAGTTTTGCAGTGTAGCATCTGGTTGACCCCAGAAATGGCTGTTTTTTTTTTTTTTTTTGATAGTGACCAGAAGACATTGACTTCTGAACATACCTCTCAACCTCTCAGTCAAGAAATCTGGACAAAGACAGAAATAATGGGGGGGATAAATGCCCAAAAATAGGGGCAGATTTTAAATATTGCTCCTATATACTTAGAAGGTTGTTATAATAACAGGTTTTGAATTATGTATTTTCTGAAGGTTATGAAGTATTAAACTCAAATGTCTGTCATTATTTAGTATTATTTACTGACTTCAATCCTCAATGATACGCCAGAAAACCACAAATTTTTTGAGGAACAGACCAAAAATGTGAGGCAAAAATCTGGACATTCTGCAAAAATCTATACAGATGAGAGGTATGCTCCTGAAATACTGACAGTCGATAAAGATATGCCAACAGATAGAAATATGGGGGCACAAGTCAAACAAGTGTGAAGAGTGTTGCTCCTAGATGAATTACAGAAATATAATTTAGACTTTAATACTTATACATTAGCAAACATATCAATAAACCTATTAATATACCCCACGACTTCCCTTGCGAACATTAACCCACTTCATCTATCTTTACTTTGATATGCCAGTTGATTATTACAATATAATAGTGTATCTCATCCCTGAGTTACTCACCAACTGTGCAGGAATCTCACTCCTTACATAACCATTTTCCCTCCATTCCCCTTACTGTCCAAATAAAGAAATGGAACAAAGCATTCAGCAATTGGTCTGCTTTACACAGGGATAATCCCAGAAAGTTGGACAGGGGCAAAGGAACTGAAGGAAGCTGACTCCATGGTTAGAGAGTGACATGGTTCAAAGCAGATTTCTCAAGTCAGTAACATCAGTGGTGGATTGTTAGCTGAAAATTTTACAGTTAGATCTTATTCCAGGAATAGACACCACTGGGCAACAATGCCCATCTCAGACATTTTGTGTAACTGTAGTATCTGGCGGTGTGTATCGGTACCGAAAAAGCGGGGAGTTTGTAGGGTGAAAGGTTTTGTGACATAATTATACAAGGCCAAGGTAGAGTGGCACAAAACATATGAAGACCACTGAACATTGGCAGGGAATAGGCATAAACACCCCATGATTAGTGAGTTTGGTTAACATTGTTCTGGTTTAATTAGAAGTTGTAATTTGACAGTGCAGTTTTCAGGGATTATTGTTTATGGTTTTCTGGCATAACAACTCAGGACTGAGTGGGCTATGGTACTATACAACATACTATATCCCCAGAAGCTGCACATATTCTGGGGTGCTATGACCCTAGGGTAAGAATATTCAGTGTGTGTACTGAATTTCTGCCATTTTGTCAGCCACGTAGTTATCACACAACAACCATGATCAAGTTAAGTGTCTTTGTTTACCTAGCATTCATTTATTTATTTATTTATTGGCAGTTGTTTACCAGGAAAGTCTGACTGAGCAGTGGTCTTTTTCAGAGGAGGCCATGGGAGAAAAGCTCCATTAGATGGATTAAATTATTAATTTATGTTTTATTTATTTGTCTTTGTTGTCCAGAAAAGTCAGATTTGGCAAAGCACATTATCAGTGGAGGCCTGGAGAGTGAAAAGCTCAAACAGATACATATAAAATATTCATGACAAAACTAAACCTTTACAAAAATACATTGCACAGATAGTTAACAAGACATCTAGATATAAACAGGTAATTATTCTTCAGTAACTCTATGCAAACAGGAATTTCTTTTTTTTTTAACTTCTCCAAGTCTTTTGGGTTTCTAACACCATGACGGGAATGAAATCCCATTTCTAAGTTAAGTATGATTAAAGTTCATGAAATTAGTATTGTTTCAATCTTTGATGGTAGCCAAAATGCTCTTTGCAGCACCCGCAGTGTGCCTAGCAATGATTCCTTCTGCAACTCGTATGGAGATACATGTATTCATAACATGTCTAAGTAAGGTTGTAAATTATTTTTTATAAGACCCTGGATACTGGAACTGTCTGGGTATCCTTCTTCCACATTGACCTCGTTTCTGCCTGCAAATCCTGGTATTTTATGACATTGTGTTTCTCTGTACATAAGACGTTGTAGTCACTGGGTGTAGCAATTTCAATGATCAATGCTACTTTTGTCTTCTTTATATGGTCTACTATATCTGGTTTTCTGACATCTAGTTTTGAACTGTTGGTAATAGATGATCCCATGTGATATAAACTTAATCATTTTCTATGATGCTTTCTCGCTCATGTTTCCAGTGTTTTTCAGCCACTTCAGTATTATAATGTTTGCACAATCCTCAATGCAACAGTCTTGCTACATTATTATGCCTTTCAGTATACAGTCCTTATGCCATTAGTATGTAGCAACCAATGACAAAGTGCGTGACTGTTTCTAATTCTGATTTACAAACCCTATATTTTTCTCTTTCCCCACACATTCAATGAACTTTGTAAACAAATGTTTATGTAGTCTATTGTCTTGGGGGTGGCCACAGTGGTGCAGCGGTTAGCATTTCCGCCTCACAGCAAGAGGTTCTCCAGTTCGATTCTCAGCTGGGGTGCCTTCTGTGCGGAGTCTGCATGTCCTCCCTGTGGTCGCATGGGTTTCCTCCAGGTGCTCCAGTTTCCTCCCACATCCCAAAGACATGCAGTAGGTGGATTGGACACTCTAAATTGGCCCTAGGTGTGAGTGTGTGCGTGTGTGTGCCTTCTGTGGAAGGTTGGGCGCTGGGCTGGCAACTTGACACTGTAAAACTTCACTGCCAATCATGAGTGGACAGGTGATCCACTGTGGCGACCCCTAACCGGGAAAAGCCAGAAGAAGAAGAAAGATTGTCTTGGGCTGCCACTATTAACATTTCGTCTTCTTGTTTAAATATACCTCTTCTTAACCATTCCTGTGTTCAATCCTGATAAACATGAGGTTGTTCCAAGAGTTTTCTATATTTGTAACTATATTTATGCATTTTCCACATTTCTTGCCTTCTCATTTTATCCTTCACCTTATATTATTTCTTTTCTTCTCAGGCAGATTAAGTTGCTGCCTGACTTTTGTCTACTTCTGGTTTGATTTCCATTCTCACTTGAAGCCGATATGCTTCTGATAAACTAAGCAGGGAAGTCATTTTAGACATATTCTTCTCATGTTTCAAAACATTCACTATGTTTGGGTCTTGTCAGGTAAGCAGATATGTATGCAGTCCCACAATTGCTGATCTATACATGTAATCAAGTTCAAGGAGGCCCATCCCTCCTTCAGAACAGGGGATATATAATCTTGATATGCATTGTTTTTTTATAAATCATTTGATAAGCATAAAGCATCCTTATTGTTTTCCTGTACAACATATTCAACACCATTTGGTGTCAGTCAATCACTCCAAAACTGTAAGTTAGGACAGGAAGAACAAATCAGTTTATAGCTTGTACTTTGTTTTTAGATATCAATGCTGTTTTCACTATTAAGTCTTCTAAAATACTCCTTACTAAGTATTATTCACATTTGTTCATGCTTTATTGTTGATCCTCTATCAATTCCCAAATATTTATACACTCCCTCTTGCTCAAGTTCAAGTTCTTTTCATATCACATTTCTTTCCCAAACTGATCTTTTCTTGGTGCTGCAGCTTTCCTGCTTTAAAGGTTGCTTTTAAACATTTTTCAAGACGAAATGACATTCTTATATTATCTTCTGTGTGACATTATACATGATATTAAATTCCATATATGAAACATTTAGTATATTTAGTGTGCAAATATATGTGACAAGCAGATATTATATATGACTTATAAGACATGGCTAAGGAGGATTACTGCATAGATGTTAGGAATAAATAGAATTGAACTAAGGGAATATGAAACATTAGTTGGTAAGTAGATAGTAGTTAAATCTAGAAAAGTGAGTGGGGCATTGTACATTGATGAGTCAAGGATAGTGGGGCTAAGAATATTAGGGTACTTACTGATATGGAACCTGATTATAAGAGAGTGGTAGAGAGTATTTAAAGGAGATGGATAAAGTGGGAGGGTTAGAAAGAAACTGAAATATAAAAGGAAAGAAATTGAGATGGAATGGTAGAAGAATTTGTTGAGTACAAGGGAGTTACCCAGATGAGGAACACATGTTCAACCATTAGTGGCTTAGCAGTTGTTTTAGTAAAGGCTTGAAAGTGAAAAGTAAGTGCTTGAAGGCCTCATCAGGGACAGTAGTTAACACTGTGTGCACAGATAAATGTAGTCTAACATGAATGAAAAAACCTAAAATGTAGCTACACTGATCCACATGTTGTTTCTTTTTTTTATTTGTCTGCCTGTATTGTCTGTCATTTTATGTTATATGTGGCTTTGTTTAACTCGCTGACTGCAAAGACTAATAATATATAATTTGCACAGCAAGCGTAATTCTAAATGAAAACCAACAAAATCTGTATATTTTGAAATAATATTTCAGTGTGTCACATATCAAAAATGTATAGTAGAGAACTTTACTTAGAAGATATGATAACACAGATGAGATTAAAAGTTCTATTTTATGTAATATTTTGTAAGATCTCATTTATGACCTCATGCTGCATTTTATTATGGGTGGCTTTATTACTTTTTAGGTCTTGCATTTTGCAGCTTGGTTTGGGTTTTGGTGTATTCAAGTTTTATTTCATTGCATTTGCACATCCTGCATGAAGTAAATATCACTGCCATGATTTGCCTTTTCACAGTAAATATTAATAGGACAGAGGTTATAATGTGGAGAATGAATGCCTATCTTCTACCTTTGCAAGCTACATCATTGCTTATTCTAGCACAGAGCTAATTGGTCATGCTCTGGAGTGTCGATTCTAAGTGCCATCTCACCTTCCCCTCAGCTATTCTCATATGTTACGGCCATCTGTGTGATAAAGCTATCTGTCACCGATGGTCTGCTTAATTCTGAAACAATAAAACAGCATTCTGCTTCATATGAAGGCTTGTGTTCTCATCAGTATGTTTTCAAGGAGCTTTGACATCATGCGGTCAAGGATAAAGACAATTCTCTGCGAGCCTTCACCCCTTATACATAATGACAAAATGTCACACAGAGCAACAGCATTTGTCACCTGACAGGATGAGATTTTAACTCCATTTCCCAGAACACCCAAGGCTTAATGGTTAGATTTAGAGCTCAGAGCAAAGCTCTCACACAGCACTCGGGCAGCAAAACACATATGACATGAATCATTGACACAAACCCTGCACATGCCATATTTCTTAACCACAGTTGAATGCTATTGTCCAAACCACAGCATAATTAGAGAATGTTTTCCTCTTCTAAGGCATGTGGCCAACTTTTCTGGGTGAACTTAATCAAAGGCTAAACCTTTTTTCTGCAGTTCAGTGCCAATAAACATCTCTGACTATGAAATGACTAGGCAGTCTCTAAAGATTTAACAGACTAATATTGTTGAGTTAAAACAATAAAAAGTAAAGTGTGTCACCATACAGTTCTGCTTCTGACCTCAGAGTTTTGGGTCAGTGTATCCAGAGAGAAAAAAAAAACAGAAGTCAGAAAGAATATCTGCTTACTGTAGCCTTTAAATAAACCACTACTTTTGGATAATTGTGACTCATTTCTACATAATGATTTAAAAAAAAATCTATCTCTATATATCTATCTTTATATGTGTGTGTGTGTGTGTGTGTGTGTGTGTGTGTGTGTGCGTGTGTGTGTGAGTGTGTATATATATATATATATATATATATATATATATATATATATATATATATATAAAGGGGGGTGCCTATATGTATATATGTATATAGTTATACGCACACACGAGCACACGTATACACATAGATATAGAGCAATGCCAAGAATAACAGCATAAAGTGAGTTCTGAGTAATGTTGGTCTGAAAGTTTAATCAGATACCTAAGTTATTCAGGCCAGAGAAGTTCTAAACAAGCCAGCATAATGAAAGATTCATTTTTAGTTTGACTGTGACAGACTAATTAATCCAGTCATTGAATAAATGACACTTTCATTAGGGCATAATGAATGTGCTGTGCCTCATAATAGACTGCAACACGTCATATAAATACATTTCAAAAGCCTTGCTGAGGATATAACAGTCAGTGACGGAATTACTATGCAGGAAAAAATACATCCTTGAATAGACACATCCTATAAACTCATAGTAGTCTGAATACGATTACAATGCCTGAATATGATGCCACTGTGTGAGTGACATGGACCGCTTCAGCTATTAATTAGTAGTATTATTATAAAACAACAGTGTTGTGGTATTTGAATGGTTACATTCCTGCTAAAGTAACTACTGTGCTTAGTTTAAGCCTGCTTTGACAGTCATACTGGAAGGGGATTGGATTACTTGGCTGATACCAGTAGTAGTTGTTTGTGGGTGTTTTTATAATGGCATCAGTGAACATTTTTATCCACACATTATGCAATCCTTCTGACAAGAAGCTCATCTGTGTGTCACTGAATGACAGCCGATTTATAAGAAATTCATAAATTCAAATGCAGTCATGAGTGAGGGTCTAAACTGATGTTACATGAATTAATGTATAGGAGATCAGTAAACAAGGTCACATGTTGAAATGCTGACACCACACAAACCTTGTCCTGTTATTTAATCTGAGTGTAGATGGCATGCTGCTCTTGGGTTTGCAAGAAATAAGTGGGTTGCCAAAAAATGATTGTAGCCATCCCAGAATGTGGACTACTAATTGAATTCTTTGCTGTTGGGTGTTACCAGTGTTTTGTAACAATAATTGCTTTGCAATTCTACAGCAGTTGTATGTCTTATTTCCCAAACGGTATGAATTACAAAGTAAAATATAACAGCATATGCAAAATTAAAATAAATAAAGAACAAAAGAAGATAATAATGTTGTGACAAAGGGGGACACTGCCAGCCCAGCTATCTGGAATTTTGTAAATAATTATATGTCATTAGAGAATATTGAAATGATATGTGTAAGGTGCTTGTGTTACTTACAGCTACATTAGAACTGGATCTTATGTGTATATCAAACTGCTGTTTCAGAAGTGTGTGTTGAAAAGAGTTTGTAAAGTACTGAGCTTAACAATGAACCACAGTGTACTCTACTGGAAAAGAAAAGAAACGTACATAAACTATTGCAACTGTTTAAATGTATATATTTTAACAATGGAAACTGGAATACAAATAAGTTTAGCTTTCCTAGTTAAAGTTATTAGTAAGCCATTAGTATGTGTTCCCACATTTTGTTTGTTCCATCCACATTATGAGGGTGTAGTGTTGTCATTTTTGAGGGTGGTTGGTTGAGAGTGCAAATAAGTTAACTTACAAAACTTCAGAAAAATAGCTGAAATTAAATTACTTTATCGCTAGGCCACAAAAAAGATGTTATCTTTCAGTTTTGGTGCAGCAAAAGGCACAATGTCTGTGCTGAGAAGTTTTCTGTATTGTCTTGGAAGTGTTTTATGTATTTATTTATTTTATTTTTATTTATTTATTTATTTTTATTTTACATTTGTTGACCGGGATAGTCTGACTGGATACTTGTTCATTTTCAGCAGAGGCCCATGGAGAAAAGCTCCATACATATATACAAAAAAACTGTTACATTAATCAAGTTAAAGCACTGTTACAGATACAATACACAGGATAAAAGTCATTCATTCTGTCATATATAAATCTGATTTGTTATAGAGTAACAATTAGGAAGTAATGTAGGGGTGGCCAAAACACCTCTTTAGCACATGTTTATATTGCCAGAGTTAGTCAGGATTAGAGCAAGGACATAACCATTGCCTTTTAAAGTATTGTTTTAGATTTTTTTGAATTGGTTTAGAATGGGTTCTGAAGTAAGCTGAGCAGGAGGTGAGTTCCCTATTTTGCCAACAGAGTTGGCCAATAGAGAGTCTCCAGATGAGTTGGTGCTTTTGAGGGTTTGGCCTAGTAATTTGTTGGATGAGCGAAGTGTCTTGAGGTTGCTGTAAGGGGTGATCATTTTTGTGAATACGGGTGTGTTTTCAGGTTGGTAGAGAATTTTATGTGCTACTATTAGCTGATTGTACTAAAGTTGGATAGGCAATTCTAGCCACCCTAGGTTCTTTAGGTTCAGACAGTTGTGTGTTCTGTATGCTGCTCCAGTGGCAAATCTAGCAATATGATTAAAGCAGCTAGAGAGTTTATTAAGGTCAGACTTACTCAAGTTCATGAAGAGAGGGGATGCATAAAGGAGGGTGGAAAGTAGATGTGTACGAGCAATTACTGTCCTAGCTAGTGGAGTGAGGAAATGTTTAATCTTGTATAGTGAGCCAAGTTTTTTATTAACTTTTTAATAGTTTGATTAATATGCATATCAAACTTGAGGTTGTTATCAACTGTTACACCTAAGAGTTTGGTACAGAGATCTGGGACAATGACAGTGCCATTGTTAGATTTTATAGTAAAGGTTGAAGCAGAGGCTTTACAAGTGGGGAGAAAAGCAGTAGCTTCATTTTGTTAGGATTTAATAGGAGACGCCGATTACAGAGCCAATTTTCGACAGTATTAAAAACATTTTGGGATAGAGTCTGCAGACATAAAGGGGAGGTGGCAGAACAAATCAAAGTGGAGTCATCTGCATATTGAATGCAGGTGGCTGTTGAGATGACTGTGTACAGATCATTAATAAAGATAGTAAATAATAGGGGTCCTAATATAGAACCCTGAGGCACCCCAAGTGTGATAGGTAGAAGGGAAGCTAGTTTGTTATGCCATAGTACAGCCTGTTATCTACCACTCAGATAAGATTTGAACCATTGGATAGTCTGGACATCTAGGGAAATAGTTTAAAGTGTGTGTATGAGTAGTTGGTGGTTGGCCATGTTGAAGGCTTTGGAGAGATCAAGAAAGAGGGCAGAAGAAAGCTTATTGTTGTTTCAGTTTTGATTAATAACATTGAAGAAAGAACAGAGGGCCGTGGTTGTACTGTGGAATGGTCTGAAACCATGCTGTGAGTTAGCCAGGAGATTTTGCTGAATGAGATGGCTCAGGAGTTATTTATGGATACACTTCACCATAATTTTAGCCAGGGGTGACAAAATAGCTACAGGTCTGTAATTTGACAGTTCAGTGGAACTGCCTCCTTTGTGGAGTGGAATAACATGGGATGTCTTTCAGATGGAGGGGGATAGTGGCTTCTGATATAGTTCTATCGATCAGGATAGAGATCGGGTATGCTATGGCATCTGCAGCTTTTTGTAGATGCTCAAAAAAAGAAGAAGTAAGTAGCGTCACCAAAGGCAGAGCACATCAAAATATAAAACTCCAAAAACAAATGGTTCTGCCACCAATTCCATTTAAAAACACTTGAAACTTGAAAACTTTAATAAAATATATGATGATAAGATAAAATAAAATAAACACACTGGCTCATAAACCGGATACGCGCTTTCAGTGTAATACCTTTTTCAAATCCTAAATGTTTGTCAGTGAAACTTCCTCTTAAATACCTTCATTTCCTAGTGTTCACTCGCTTAGATGCATTTAGTAACCATAGCAGCATACACACCCTTTTAATTATGTCATTTTTAGTGCTGAAGAGCTTTCCCTTATAGTGCAGGTTTTAAAGGGACAAATGCATTCAGACCTGGTGACTAATCTGATTGCAAATTCATTATCCACTTCATCTCTTCAATTTCTGTTTAGTTTACTAAATCCCCAACTCTTGGTGTTCAATGAAGCCTAGTTAGTGCCATGAACTTGAAAGAATGACTGTCATTTATACTAATATGCATATAAAGTGCATTGCTGGCAACTTTTTTCTTATGCCAGATAAGTGCTTTAGGATACGTTCCTTGAGCATTTGATTAGTTGTCCCTATGTAGTATGCCTTGTAATGACTGCAGGTTGCCACATAGATAATGTTCTTACTCCGACAGTATGCAAATCCTTCAAACTTACAGTTCCTCTTAGTCAGGGGATGTGTAAAAGTATTCAAGATGTTTATATGAGAGCATGCCTTGCAACTTCCACATCTGAATGTACCAACTCTCCTGTTCATCTGAAAACTCCTGTCTTCAGAAATAGCTTCAGTTTCTGTTTTATAACATACTAGTCTTTTTAAGTTTTTCCTTTTCTTAAAAGAAAATATGGGTTGATCTCCAACAATTTCCCTAATTTTGTTGTCAGATGTTAGCACTGGCCAAAATTTTCTGATGGTATTACGAATAGCAAAACTGTCAGCACTATACGTCAACTGGTATCTCAGATTGGACTTTACCTCCTTTTGCTTGATCTTAACTGTTTCACTTTGGTCCAAAAAATAGGGTCTTCCCCTCTGAGAGCGTAGTTCCATGGTAGTTGCTTCATTGGTCGGTGTCTTTTTTGACTTTGTATCCTTTCTTATTAAAGTCATTGATAAGTTTAATTTGCTCTTCCCTATAATCCTCATCCCTCGTGCAGAGCTTGGACACTCGAGTTAGTTGGTTAGTCATTTTGTTGTCAAGAACATGCCTGGGATGCATGCTAGTATTGTGTAGTAAATGATTGCGCCATACAGGTTTCCTATACATTCTAGTATTGATGCTTCCTGTGTCATCTAACATTAACTTAACATCCAAGAATTCTATCTCCGTACTAGAAGATGTCACTTCAAACTTCAAAAATGAAATTGTGTTGGTCAAAAATTGTGCAAAATGTTCCAAGGAGGTTAAGTCGCCATCCCATAAGAGAAAGACATCATCCACAAATCGATTATAGAAAATTATGTTTCTATTCCATTTGTTGTTAATAACCACTTTCCATAGCTCTTCCTATCTTGCCAGGACCAGATTGGCATAACTATTTGTGCATGGAGTTCCCATCGCTACCCCCGACTTCTGCCAGTAGTAAGTACTACCATACAGAAACACATTGTTATATAAGACCAATTCCAAGAGACTACATAGTAAATGGATATCATTGGTTGCTTTGCGCTTCACACCAAAGTCTCTGATCATTTTGATCCCAAAATCATTGAGTATGGACATGAACAAGCTGTTCACGTCCATAGTTACCAATAATAAATTCTTACAAATATTCATCTGTTGCAGTTTCTTGTAAAGTCTACTTAAGAACTCAGCCGAGTCCTTGATCACTGCAGGTGCGTGAGGTAGCAATTTCTTTAACTCCCCTTCTATAAAAATAGAAAGGGGTTCAGTTATCCATCCTTTTTCTGAAAGGACTGGTTGCATCGGAGGGTCATGTAGATTCTTATGCACCTTAGGCATTCCATTGATGCTAGGTATAGTAGGAAGACATACTTAAAAAAAATCAAACAGCTCTTTGCTTATCGATCTATTCATGAACTTGCCATAAAGCGTGTCTTGTACACTATGTGTAATGGTGTTCAATTCTCTTTTATCAATCCTCCTGTAGGTGGCTATATCCGCTAGCATCTCCTTCATCTTAGTATGATAGAATGACATAACCATAACTATAACTGCCCCTCCTTTGTCAGCTTGTTTAATCATGATGTCCTTCACATTATGTAGTTCAAATAGTGCTCTCTTCTCACTTAGAGTTAAGTTGTGGAAATGTTTACTTCCCTTTTGCTGTCTATATTCAGCCACTTCATTTTCACATAATCGCATGAAGGCATCTACAGCAGGATGACATACAGGGACAAACGTACCTGCTTTCCTATATCCAATTCTAGTTTGAGATTCCTCATTGTTTATATTGCCAAAGAGATGTCGTAGAGCCACATTTCTCCCAAAATATTTTAGATCTAGGATAAATTCAGTCATTGCTGAACGCAAGGAGGGTATGAAACTCATTCCTTTCTCTAATAGTCGAGCTTGATCTCTTGTTAATACAATACTCGATATATTAAATACAAGGGAATCATTTATTCCTGAAACCTCTGTTTCTTCCTCTCCCTGCTCTGGGGTCATACTTCCCTAGGGGTGTTGTTCTGCAACAAAAAAAGGAAGCTGTTGGTAAAGCAGTAAATGTACCACCCCATCTTTCGGTTTAGTGGCATTCTGTATATCCACATTCTTGTTATTATTCAAAATGGATATATTTTCCTCACCCTGCTCAGATAGTTCTTCTATGCTTTCAGTATTGATTACCGAGCTAACATTAGTCTGCAGAGCATGTATCACAGCTTCATGTCTTCTTGAAGCCTCTCTGTTGTTTTACCTGGGTGTAGTATACACTTCTGCTTCTACTACAATTCTCACTGGTTTCCTAGTGACAGTCTCCTCCTTTTCGTGGCGTGTTACTATTCCATTGTTTACATTTGTCCTGGTCTGTATGGTCGTTTTCTTGTCTTTCGGCCATTCAAACAGGTGACCCTTCCTAAAATCATTAAAATCCCTGGATAGTTTGCTACTTTTCTCTCCTTTTAACTTGGTATCATAGGCATCAAGCCTGTCCTGCAGCACTCCTAGCTTCATCAAATTGTTATCAGATAATGTCATTTGTTCCAGTTAATTCCATTTTTGTTCTATTAGGGTTGTTGCTTCAACCTCCTGAGGTTTAAAGAATTCTATCAAAAGTTTCATGTAACTGAAACTAGTTTCTATATTATTCCTTTGCATTTTGCAAGCAATTCTGGATACATATTTCCATAAATTGGCATGCAGCTTACTCTTAAACCTCATGGAATAATGTGAAAGTCAAGGCACGCCTCCAGATGAAAGCATTGCCATTGTAGATGCTTTAGTTTAAAAGCTGCATTCTCTACTTCCTTATAGATGCTCTCAAATAACAAGGTGTCTCCCCTCTTTGTTGGTAGCTCCAAAGTACCACTTTCAAAGTCAAAGTTAAGACGTGGGTTAGATAAACCCATTAAATTATTGGCTTGGATATAAAGGAATTGGCAACGTCTTCCGGAGGTTTTTGGATGGTAGGCGAGGGGGTAGGAGTTGTGCATTGCCCTGGGTGAATAAGTTTATTTATGCCTACCCAAAACTTTTGCAGGTTGTTTGATGCTTCTGTTGTACATGGCAGTAAAAGTTTTTTATCTAGGGTGGTAGATTTTTTAGTGTTGTTCTTTAGTTGTCTAAATCTAAGATGATCTAAGAGGTTTTTTGTGGTACGCCAAGTGGTCCAAAGTTTGTTTCTAAGTAAGATCATTTGTCTGGTTTCTTTTGAAAGCCATGGAGCAACTTTTGTTTTAGTTCTTATAGAACGTGCAGGTGCATGGGTATCAAGGATGGCTAGGAATCTGGTGTTGAAATATAATGCAGCTTCTTCAAGGGGTACATGTTTTAGGACTGCCCAATTACATGCTTTTGAGTTCATTTTGGAAATTAGTGGGGTTAAAGTTTTGTTGTTTTTAATTATTTTGTAAGTAGGTTGGTGGGGGATGTCAGTCTTATGGCTGATTATATAGGTAAGAAAATGGTCACTTATGTCTTCAGGTCAGGTACTGGCCCTATACATGTGCAGATGGCTATTAATGAGTATCCAATCTAGAATACTATCTTTGTTGTTAGGTTTACTGATCCTAGTAGGGGAGGATATGATCTGAGTAAATTCATATAGATTTACATGGATGGTCAGAGATTCTGAGGAACAAATATTCCAGTCGATGTTGAAGTCTCCTAGAACAATGGTTTCTTGAGGGTAGTTACTAGAAAGCCAAGAGATGATATCTTCTAGGGTGTTTGCATTATTACCTGGGGGAATGTAGACACAAGCTATGTTAATACTTTTGTTTTTAATAATTTGAAGCTTGGTAATGAGAATTTCAGCATTATCAGCACAGGGTGGTTGTGTGGAATCAGAGGTCACATCTAGAGTAATTGTGTATAGTACAGCTAGCCCTGCTCCCTTTTTAGTGGTAAGGTCTAACCTTAGTATGTTATAACCTGGAGGTAAAACCTCATTATCTGCCATTGATGGTTTTACCCAGGTTTCAGTAAGACAAAGTATATCTGGGGAATCTGTATCTAAGAGTGCATACAGGTGGTGGACCTTATTATTTAAGCTTCTAATATTTAAGTGACTGACCAGGAGCGAGTTTGAAGGTCAATTTAAAGTTCATAAGTTAGTGGGAATAGTAGAATTGGTGCTAGGATTGACTAGTGAGGTTGGGCCAGGGTTTGGATGAATGTTCCCATCCCTTGTGAGGTTGCCATGTAGTCTAATTGTGAGCTTCAGGAATTTAAATATTAGTCTTAGGTAATTCTTGCCTTTGGGGTTGATATATCTGCATCTAATTGGTTGGTGGTATTTTGTATCCAAGGAGTTAGTCATAAGGGGGATTATTAAGTGATCTAATATAATTTGTATTATTGGAGTGGTGGTTTGGCTTCTTGGGTTGTGGTAGCCTAGGTAGGACAGATTTTCGTAGGTGGTGAGAAGATATGGAATTATCATCAAGGGTAGTAGGCAGTATAACAGCATTAATTTCAGAGGTTTCACAGCCAACAACAGAGGCATTGTCTAGATATTAGCTTTGATTTTTGCCCAACTTCAGTAGAGGTATAATTAGGATAGGTAGGTAAGGTCCTGATAATGCCTGGAGAGTTGTTTATTGGTTCTAAAAAGAGGAGGAGTGGTTTTAGAGCTATAAATAATTAGCTAAAAAACAACACTAAGATATTCCAGAGGTCTAATGGCTTACCAGTTAGCAGAATTCAACTGCTGATGAGCACTTGTGTCCTGATGGGAGACTAGTAATTTAAAGTTGTCTCCATAAACAGCAGGAATCTAATATAGACTAAGTACTGGGGGGGGGGTAGCAGAAAGGGTGAGAACCAGGTGCAATGCAAAGAAACCAGCCATACCAGAGAGGCAAGCAGTGGAAAACTATTAGCACATTAACTAGCCTAATGGTTAAGGTGGTTGCCTTACAAACACAAGGTACAGGGTTTGAATCTCACAGGGGATAATTGGCTAGGCTTAAAATGGCAGTTAGCCCAGTACTAATATATGAACCTATGAACCTAAACTACAATGAGGCTTTTTCATTTTTTTCTTTTTTCTTTTTTTTGAAATACTTTCTTACCCTTGTTTTTGTCTTCAGTATACAGGTTTTACACATTAATCTTTCTTCTGCCAATTTTCTGCTATTTTTGTAGTTTTAGGACTGCTTAGAAACTTAGATATGTTCACCAGGAAATCCTTAGAGATAGATACAGGAATAACCCAGTTTAGTATTTTAGGGTTATTTGTGGGGCTTTGAGGGATTGCTGGTATTGCTGTAGACCAGGTATGGCTAAACAATATAGTACATACAGACAGGATAAGGTAATATTAACCTTACCAGATCTTTTCAGTCAATGGGACAGTGCAGGAAAGTTTCCAGTTAGGTTTCAGCAGGGGAGGTGTCCTTCTAGCTTTTAAGCCTTTCAGGGATCTAGCAGATCAAGGGGGATAGAACCTTGGCAGATCTTTTCATAGTTGAGGGGTAGTGCAGGAAAATTTCCAGTTAGGTTTCAGCAGGGTAGGTGTCCTTCTAGCGTTCAAGCCTTTCAGGGATCTAGCAGATAGAGGGGGATAGAACCACTGAGCAGAATTTAACTGCTGATGAGCACTTGTGTCCTGATGGGGGAGGAGTAATTTATTGTTTTTTTTTACTTCCAAGATCTGCAAAGATCTGAGGGAAAGCCCTGTGTATGTATGTTCACAGCTAGATTCTAAATACTACTAGCTTTCAGCAGTAGGGGTTTTACCTGGGATAGAGTCAGATGACAAGAAATTATGTAATTCTGCAAGCTATCCCAGCAGTAATATTTGAGATATTAAGAATTGTCTGAGAGAGACTGAGCATTCCATATTCTTTCACCTGTCAACATCAGCTAGAGGTTCTATTCAACACATCTGCCTTGCTGCTCTAATTAAGTGTACTTAAGTAATTACTTAAGTAATTTTCTTAGCTATAGTCAGGAATATAGTAAAGCTTAATTTAGATGTTTTACTGTCTTTATTTGAGATTTTCCTGCAATGTTGTTTTAAATATTTCCTGTGATTTTGAGCTCTGATGTTACTGTGATTATATACTGAGTATTTTTTTGTTCTTTTATTATTTATTATAAAATATATTTCAACATTTCATTGTGGCTGATCTGTCTAGAAATATTAGCGTTCTAAGAGTACTTGCATATTTATTTGGTGACACTGTGTAGGCCACTCCTAATGGCCTTGCTCTTGGTCAAACTACAATTTGTATTGATAATAACATTACACAGTAAGACTGGACACCCTTTGTTAAGGGCCTTAAAGTAGCAGATAAGGACATGGCTGGTGGCAGTGATAATTACCTTATAGTCTAGGCAAAAGGGGGTATAGCTAGTAAACCTGAGCCAGCATTTTCCAGGTGTGTGTGTGTGTGTGTGTGTGTGTGTGTGTGTGTGTGTGTGTGTAAATTAAATCTCAAAGAGTGTGTGTGTCAGCTACTTGGGCAGGGACATGAAGCACTGGTTGGACAGACAGAGTGATGAGGTCTTGGCTTGGCCATTCAGCTGAGATCTCAACTCTATAGCTGTACCAGTGAGGAGTCTTATTGGGAATCTGGAGAAAGAGGGAGAAACCGGCCCAGACTGACTGTGGTCTCTGTGTGTTCTTAAGGGAAATTGCACTTGATGCAGAGAGCTACATCTGGAAATACTCTGTGTACCTTTCATCCTGCCAGTGTATATCCCCCGCTGGTGCTAGTGATGAGGACTGAGGCTCCTTCATTACTGATGCCAGTGGTGGGGTGTCACAAATGGCACAAGCTAAAATAAAAGGCACATAAAACAGCTATTCTTAAATTGGCTGTTGTCCCATGAAAAAGCATTCACCATCCTATGAAAGTGAGATGATTCCATTTTCATTTATATACCCTGAGCTAATGAAGAAAGAAGCTGACTTTGTACTTCAGACACACATAGTTTTAAGACGTTGATTGTCAGATGGATTTAGCTTAGTTATTTTTCTTTCTAAACATTCTCTGGAGAGTTATCTGCCTTTTTGTGCCTTATCTTAACATTTGCATATGTCTAAAATGTGGTATATTAATGTGTTATGTGAGCAACATTTTTAACAATTCCAATATACCAAAAACTGAGCAATAGTTGCTAGTATTTCAAGGAGTGTGTGTGTGTGTGTGTGTGTGTGTGTGTGTGTGTGTGTGTGTGTGTGTGTGTGTGTGTGTGTGTGTGTGTGTGTGTGTGTGTGTGTGTGTGTGTGTGTGTGTGTGTGTGTTTGTGGATCCATACAAGCAATGGTCAACTGAAGGAGACAAGTCATCTCTTTACTTTGTGATTGCAGTTGCAACATTTCTACATCCTGACCACAGTACTCCACCTGTCCTAACCCTTCATAAATATACCTGTAGCTCAGTGAGTCATCATCAATTCATTTGATCATGCCTCAACTGTCTCACTCTATCTGAAAAAAAGTTTTTCACTGAGAATCAGACTGAAGTTGATTCAGTTTGCACCAGATATCGCTTCCTTTTCCTTGTTTCTTCAGGTATGTCCCCTCAACCCCGAGGATCTTTATCTCACTGATCATGTCCTCTTTATCCATCCTTCCTTCCAGATTATCCACAGACTTTCATCATAATGTGAACATTCCATTCCATGTTTCACTTTTCTTGCCTTCTGCTTTGCTCTCCAGTACTGCAATTTTCATGTACTTGTGTATTCTGCTGAATTCCATGTATAAATATAAATGGAGAGGCTGGATTCTGCCCTTCTGAGCTGGGAATTTCTGGTTAAGGCTTATTGTGCCTGCTTATTTGAACTGGTTCTTTATGAAACTGGTGGACCTTGTTTGCTGTAGCATAGACTATATTCAGGCCTGCTGAATACAGCTTAGTTTGTATAACTTGAGCACTAATCCAGACCATCTTTTTTTGGAAAAGGTACCCCTGCACCCAAGTGGCAGGACTGTGCAGTTAGAACTTGTCTGATCGAAGACTGTTGGAACAGGGCTCAGTTTTTAGCTTTTTATTGGTTAATTTGTTTAAATCAGTTTGTTCAGTTCCTACTGTTATATAAAAAAAAAATACACTTTATGCATCGCCACTTAGCTAGGGTTAAACTATTCCTGGCGCCATAAAGTGTGCTCTTCAAATGTTCCCGTATAACTAGCCAGTTTTTTAGTTTTAGCACTCAAATCTGTTTCTTTGAGCTCAGCACTTGTTCAGAACTTGTTGTAAGCACTAAATAAGCTACAAATTACTACAGCACTCAACTTTCCTCACTTGTCTATAGGAAAACAGTTTTCAGTACTTAATAAATAAGGACCTATCCAGGCATGTCTAACGGTCAGCTCCCGGTGTTTTCTCCTGTCTACTTGATGAATCTGGGCATCATGGGGCAATGAAGCAATTGCCTCATGTACCCAGATAACCTTCTCTTCCTACCACTCAACACTACAACCTGTGAGAGTTGCACTTATATAACCAAACTGGAAGCAAAGCTCTCTTCATCCAAGACTGGACTAGACAGTCAAGAGGAGAAGGTAAACACTTGCACCACACCACACTCATCACATAGTCCCGCAAAACCTACACCACCAAAACACACACATAGCAACACAAAACACACACCTACATTCGCAGAGGCTCTCGATAAAAATCTGCTCAAGCAACAGAAACCTTCAAAGCAGAAACGCATGCAACCTCCACCCCCCAACACAAACTCAGTGTGCCACTCAACCACAGCCCATAAGGGATAACAACATACCCAACACTCTAGTCATAGGTGACTCTATAGTCAGGCACACTGATGTTCCACTCACCAGGCTAAACAAGCAGAAAGTTACTGTCAGCTGCCTGTCGGGTGCTATGATCCGCCACATAATGCATGCACTCAGGTCACTCCACAACAAGTACAAATATGACTCCGTCATTGTCCTGTTGGTGTGAATGACCTGAGATGTACCTCCCTAGACTACATGAAAAGAGACATGGAGGAGCTCTCTGATCTTGTAGCCCAGGCAGATATGACCCTAGCGCTGAGTAGCATCCTGCCATCACCCAGAATGATACCACAGTACAAGGACAAAATGATTGACTTCAACAATTGGCTAAGCTTCTGGTGTCATTCTAAGGGGATCAAGTATCTGTCTGCCTGGGATGACATGATCGACATACCACGATGCTTTGCCAGAGATGGCCTGCACATGTCGCCCTTGGGATTCCGGATACTGGCTAAGGCTCTTGCCATCGCTATAGTGCCTTTTTTAGGCAAGGTTCAAATGACAAATTCACCACCGTAACAGGTACAAGCAAGCAAAATCTGAGGGTAATGCTACTCAATGCTAGAAGTCTAAACCTCAAAATGCATTCACTCGAGGCACTCCTTAAAATGGAGAACATTGACATCTGTGCAGTGGCAGAGACCTGGTTCAAGGCTCCAGAGAACACCCCTGCATTACCAAGGTATAATTCTTACCACACCTTTTGGCCATCTAACCTGGACTGAAACACTAAAGGTGTAGTCGTGACCATACCCATTAAGGATAGCCACACCTCCCGGCTAGTTGCTCAGCATAATGCATCCAAGATTATCCGAGTGCAACTAACTCTGAGCAAGACTGCAATCCAAATTGTAACTTGCTACAGATCTCCCACCATGCCCCAGGATTCCCACTCCTCATTTCCTGATACACTGGAAAATATTAGGGTACAACCCAACACCCTAATAATGGGCAGTTTCAACTACCCTACCATTAACTTGGAAAACTTCTCATGCACCAACTCTTTTGCTCAACATTTTCTGGAATTCATAAATTTCAACGCCTTGGATCAACTTATCCACACTCCCATCAGGGGCAGCAATATCCTAGACCTGGTCATTATCAACATGGGCAACCAGTGTTCCACACCAGAGGTCAATTCCCCGTTGGTCAGATCCGACCACAAGATAATTAGCCTAGGCATCCACATCCTGCCCCCACCCCCCCCCCATTAGGGAAACCACCGTAAAAAACTTTTCCAAAGCCAACTTCACACTTCTTAAGACAGAAGTGGCAAACTTCACAACACCCATGCAGACAGACAATAGAGTTACAACTGCTGAATCCTACACAAATGCACTTTATAAGTACTTACACGAGTGCATGGATCGTGCTATCCCTAACAGAACCAAGATGCTGTCCTCCAAAAAAAGGAAGCCAATCTGGTGGTCCCCTGCAATAAACAAACTCTACAGCAGAAGAAAAAAACTGTTGCAAAAAAGAGTAAAATCCCATGACTGGAAGAACTCCCTGGTCAGCCTCAGTAAGAAGCTGAAACTCCTCATAAAATCCTCTAAAGCTAGTTATGAAAACAAAATTGCCACTGATTCTAAAGACAACCACAAAGCATTCCATAGCTATGTCAAGAATCTCAATGGCAACACTCAGATCTGCTCTGAGTTACATCACAATGGCACTAAATATACAGAACCAACTAATATTGCTAACATCCTTTCAGATAGGTTCAGTGCTAACTTCACCCCCCTCAGCCCCTAAAGGGCCCATCTGTATACCAGAAGAATGCAAAGTTCCTGTAATCACAGCTGCACAGGTAAAAACTACACTCTCCAAAGCCAAGAACACAGCATCCATGGGACCTGACAACATCCCAGGCTGCATTCTACATCAACTACAGAATGAACTGGTACCCACCTAAGCACCATGTTCAATCATATAGCCTCACCTAAGGCTTTGTGCCCACTGAATGCCGTACAGCGATGGTTATCCCACTCCACCAAGGCAATTGCAACAAGAACATATTTGCACAGGCAGACAAGGGGGCATTTGGGTGATTTTGACTAAAAATCAGTATAATTATATGGCTAAGTCCTTGTTGGAAGATGCATCTGTATATGAGGTAATGTCCCATAATCCAGTTAAAGAGTTTAACATACTCCTGTTGGAAATTTTGGAGACAGGGGAAGGGCTTGGTTTACTGTGTTCATCAGATGTTAAAAAACTTCACATAAAAAATCCTAAGGATGCCAGATTCAAAGTGATATCTAAGATACATTAGAATATCCACAATCCACCAGGAAGTCCCATAGTATCTGGAAGGGGGGCTTATTTGCAAAATGTGGGCGTGTTTTTAGATTTTCAGCTTAAAAGTTATTTGAACAGAATTATGTCACACATTAAGAATGGAAAGGAGCTAGCAGATACTACAGGAACTATGAAGTGGTCTAATGACTACTATTGGGCCTGTGTGGATATCAAGTCATTATATACAAATATCAAGAACAAATGGGGGTTGGAAGCAGTTAGAAATCTCCTAAGGGAAGGTCCATGCACTGACTTTCACATACATTTGTTGGCGTTTTCTTTAACCCACAATTGCTTTGTTTTTGATAATAAATATTTCCTGAAAAAGGAAGGGACTGTGATGGGGGCATCTTATGCCCCTGTATACGGAATTTTGTTCATGAATTATTTTGAAATGCCTTACATTTACAATTCTGAGTGTTATAAACACAGGTTCATACTGTTTAAAAGATACATAGATGATCTTATCTTTGTTTGTAAAGGGGAAATGGAAGAATTTCAGGATTTCATACAGCAGTTGCAGGACAATCACTTTCGACTGGAATTTACATTCAATACCAACAGGGAAGCAGTACAATATTTAGCCAACACTCTAGTCATAGGTGACTCAAAGAGACATGGAGGAGCTCTCTGATCTTGTAGCCCAGGCAGATATGACCAGAATGATACCACAATACAAGGACAAAATGATTGACTTCAACAATTGGCTGGTAATGCTACTCAATGCTAGAAGTCTAAACCTCAAAATGCATTCACTCGAGGCACTCCTTAAAATGGAGAACATCAACATCTGTGCAGTGGCAGAGACCTGGTTCAAGGCTCCAGAGAGCACCCCTGCATTACCAAGGTATAATTCTTACCACACCTTTCGGCCATCTAACCTGGACTGAAACACTAAAGGTGTAGTCGTGACCATATCCATTAAGGATAGCCACAGCTCCCGGCTAGTTGCTCAGCATAATGCATCCAAGATTATCCAAGTGCAACTAACTCTGAGCAAGACTGCAATCCAAATTGTAACTTGCTACAGATCTCCCACCATGCCCCAGGATTCCCACTCCTCATTTCTTGATACACTGGAAAATATTAGGGTACAACCCAACACCCTAATAATGGGCAGTTTCAACTACCCTACCATTAACTTGGAAAACTTCTCATGTACCAACTCTTTTGCTCAACATTTTCTGGAATTCATAAATTCCAACGCCTTGGATCAACTTATCCACACTCCCATCAGGGGCAGCATTATCCTAGACCTGGTCATTACCAACATGGGCAATCAGTGTTCCACACCAGAGGTCAATTCCTCGTTGGTCAGATCCGACCACAAGATAATTAGCCTAGGCATCCACATCCTGCCCCCACCCCCCCCCCATTAGGGAAACCACCGTAAAAACGTTTTCCAAAGCTTCTTAAGACAGAAGTGGCAAACTTCACAACACCCATCCAGACAGACAATTGAGTTACGACTGCTGAATCCTACACAAATGCACTTTATAAGTACTTACACGAAAGTGCATGGATCGCTATCCCAAACATAACCAAGACGCTATCCTCCAAAAAAGGAATCCAATTTGGTGGTTCCCCTGCTATAAATAAACTCTACAGCAGAAGAAAAAAACTGTTGCAAAAGAGAGTAAAATCCCATGACTGGAAGAACTCCCTGGTCAGCCTCAGTAAGAAGCTGAAACTCCTCATAAAATCCTCTAAAGCTAGTTATGAAAACAAAATTGCCACTGATTCTAAAGACAACCACAAAGCATTCCATAGCTATGTCAAGAATCTCAATGGCAACACTCAGATCTGCTCTGAGTTACATCACAATGGCACTAAATATACAGAACCAACTAATATTGCCAACATCCTTTCAGATAGGTTCAGTGCTAACTTCACCCCCCTCACCCCCTAAAGGGCCCATCTGTATACCAGAAGAATGCAAAGTTCCTGTAATCACAGCTGCACAGGTAAAAACTACACTCTCCAAAGCCAAGAACACAGCATCCATGGGACCTGACAACATCCCAGGCTGCATTCTACATGAACTAAAGAATGAACTGGCACCCACCTAAGCACCATGTTCAATCATATAGCCTCACCTAAGGCTTTGTGCCCACTGAATGCCGCACAGCGACGGTTATCCCACTCCACCAAGGCAATTGCAACAAGAACATATTTGCACAGGCAGACAAGGGGGCATTTGGGTGATTTTGACTAAAAAGCAGTATAATTATATGGCTAAGTCCTTGTTGGAAGATGCATCTGTATATGAGGTAATGTCCCATAATCCAGTTAAAGAGTTTAACATACTCCTGTTGGAAATTTTGGAGAGAGGGGAAAGGCTTGGTTTTCTGTGTTCATCAGATGTTAAAAAACTTCACATAAAAAATCCTAAGGATGCCAGATTCAAAGTGATATCTAAGATACATTAGAATATCCACAATCCACCAGGAAGGCCCATAGTATCTGGAAGGGGGGCTTATTTGCAAAATGTGGGCGTGTTTCTAGATTTTCAGCTTAAAAGTTATTTGAACAGAATTATGTCACACATTAAGAATGGAAAGGAGCTAGCAGATACTACAGGAACTATGAAGTGGTCTAATGATTACTATTGGGCCTGTGTGGATATCAAGTCATTATATACAAATATCAAGAACAAATAGGGGTTGGAAGCAGTTAGAAATCTCCTAGGGGAAGGTCCATGCACTGACTTTCACGTACGTTTGTTGGCGTTTTCTTTAACCCACAATTGCTTTGTTTTTGATAATAAATATTTCCTGAAAAAGGAAGGGACTGTGATGGGGGCATCTTATGCCCCTGTATACGGAATTTTGTTCATGAATTATTTTGAAATGTCTTACATTTACAATTCTGAGTGTTATAAACACAGGGTCATACTGTTTAAAAGATACATAGATGATCTTATCTTTGTAAAGGGGAAATGGAAGAATTTCAGGATTTCATACAGCAGTTGCAGGATAATCACTTTCGACTGGAATTTACATTCAATACCAACAGGGAAGCAGTACAATATTTAGATTTGGACTTTTTTGTGAGCAGGGATTCTATCGTAGAATTTAGACCTTTTGTTAAAGGTACAGCTGTCAACAATTTCCTGATGGCTGATAGTATGCACACTCCCCACTTGTTAACATCATTACCATATGGTGAGTACTTATACATAGCTAATAATACCTCAGAGAAAGCAAGGCTAGGGGTTGAGATTGAGAGGGTTAGGAACAAACTTTAGAGTAGAGATTATGATGAGGATGTTCTAACTACAGCTGAAAGTAAAGTTAAAAAAGATTAGGGCTGACACACACTAGTATGTGAAGGGAAGCATTTAGCAACAGAAGAAAAGTCTGGGATGTGAACAAAGGAGAGGATAAAGACAAACTGTTCTTTGTCAACGAGTATTCACCTTTTTCAGAGACTTTGAAGAGGTTAGTGAATAAATTCTGGCCCATTATTTTCAATTATGAAAAGCTCAGGAAACTCTTCCCAGAGAGAGTTACATTTTCCTATAGCAGATTTAAGAATCTTAAGGAAATGTTATCCATGAGTAAACTGGATAAAGAACATGGAAGGAATGGCAGCTTCCCTTGTGGAAAATGCATAGTGTGTAAGAAGATTAAGAATATAGATGGAGTTGACATCAATGGGAAGTTATATAAAGCTAGGGATTGATATAACTGTGAGTCTTGGGGGGGTGATTTACATAGTAGGGTGTGGATGTCCTGTAGTTAAATGGTATATAGGGCAGACGAAAAGGGCAGTGAAAAAGCGAATTATAGAACACTTAGGTGACATTAAGAGGGGAAGAATGGAAAGCCCTGTAGCACAACATTTTGTCAGGTATCATGATGGATCAAATTCAACCTTTTCTTATAGTGTGTTGGCCAAGCCCAGTTATTGTCAAGGGGATGAATTTGCAAGGAAAGTGACGTGGTTAGTAACTAAATGCATTATTAACTATGGCACTCTTTATCCAAGGGGATTAAACCTCAAAATTAATTTAAATGTGATTTAAGGGTTAGGTATTTAGTGTTAAAATGTATGTTATTTCTCAGTGTTGATATCTGTTATTCTGTCTTTGGAATTTATCAAAAGCTAAGTTTTTCATGCACTTTATAAAATGACATAGTATTGAAATACAGTATTTCATATATTTAGAGGTATCAAATTTAAAAGTGTTATATGAAATTAATGAGACATTATACATATATGTATATTTTATATTATGTAGTATGGCACTTTAAACTATATGTAAGATTTTGAAGTTACATGCTTAATGGGAACAGGAACAGGTAATTTATATTCAATTTATATACAATTATATTTAGTTAATGCATTGCTATTTAGTTATTCAATGAATGAAGATGTATAAAAGTTTGGGCTGTGTGGTGTAGGAAATATTCCTTGAAGGCATAAGTCGAGGTACCGGATGCACCAGTAAAGTTTTCTCCAACCTTTCCTGGTGTGGTGTGTGTTTTTTGGTTTCCAGTTTGAGGTGTGTGAAACTATCCCTAACAGAACCAAAATGCTATCCTCCAAAAAAAGGAAGCCAATCTGGTGGTCCCCTGCCATAAACAAAGTCTACAACAGAAGAAAGAAACTGCTGCAAAAAAGAGTAAAATCCCATGATTGGAGGAACTCGCAGGTCAGCCTCAGTAAGAAGCTGAGATCTCTTATAAAATCCTCCAAAGCTAGTTACGAAAACAAAATCGCCACTGTTTCTAAAGACAACCACAAAGCATTCTATTGCTATTTCAACAATCACAATGGCAACACTCAGATCTGCTCTGAGTTACAGCACAATGGCACTAAATATACAGAACCAACTGATATTGCCAACATCCTCACAGATAGGTTCAGTGCTAACTTTACCCCCCCTCTCATCCCCTAAAGAGCCCATCTCTATGCCAGAAGAATGCAAAATTCCTGTAATTATGGCTGCACAGGTAAAAACCACACTCTCCAAAGCCAAGAACACAGCATCCATGGGAACCTGACAACATCCCAGGCTGCGTTCTACACAAACTACAGAATGAACTGGCACCCCACGTAAGTACCATGTTCAATCATAGCCTCACCTCAGGCTTTGTGCCTACTGAATGGAGCACAGTGACGGTTGTCCCACTCCACAAAGGGGGATCCACCACAGACCCCGGGAACTACTGCCGGGTATCATCATGGAACTTATAAACAAACTCTGGACCCCACCCAGTTTGGGTTTGTAAAACGCAGATCATGTCTCTTAAACCTGATAGACTTCTTTGAAGCAGTCACCAAAGCCGTAGATGAGGGTAAGGTGGTTCACACAGCCTATCTAGATCTTGCCAAGGCTTTCAACACCATCTCCCACTCTGGAATTATAGATAAACTCACTAAACTAGGCATAAATCCCTATGACACAAGATGGGTTGCTAACTGGCTCACTGACAGAACCCACACTTTGAAAGTAGTAGACTCCAATTCCGACTTCAGACCAGTGACAAGTGGAGTACCACAGGGTTCAGTCCTGGGTCCTGTCCTTTTTTGTATCTACTTCTCTGAAGTACAGACTAACACAGAAGGTCTTTGGCTAATGAAGTTCGCTGATGACTGCAAACTAGGAGCCATAATTGAAACTCTTAACGATGTGGACATATTACAAAAGGGCCTCACTGAGTCAGATGCCTGGTGTCAAAGCCATGGCCTCAAGCTCAATGCCAAAAGTGCATTGTCATCCCTTTTAGTAAAAACTCTGTACCTATGAACTACCACATAGGCAGTAGTCTACTTAACACCAAAAGTGTGATAACCGACCTTGGGTAGTCTCCCCTTTGATAATCTCAATGCCATAGTAGTCAGGAAATCATTCTACATGGCACACCTCATCACAAAAGGTTTCTCATTCAGGAAAAAAAGAGGTAATTGTTCCCCTCTACTCATCGCTCATTATGTACCTCACAAGACATCTACAACAACTGGAAAGGCTGCAGAAATACCTCACAAAGATGATTACTGGCCTCAAACAGATGTCCTATGCAGACTGTCTAAAAAACTGAAGCTTTACTCCATCGCATATCGCCTTCTCAGAGGCGATCTCTGCCTAACATCCAAAGCTATGTCAAACCCAGAGCTGTTGGACATTCTCCACATAAAGAAATCCCAGTCCCTCCAAACTACACACTCTAGGGACCTAAACCTTGTCACCAGAATAAACAGAACATGCTGGAGGGATAAATTTCTGTCCCAGAGACTTCCCATAGTCTGAAACAAACTACCTATCTATATCAAACAAAGCTCCTCATTAGCACTCTTCAAGAAAAAATCTTGATGATTGGATGGGAAATAGGAAATTCACTCCGGGGATCACTTCTGTAGATCTGCTCGACAGGGACACAGGAAAATTATTTTCCTGGGTGGCGAAAGACAGGGTACCTTTTTGGCTAGGCTTATATAGGCCCTAAGGCCAATAGCCTAGTACCTACCTATGAATATATATATATATAATTCACTTGAAATCTCACTGTTGAGGCAGTAGGACTATGACCACTTTGTGCCCAGTTTCTATTCATTGCAGGAGTCATTCCACTGAGCCCAACAGCCTGCTAGATTTTACTGCAGATTTATCCAAGTGAACTTGATAGTTCATTGCTGTAGATAGCACTGGCCCAGGAGGGCCCTCACCTGATTTTTGTTGCTCAATACATTCCTCTCATAATTCATAACAGTGGTGTTTTGGCATTAATATTTAAATGCCATTTTGTATTCTGCTGCTTTAGTCTTCCAGGTCCGATCTTTTGCTTGTTTTCTGTCTTCTGAGATTATCCTTTCCTTGGTGTCTTCTTTGGAAAGGCTGGCCATACTCACCATGCATTTTAAATATATATGAAAAGTGTGAAGCTTATGAGCTCCATCACCAAAGCCTGCAGTACACTGCTGGTCATAACCTCCTCATGAGTTAGGTTGCACTGACCAACACCATTCAGGTCCTCCGTGTGAGCTATGGTTCCATCCAGATTGTATATTTGTGTGTGATGACCTGGAATTTCTTGCTGAGAAAAAAAAACAAAAAACTCTTCATCAGTCAAGTTTTGTGGTAAAAACAAAGCTCCACAATGTTTAAAATGAGCATGCAAAAGGCTTAATATGCAAAAGCATTAAGTACAAAAGGCACAGATATATACTTGCATTGACATGCACAAATAGAAACAACGTGCTGTAGAGTAGTTAGTCAATGATGTTAGTTTATTAATGGAAATGTTACTAAACACAACAGCTGAGGAGAGTGAAAAACAAACTAAAATATATTTAAGGGACGTACCTGGAATTGCAGACATCAGATGGCTAATAAAATTTCTCCCTACAGCTATTCTGTCCATCCTGATTATCACAACACTGAGGAGGACAGGGGTGAATATCGTGCTGAATCCAAGTTATATAACATACACCTGTATCACATAGTTCATCTCTTTGATTTGTCTCTCAGGGTCTTATTAACTACAACCTTCACACTACCAAGATAAGTCTGACTTATCTGTAGTTCCCAGTGGTGGATCTGCTTAGCCATTTGTATACGGGCACCACTGTGGACCTATTCCTGTCTTCCTGGCCCTCCTTACTTGCCTGTTATCTATTGCAGATTCCTTTTAATATGTGTTTGAGTTCACTAGTCAGGTTCTTGAGCATATTCAGTGGAAGCTGATCGTGTACTAGTACCATCTGTTTCCATGTTTACCAAGCATTTTCCTGACCCTTTTCTTTTTTTACTCATCCATATGCTTGTTTTATCATAATATACATCTTCCTCTAGCATGGTAATGAGCCACACTTATCTGCAGTAGAACTGAAACAAACTATTTGTTTAATTTTTCAGTCTGTACCCCTACTTCCTTTATGCACCTGCCGTTCTTCCCTCAGGACCATTGCAGTTACTCCTTTTCCCCTTTCTTCTTGTGTGCATCATATCTGAAAAGCTGTTTATCCTCATTTGTTCATATAGTTACATACTGCTTTTTTACTGCAATCCTAGCGGAGTTAATCACCATTGTGGCTTCCCACCTGTAAAATAGCAAATATTCTGAGATTTTGGGACAAAATATTTTCCTAATTTCCTTTAAATGTTACATAAAATGGTTATTTTGTACCTGAAAATTTTAATATGATATATGATATGATATGAAAGAACAAGAACAGCTGAAATTCTGTAAGAGTGAATTTTTAATGAACTGAGAATGGATATGATTTATCCTGCAAAATGTTACATTTTCATAAAAAGTGTCCCACTTTTAGCATCTGAAAAGATAGCAATTCTAGACGATTCTGTTTTCTTTTCTTTTCTTTTTTTATGTGGCACTTCCTTTGGGCCTTCCATTTTTGGGTAGTAACACTTGTTTTCGGCCTTCCATTTACAGGTAGTGGGTGCTCACACCTCATTAGTGAACAACAATGTGTTCCTTACAAGAGCTGGTTTCTTTCTCCTCACCAAGTGTTATCTGTTTATTGTCATCCCTCCTATCTTACTTTTAGTCTGCCTATAGTTTATTCACCCTACTTGTACTTTATTTCCAAATATCCTCTTCTGTTCTCTCCTATTTCCTCTGTAGCCCTCTCCATGTACTATCAAACCTGCTTTTTATGAACAAAACTGAGGTATCATTGTAACATTCCAGAAGTGCCCCAACTTCCAATTCCTGTATTCCAGCAGTCTTGCAAAAGACCACATGCAGGCCTTTTTCTGTGAATGACATTTTCTAATCATTTACTTTTTCTTCACTGTCATTCACGTTGGCATTCCTCAACTTGGCTTGCACACATTTAGCTGGTAAATGACGTCCACTTTTATCTTCATCCTTTAGGCAAATACCATGTCATTCATTTCCTCTCCTATTCCTTTGTTTTGTCTAGTGGAAAGTAAATGTTTATCGAATAAAATACCTTATCCTGTTCTTCTTCTCTTACTGCTAGAGGACTTGTTTTCACTTTCAGCTCTCTTGTCAGTTTTCCCCTGTTTATTTTCCTTTTCCTACCTGGTTTTACTTCTTATGACATTCTCTATATTCCTCTCTTCTCCCTGTAATCTTGATTTTGTAAGCATTTTACCCCGGGAGTGGCTTGTCCCACTTTTCACTTGTCAGCCATTGGGTTTATATTAGAACACCGAAGTTTCAAAACTTCGAATGTTCTAATATCGAACCCTATTCAACAAAAGTTGAAAACATCAAACATACAGAACAGCTAATATTTTCCTAGGGAAAAAATTTGCTGTTCCAAAACACATACACACAACACAAGCACACCAAACAAACAGCAATCCACACACATACACCTAAAATCTTACACCTAACCCTACATTAAACTATACATACACCACTAACTATCCACTTACCTTAACCCAAACCCTAACCCTAAGGTCTGTCACTATCGCACACTTACTTGACCCACGCCCTAACCCTAACACACCTAACCCGCCCTAACCCGCACGTCCACGTAATCGCACAAATACCTAACCCCCACCCTAACCCTAACTAACCTAACCCACGCTCAATCGCACACTTACCTGAACCCTACCCGTAACTTTCCACCACAGTGCTGAAAATACCGAAGCAACAGAAACGGACAACCAAATTCTTTCCCTAGGAAAAAATTTGGTTTTCTGTAGCTTCGATATTTTCAGCTTTCGCTGAATACGGGTCGATATTAGAACATTCGAAGTTATGAAACTTCGATGTTCTAATATAGACCCTCAGTCATTCAGTTCTCTGTTATTTATATTAGTCTCTTATATTGCTACAACTATTCATAGTTCTCCATATTATTATATAGGCCACTGTCTTTTACTAACATAATATTACATTTCTTCTTTGTCCTGATTTTTCTTATTTTCTCATGGTTCCGTCTCACCTCTCTCTTTCTGTCCCACTGTCTCCTTCTCTGTTTCTGTATCTCTCACTGTTTCTGACTCTCCCTGTCTCTTTCCTTGCATTATTTTTACTTTCTATATTATGTTCTTCTATTTGACTCTGTAGTCTCCCCTTTCACTTATTTCTCTCAACTTCTTTGCTCAAGAATTCTGTAAAAAACAAACTAAGAAACAAAATCAAGGGTTTTTTTTGACATTGCTCTAATTCAAATTAAAAAAAAGTTAACAGAAGAGCAGACTTTTTCATCAACATCCATTTTCAGGCAATAAAAATGATAAAAATGTAATGTTTGGCATTACTGTCTTACTGACTACTAATCCCAATGATTTATCAGGCAATCGAAAATAAATAAATAAAAATGATAAGGGACAGGGCAAAAATATGAGTCAAAATCAGAGATAGTTCAGAGGAATGCTTTCACCTTACTTTAAAGCAATATTTGCTTTGTTGTACCCACCCATAATGGGGTCTGTATTATATATTTGAAGCTTCAAAATTTTGAACCGCATATGTTCAACAACATATGAGTGAAACTTGAAACCTCAAATATATAATAAAAAGGTAAAATAAAAAAAAAAACTTACCTTAACACTCTGAACAGGTGGGCAAGCCCCTCTGCACCCCCACACCCCCCTACTTAAATATACCAACTCCGAGACCGCACTTCAGTGTAGAAAAGGGACATTTTCCCATTCTGTGGGGATGGAGCTGTTGCCTTTCACCTTAGAACTTTTCAAAGTTCGATCATATGGTGTCGACCATATGACATTCAAACTTTGAAACGTTTGGCAATTTAATAGGGACCCCACAGAATGTCTAGAGGTCCTGCATTTCCATCATGTCTGGGATGGAAATGATCCATACTATAAAGTTGTTCTTCCTTCAGTTTCCTACTATCCCTTTCCTAGGCAGTTATTTCAGCCCCCTGAGCTTTTTGCTATAGTTCCTTATTCTAAGTTGCCTAGCTGCATTACATTGGCACTAGTCCTTCCCAACTGCCATTTCTTCTACACGGCTTGCCCAAGACTTTAATAGTTCTACATGTACTACCACATATATAGACTCCTCTTTCTGTGCACCACTGCAATTGTCAGTATATCACCCTAATGTCCAGACAGTATCCTGGGGAATGTCTTGCTGGCCACCAAACTGTTCTTCTATGCTTACTCCAGCTCCCTTAACTCCATGAGGATAGGAATTTCTGATCCCCAAACACCACGTTTGTTTGGCTGTCACCCATCCGCTTTTAGTTTTCTACCTGCTGTACCTTCCTTTATTCTATTTCCAGTCTTCTTGTAACACTTTTTATACTTCCTGTATTAGTGTCTGTCTGCAAACCTCCTAGCAGTCCTCATCCTTCCTTTCTGCTTTTGTTTCCTACTTCTTTCAGATCTCTTTCGCTATCACATTCCATTTCCTTCCTTATAGCTCTTTATAAGTTCCACGTTCCTTCATTCTCCATTTTGCCTTCAATCTGTTTATCGCTACATTCATTCGTACCTCTAGTCCTTGCTCGTTATCTTGCTTCTGACACAAAGCCATCTCCTGTCCCTCCTCTCTAGAAAATGTTATCCGTGCTTCCTTTGTTCCTGGTGCTCCCTGCCCACTTCATTTCTGATGTGACTGCTCATCTCCACCTTTCTTTGTTTCCACTTCCTTTTTACTTTTGTGTATTTTTACCATTTCTTTGATCCTCCACTTTTTCCTGTTTTCTCATCCTGCTTTCTGTTATCCTAGTCATAAACTTGTCTTCCTTTCCATGTACAGATCATCTTAATCTGATTCCACTGTGACCTTTTCTGCCTACCAGCCCTGCATTCCCCACCCCATAGAGGTCTCTCAGTCAAACCATATCTCATATCTGTTGCACACAACCCAAGTATCCCTTCTCCTGCAGCCTTGTCTGCCTAGTTCTACTTCCCTCAGGCTCCTTAACGTCTTTGTTTGTCCGTCCTGTTCTATTCTATTGTATGATGCTCCACATTAAAGCATGGCTGTATTGTCATAGATGGAGATGATCTTCATTCTGTATTGTGTTATTACATTCAAGTTTGCACTTCATTCAGACTACTCTACCAAGCTAATGGTTGTTGGCTTTTCCTTCTTTTATTGCACATATCAGTGCTGCAGCTTTTTTTAGTCCTGCATCTTGGCTGAGATTAGTCAGAAGTCCACTTTTGATCCCCTTCCTCTTTGTACTTAGCTGCCCCATATTATGCTGTATTTGTTTTGAGGCTGAAATGGCATCACAGTGATATGCAGTGCTGCATTATTCCTAGTCTGGCTAGACAATGTGGGATGCCATCAGCTGCAACTTCTTCCATTTAGTTGGAAAGAGGGGAGTGTAGACAAACAACTTCTGTGGCAGAGCTCAGCTAACTGCCTTCTACTAAAACTGCATCCAACTCCAAGATTCTGTTCCCAGTCAGTCAGCAGCTAGTGAGTATGTGGATTATCTACAGTGGATAACAGGTTAGTTGTTGAAACTGCTTCTCTGATCATGTCTATCTCTAATACGAGCTTTCCTCTTATGGTGCTGGTAAACACCACTTCACATCTGTGTTACTCTGCTGTCTGTATTTTTGGGTTCCTTCTTCCTCTTCCATTTACCATACCCCATTTGCTTGACTCTTAGCCGTCCAACAATGTGCTGAAATACCCTGCATGTTCCTTGGTTAATTTTAGATTGTGTGTCATGTTTTCTGACACTGCAAAGTTAGTGTCCAGTATACGCTGTGTGTATTCTTTCATCTGTCTTTCTGTGCTGCACAGCGCTGTCTCTAGAACATTCTCAGCCATTTACCTATGCAGAATTCTCTTGTCCTTTCTGCCTTTTTCTTGTAACTTGGACTTCTTATTAAAGATGTTAAATAATGTTTATTTATGTATTTTATTTATTTATTTCAATTTGTTTACAGGGAGGTCTACTGGACCAGGGTGAGCCCATTTTCAGTAGAAGCCTGGGGAGAAAAGCTCCAAAAACAAACAACATGATGAAGCTACAGAATCAAAATACAGGAATCAAGCAGCAATGGCACAGAACACTACATTACAGCGTAGGTGATACAATAAAATGGATAATACTACTTATATAGATGTTTGATTATAAGTTTGCAACCCAAACAAGAATACAATTGATGACATGGGATAACAGCGAATGTCTGAACAATACAGTTTTGCAGTAGCAAGGGAAAGATGGGGAGCAGCAGATTAAAGATTCTGAGAGTGAGGTATAGCCTTAGAGCTCTTACTATATAGGCATCAAGACTGAGTAGAAGATAGGGTAGGTAACTGTTATACTAGATTATGTGTAGCTGTGTGGCACATGTTGGACATAGTTGGTTGGAAGCACTGAATGTATATATGAGCAATCTGAGCTATAAATGAGACGGGGAGGAAAAATAGGAAGGCTAGGAATATTGTTTTTTTTATAGTCAGTGCTGGTACATATACATAGACAATGGGAGAACAGGTGTTGTCTCAACGAAGTCTTAAAGCATTAAGGTTTGCTAGCAGACCTAACTGAAGGAGGGAGAGCATTCCATAGTTTTGCTATAGCATATGGTTAATGCATTTGACCAACGTAAAGGTTAGATTTTACTACATTATGGAACATCTGATTGACTGATCACAGAGGTTTATTTGGGTGATACATCGTGAACAGAGAGGAAAGGGCAGGAAAATAGAAGGCTTATAGATTAGCTCATGAGCTGTGATTAGTTGCAGGTATGTTAGATGTTGGGGAAGTTCTAGCCAGTTTAGACATTGGAGTGATAATGAAGTGGTGGGAGGAATATTTGGCACTGGTTACAAATTTTGCAATTTTTTTGTAGCATGAATCCCATTTGGATTTAAGAGAGGGTTGTATATTAGTAAGGAGACGTGTACCATAGAAAATGGATGGAAGTAGAAAGGAAGAGGCAAGGGATAGTTTTGCTGCATAGGTGATCAAATGTTTGTTCCTGTACAGGATGCCTAGTTTCTGATATTTTTTTTGATGTTTGTGTTAATATGTTGGTCAAAAGTTAAGTGTTCGTCTATGATGACCCCTAGAAGTGTGGTATATGGGACTACTTCAAGGCAAGTGTCGAGTAAGTTGATGGTCAATTCATTTTTTGTTAGGGGTGGGGTTTTTTGTCTTCTCTTTAAACTCTTATTCAAAGTTATAACACAATTAATTTGACAATAAGATGTACATAAAGAATTTTTAGCATTCCTGTCAAACAGAGAAAGAGACATAGAGGAAATAAGAGTAGAGCATGGTGAAAACTCAATATTTTGACCACATTTAATAAGAAAATGTAGTAGTGGCATCATTTCTGAAAAAGCAGACTTTTGTTTCCAACTCTACTATAAATAAAAATGCAAATTGCCTTCCATTTTTTGTTTGTTGGGATAAAACAGTGTAAGGAAGACTCTTCTGACTCCTGAATCTTTTTTAAACAATATCAAGGACCAGTTTTCTTTTGCTTCTACAAATTTGCTATGCCTGTTAGTATTGTGAGGCCCCTTCATTTGTCACACCGTATATCCACCCTGTACATTTTTTATTATTTTGCAGTTCTTTACCCAGCCCTCACTCCATCTTTCTTTATTACCTAACATATCTCCTTCCCTTGTCTGCACTCTGTATTGCCTTGTGATATCCATCCTTTTAAATCTAAACCCTTTTGACTTTATATAGTTTGTGTTTAACTTTTTCACCCATGATATATAACTGTCTATCCATTAATATCTATTTCACATTTTATTTTTTTGTTCTTCTTTTCATGTTACATTTAGTATTAACATGAAAATTATGTTTTGCTTTTTCACTTATGTTTGCATTAACCTTTAAGTTGAAAGGAATGCAGTGCTGTGAATCCACAAAGCTATAAAGAAATATCAGTACAACAAAGTTCTGCCTCCTCCTTTACCTGCATTCAATGTGTCCCTGATAAACTATGCCTAGATCAAAGAGACAGGAAAATAAAGAGTTTATTGATTCTTCTGTTTTTCCTACTTAGCTTGGCATTCACATAATAGACCATTGCTTTATAGTAGTGCGTATTGAGAAAACAAGCACAGACACAGCATCAAAATATAGAAAGAAGACAGGAGAATTAAGTCTGGGGTGCAAGGCGATTAAATGAAAATGCAGAGACTGTGAAAAGACAATCCACTTTGTCAGATCAGCGCAGTACTGAATTTGTATCTTAGGAGATCATAGGAACAGATATGTATATCACCTGCTCATTTTTTTTAAATCATTCTTCTTCGTGATTTTTTTGATAGTAAGATATAGATATTTGAACATATATCAGATTTTTGGACAGTGCAATAATATTTTTACATTATTTTAAACATTCGTAATATAGTCCATCAAATTGTTGTAATACTTGAATATATGCCTTTCAGCAAAAGTGTTTACCATAAACATGAAGGGAAGTAAGCAAAAAAATAAACAAAAGTTAAAGACCCTCCTTTTCCAAGAATGCTTAAAGGAAGTGATAGAGCATATCCATGCGCATTATTTAGTAATTAATGTAGCAAATTCTCAAACCAAACTAAGCAGAAAACACAGAACAGCTTTTTTTGAAATCTGCTTTGAATCAAATTAAGCAGGATATGTGCCAGATTCCTTGAGATACTAGCTCTTTCTGTACGATATGATATGAATTTCTACATGAAAGGACTACTAATTAGATTTTTTGAAAATAGACATTATGATTTCAATACTAAGGCATTTCCTGTGCTCAGTACTAGATAAGACTTGAGAATTTTTTTCTAACTGTTGCTTCTGTCTTTATTTTTGCCACAGTATATTGTTCAAGGAAATAAGTAGATAAAGATGTAACAACTTTTATTCTTCAGATAGCTGTACCTCATGTTTTCTATTAAAGCATTTTTAATAAAGCAGCAATGTTATTCACTATAGTCTCTTAATGCTTTTCCACTAGCCCCAGCAGGTTAAAAGGAGTCGGAATCATCAGTGCTTGCTTCAGAATTCTTCATGCTTACATTTCATTAGGTTTGAGCCACTATTATACCAATGCCCATATCTCTCGATTACTTAACACAGGAAATCAAGGCAAAGCAAAAAATAATGGCAGTACAAGGGCCCAAAATAGGCTCAGATTTTAAATATTGCTCTTATAAAGTTGCTAGAATAACAGGATTTGTGTTAGCATGCATTTTTCTGAAGGATTTAAAGTGTGAAAGTCAAAAGCCTGCCATTATTTAATTACTTCAATTCTCAGTGATTTGACAGAGAACTACAGATTTTATGAGGAACATACAAAAAATATGAGGCAAAAATCAGACAGCTGAGAGAATTTGCCAATGCCTGATGTTATATAGGTTTACAGGCACTCAAGTCCCAAGTACTTGAAGACCAATGTCTCAAAGTCAGGGAATTGAGCATCATGTTGCTCATATAGGCTGCCCCTCATGCTCGAACATGAATATGAGTTTGGGCAAACAGCTGCTACACCTTATCCGAAAACAGTGAGGTAAAAGTGTAGCAGCTCTGGAGATGGAGTGGTAGGATAATGAAGATTAGGGCAGTAATCGGAAAGGGGATTTAGGTTAAGGAATGGGAGGTGAATTTTATGGATAGAGAGAGGAAATGAAGGAATATGCAATGTGAAGGGAGCCTTAGGTTTAGGGAATGCAGGGAGTTTTAAGATTGGGAGTAATAAGGGAATTTAAGTTTAGGAAGTGGTCATAAAGTTTTAGGGTAAGGGAGCCAGGACTTGAGTAAGGAACTGGGTGAGAGTTTAGGGTTAGAGTTAAGGCTGTTGTTGGGTTATTCAGTTTCGTAGTGTTAGTTGCTGGGAGGCCTATGCTATGGGATATTGGATTCATGGGAGTTAGAGAACTTGCTTTTTCAAACAAGTGTTTTGTTAGCTATTAACATGTGAGCACTTGCAGTAGTCTCTGTTTTATACTGTGTTTTCATTGCCATATTCATTTTGTGGCTGCATAGTGACATATTTAGGATAATTCTTAATGCATGTTATGCCTTTATATTTGAGACTTTTTATTCATTTGCTGTCTGTGTCAGCCACACTAATCTTCTTTTCAAGGAGAAGCATATAATTTTAGAGTTACAGTTTGTAACTGGAGAATGAGGGGGGTCAATCCCTAAACACAAATGAAGCTCAGCAGCACTTCATATTAAGCATTACTGTCTGTGGGTGCATTCAGCTCTGTATGGTGTGTGTGTGTGTCTGTGTGTGTGTGTGTGTGTGTGTGTGTGTGTGTGTGTGTGTGTGTGTGTGTGTGTGTGTGTGTGTGTGTGTGTGTGTGTGTGTGTGTATCTAATATCATAGTCTGTCTCCATTAAGATATAAGGCATGTTAGATTTGTTAGTATATTGTAGGATGCTGGTTCTCAACATCATGGCTTATTTAGTTCTAATGTTGATCCTAAGACTAGGGCAGGGATTCCAGAAGTAATCATCCTACCTTTATTCTTATAATCAGAAGGGGATGATGAATAAGTACAGGTGAGCAATGTTTGAGATTACTAATCCATGTCACCTCTGCCATATTTGTTATATGAGGGTTATTATATATCTGTCCCCAACAATTGGAAACATCTTTGGTCAAGACTGAAAAAGTGGACATCTGATGAAATTACTTACAACTTATCTTTGAGGAATGGCAACCTTTATTAATTAGGGAAGGTGCAGAGATATCAGTATGGAGGAGGGTAGGGAGCTAATTTCATATGTTGGTATTAGTTGAAATGGCTTCAATTAAGTGGTGACTGGAAAGACATACTATATTCATAGGTTATACTGTATTGCTGGTTTGTCTTTAACATCTGGCTGCACGTACTTTCATGGCTGTTCCTCCTGACTCGAAATAAAAAGAAATGCAGTGCTGTCTTATAAAACAGCTACAGAAGACAAAATACACATGTTGCCAGGTGATGGGAGAACTGCCTTTCTCTGTTATATCTCCTCAGAAACCAAATTGCAGGGCCAGGAGTACCAGGTCTGTTACATAAAAAAAGATGTCAGTCTCAAAATAAATAAACAACTTGCTGCGATGGTCATAGATGTAAAGATGAATTGCTGATAAATTAATGACATGCATTCCCCGTGCATCTAAAGTGCAGGTTTCTTGCTCTCAGCTTATTCAGCTACTTTTCTAGGCATGGTCTGCCATGCAAGGAAGATGCATGGCAAATTCTTTTTGAGATGTGAGACTGCCTTCTGAAACTTTCATAAACCAAATCATTCTAATGACAGTCGGTAACTCTGGACATCTCAGGGAAATAAAACAGTATTGTAGTATATTTGTACAGTACATAGAGCACTTGATCAGATGCACACGGCCCACTAGACATCATGCATGCCCTTCTTCATAATAAATTATTTTTGATTTGGTCTATTAAGCTTAATCTTGTTTAAAGTGTTTCTTTAACTACTGGATTAAAGTATGGCTTCACAGAGAAAGCCTGAAGTTTTGCTGAGGTTATATAATGTTCTGTCTAACACTATTACAAATCAAAGATTTAGAAGAAGAGTTCAGCAGTGGTTGGGTTTTTTGAAACATTCTTTAAATCCCTAACTAAAAGTAATGTATCAGTATCAGAATGAAGAGAAAAAAAATACAGGAGCCAGGGTTACTTAAAATTCTCCTAGATGAAATTAAGGCCTCACAGGAAGGCCTTATGACTGGATAAGGTCATTTAAAGTTCCTTAAGGCCCAGTATGAAAATAAGACTTGACAGCAGGAATATAGCACTGGATGATACCATTTCAAAATGGTGGTGTTTCTGGAAGCCTGCCAAGTAAGATTCATGATTTGTAATTGTTTCTGTTCTATTCACCATAATATGACTTATTTAAAAAAAAACATAGCTGGAGGAGTCAATCTTTATCTGAAATTGCATGTAAATGTTTTTATTTTTTAACTATTAGGGGGAACTCTAGTCCAAGGCTAAGTTGAAAGGAAATGCATAAATAATATGTTTGTTATATATAGACAGGCTGTGATTTCTAAAAATGGGACACTGCTGACAACTTATTAGGGAACTGATCCAAATATTCGTCTACAAAAAATGCATATGTTGCCTAGAAACATACTTCTTACTTAGCGTAGTAAACCTAAACTTCTTTGTCTAAACATGCAGCACTTTACTTTCATTTAACCTTTGAGATGCTGCCATATTTATTGTTGTTCACCTTAAAGCAATATCAGCTAGTGTTGTACGTCACTAAACAGTAACTTGGTTATAATAATCACATAGCTTGACTTACTTGGGAATATTCAATGTCATTTTTACCAGTATGTAGAGCGATTAGTCTAGTATACAAACGGGTTAGCAACTAACAATTCCAGCTACATTTTCCATTAAGACGTCTCGAGTCATGAACTTGATTACTTTTTGTAATTTTCATGGCTTTTCAAATCTGTAATAACAACAATATTTATTTAATGTATTGATGGTATTGTGTACATTAGGGAGAATATCTGTCACACATTACTACAATGTGTTGTGGCATTGTTTATATAGTGTGCTTCCACGTATTTTTTTTGCAGAAAATTAGACTCGTTGCCAGTTTCTTTCTTTTATTTAAACAATATCTAGAACCACTTCATACTAAACATATTTGTCCCTGGACACCATGTATGAGACAATAACCATACCAACAGAGGATGCAAATAAATGTTATTGATCAAAGAAATTCAACAGTTATTTGCTGCAAAATTGTCAAATCAACAGCAAGATAAGCGCAATAAAAGACACTCTCACATCAAACAATATAAGCATCAGCTTGTATGAAACAACCAATATTAACCTAAGACAGTGTGGGAGAACTCTCACCTCCCCAGTATGACTTACTAGCAGCAGCATAGCTCGTTGTTCACTCTGTCTGACTGAGGACACGGAAGAGTGGTAAATGAAGAATATCTTTCCTTAAAGAAGGATCCTTCTTCCACCCCTGCCTACAACTGCAAGAAGAAGGAAGGAAGGAGGGTTAATTGAGGAAATCAATGTCAAAGAGGCTAAAGGGCTAACTGACAACCAGTATATAACTTACCCCCATATTCTATTTCACTTCCTGTCTGTCACATTTACCATTCACTCCCACTACTTCAACACCTACAAACATGAATGCTTAATAAATCCTTTATACCTACAACTTGAATGACCATGCTCAGAGCAGTTAACTGCATTACAATGGCTCTAACCACCTCCCCTAACTCCCACCTGAGCAGTACATGCCTAGCCAGCAGTTTCATATACCATCTCTGCTCATACCATGGGACCCGTAATGCAAAATCTAGAAAAGTAGTCAAAGCTGCACAATAAATTTATCTGGTAGACTCTGCCCATGGATTCTGCACCAACCTTCCTACTAACTTTGCCCATGGTGCCAGTTTCCAAAACCTGCAGAACTGAAAATGAGATAGAACGCCAGCAATTATATTCAAGCACTCTAGTGTATGCTTAGCTGAAACGGTCACATTAATTTTGAGACAATGCAGCACTGACCTTCTTAAAGTAGCTTGCATTCACTAGACTTAGAACATCTGTTAGTTAACACCCACACCATCTGCAGGTTGTCAAAATATAGCATCAGTTTTCGAATGCAAAGCTCCTTTTGCCAAACAGCTCTGCCTGCCCACATCAGCATAAATTCTAGCAAAGACATGTGTCTGGAGTGTTTCTTCTTGGGCCTCCACTGAAAATGTCCCTGTCAGACTTTCCCTGAAAACAACTGTTAAATAAAATAAATAAATGTAAGATTGTTTCTTCACTCATCAGACAATGCTCCATTCACTTCTTTGCAAACCATTCTCTTCCAAAAAGGGCCCTCGTTGCTGGTCCCCCTGCAGCATCTGTATTCATATGCAGTTCCTCAGAGGACTCTCATTCACTTTAAAGGATATTCTGTTAAAATACTGAAGAAAGTCCAGCCAGATGACTTTGGTATGCTGTCCTAGTATTTCTTAGCTAATGACCTGTTAAAAACTCTCCCTGGGCCTATTGTCTGATATGTAGAGTTTCAAAGACCCAGCATCTACATTACCCTACTGAACTTCACTTTACTATTGCTTAGCATAAACTCCAGTTTGCCCACCTTCTCTTGAGAGAGGTGAAACATGCCTTCTTCCTTATTAATTTTGAGCAGCAAAAAGATCAGCCTTTTATCAGGACCCTCATGCTTGTCTTCCAATAAGGGTGCCCCCAATTCTTAAAATAACTGCAAGAAAATCTGTAGTCCTACTGCCCCCTTTCCTTTGCCAACTAACAGGAAGACAATGAGATAATTCACTGCCAGCAGATCTTCCAAGCCTGCTTGTGAAAACCAGTGCAGTGCTCTGCTGAATTTCTCTAAGGTGTCACAGGCCACCACACAGAGTATTGGAATGGCTTTTTCAAACTAGAATTTTCCCTCAAAGTGAGTGGCAGGCCTTTACTAAGGGTTTGCTTAATGTTTTGATGGCATTAAAACCACCTCAGAGGGTTTCTGTTCCACTTCCCCATGGTCATCTATTCCCCTTAAAAGGCCCAGGGAACAGGATTCCTCTGAGGAGGAGTCTGATTCTGATGAGGAATCCTTGCTTACACCTTCCAAATTCCTTCTCGTTTGGACTGCGGGTCAGAGGAAGAGGAATCTAATGGACCTGATACTCCCTTTGAAGAAATTTCCTTTGGGAACACAATCTCTAGGATGATGGAACTTTTTTTATGGGATTGTGCTCAGGTCTCTGAAATCCATCAGAAGTACTATGAGTTGTTGTAGATGGAATCTCTGAAACCTTTTGCACTTCATTGGCTCTGCTTGACAGAGGATCAGTTAATTAATCAATGGGGCGAAAGCCGACACACTCTGGCTAGGCTTATAAATGCCCTCGGGCAGATAGCCTAGTACCTACCTATGAACCTATGAACCTTAAGCATATGCCCAGTGTAACAGACAACAGGGAAAATGTTGATTCAATATCTAGCTTTGCCATACAAGGATCAGCAAAACTCCTAATGACCCACACCACTTTATCCAATGAAGCATATTGCATCTTAATGTCCCGGTGTATCTATTCCATCATTCATTGAATTTCCTTAATGAAAAGAAAGATAATGAATAAGGCAGAATTCACCCTCTCTCTTTTTTGGGACCAGACTCAGGAATGGAATCTTAAAATCCTTAAAAAGAATGGTCTGGAATGGCCTCAAAAGGTGGCCTGTCTGAACATCCTTGTTTAGCAGCGCTTGTCATGCACACTGCTTGCCCCTAACCAGTTTTAAGTTGTCACAAATTGTTTTGCATTCCTTCACCCATGATTTAATGAAAGACCTACCCTAAAACCCTGCAGCAATTCCTGACCACCTCTATGTCTAGGTATTCTTGCAGGAAATGTGCTAACATCTTCCACTTAATAGGCAAATGTATGTTTCCCAATCTCTGGACCCCCCCCCATAAAAGGGAGCGTTACCTCTGCCTCCCCAACCCTGCCCTTCTCTACTGCCTCAAATGAACCCTCCCCAACCTACCATTCACACTATTCAGTGTACTGACGTCTTTGGGCCTGCATCTTATGGCCCTTTTGGGACCCCTGCGTCCTGAGCACACATGTACAGTTGTGCACATTGGCCAAATATACTTCCCTGCATTGAATGTCCAACCATACCTCTCAACTGTACAGATTTTTGCAGAATGTCCAGATTGTTGCCTCATATTTTTGGTCTGTTTTTCATAAAAGTGTGGTTTTCTGGCAAATTAGTGGCAAATCATTGAAGATTGAAGTTAGAAAATAACAACAGACATTTGAATTTCAAGCTTTACACCCTTTAGGAAATTCATGCTAATGCAAATCCTGTTATTCTATCAACGTTCTTTTGTAAGAGCAATATTTAAAAACTGTCCCTATTCTGGCTCCTTTATCCCACTTTTACTTATGGCTTTGTCCAGATTTCTTGCTCTAAGAGGTTGAGAGGTATGCGTCCAACAGCTTTTGCTAATATTTCCCCTCTTTCTGATGAGATTCTCCCATAAAGCGAGGTCAACACTTAACTGAACCAAGTGCAGTGAACTGCTCTTTTGGGAGGACTGTAGTAAATAATTAAATCCAAGCTCAGGAAAACTGGAGTGGTGAGAGGAAGAAAGGAAGAAGTTGTTACCCCACACTTTACCTGTTTGTCTCCGCAAACTGAATAACTTGCTTTATCTCAAGCCTCTTACTCGCCCACAATATACCCCACACTATACCAGTTTGGCTCCACAGACTGAATAACTTGCCTTAGCTCAAGCCACTTACTCGCCCACAATATACCCCACACTATACCAGTTTGTCTCCACAGACTGAATAACTTGCCTTAGCTCAAGCCTCTTACTCGCCCACAATATACCCCACACTATACCAGTTTGTCTCCACAGACTGAATAACTTGCCTTAGCTCAAGCCTCTTACTCGCCCACAATATACCCCACACTATACCCGTTTGTCTCCGCAAACTGAATAACTTGCTTTATCTCAAGCCTCTTACTCGCCCACAATATACCCCACACTATACCAGTTTGGCTCCACAAACTGAATAACTTGCCTTAGCTCAAGCCACTTACTCGCCCACAATATACCCCACACTATACCAGTTTGGCTGCACAGACTGAATAACTTGCCTTAGCTCAAGCCTCTTACTCACCCACAACATACCCTACACTATACCAGTTTGTCTCCACAGACTGAATAACTTGCCTTAGCTCAAGCCTCTTACTTGCCCACAATATATCCCACACTATACCAGTTTGTCTCCACAGACTGAATAACTTGCCTTAGCTCAAGCCTCTTACTCACCTACAACATACCCCACACTATACCTGTTTGTCTCCACAGACTGAATAACTTGCCTTAGCTCAAGCCTCTTACTCGCCCACAACATACCCCACACTATACCAGTTTGTCTCCACAGACTGAATAACTTGCCTTAGCTCAAGCCTCTTACTTGCCCACAATATATCCCACACTATACCAGTTTGTCTCCACAGACTGAATAACTTGCCTTAGCTCAAGCCTCTTACTCGCCCACAATATACCCCACACTATACCAGTTTGTCTCCACAGACTGAATAACTTGCCTTAGCTCAAGCCTCTTACTCACCCACAATATACCCCACACTATACCAGTTTGTCTCCACAGACTGAATTACTTGCCTTAGCTCAAGCCTCTTACTCGCCCACAATATACCCCACACTATACCAGTTTGGCTCCACAGACTGAATAATTTGCCTTAGCTCAAGCCTCTTACACGCCCACAATATATCCCACACTATACCAGTTTGTCTCCACAGACTGAATAACTTGCCTTAGCTCAAGCCTCTTACTTGCCCACAATATACCCCACACTATACCAGTTTGTCTCCACAGACTGAATAACTTGCCTTAGCTCAAGCCTCTTACTCGCCTACAACATACCCCACACTATACCTGTTTGTCTCCACAGACTGAATAACTTGCCTTAGCTCAAGCCTCTTACTCGCCCACAATATACCCCACACTATACCAGTTTGTCTCCACAGACTGAATAACTTGCCTTAGCTCAAGCATCTTACTCGCCCACAATATACCCCACACTATACCAGTTTGTCTCCACAGACTGAATAATTTGCCTTAGCTCAAGCCTCTTACACGCCCACAATATATCCCACACTATACCAGTTTGTCTCCACAGACTGAATTACTTGCCTTAGCTCAAGCCTCTTACTCGCCCACAATATACCCCACACTATACCAGTTTGTCTCCACAGACTGAATAATTTGCCTTAGCTCAAGCCTCTTACACGCCCACAATATATCCCACACTATACCAGTTTGTCTCCACAGACTGAATAACTTGCTTTATCTCAAACCTCTTACTCGCCCACAATATATTCCACACTATATCAGTTTGTCTCCACAGACTGAATAACTTGCCTTAGCTCAAGCATCTTACTCGCCCACAATATACCCCACACTATACCAGTTTGTCTCCACAGACTGAATAATTTGCCTTAGCTCAAGCCTCTTACACGCCCACAATATATCCCACACTATACCAGTTTGTCTCCACAGACTGAATAACTTGCCTTAGCTCAAGCCTCTTACTTGCCCACAATATACCCCACACTATACCAGTTTGTCTCCACAGACTGAATAACTTGCCTTAGCTCAAGCTTCTTACTCGCACACAACATAAATTGTCAAGTTTAACTTTAGCCTTGTGGTCTAACCCAAACTTCCCCACTATTCATCCACTTTGTCCAGATTCAGGAACACCTTACTGCCTTATGAGATACAGGTCTAGATTAACTGTATTAGACACCCTCTCCAATTTAGAATAATTATATAAAATGGCAATCCATCCCTAATATACTCACCTCAACAAATATCTCCTTCTCTCTCTCTCTCATATATATATATATATATATATATATATATATATATATATATATATATATATATATACATATATATATATATATATACACACACACACACACACACACACACACACACACGCATATATGTGTGTGTGTGTGTGTGTGTGTGTGTGTGTGTGTGTGTGTGTGTGTGTGTGTGTGTGTCTGTATATCTGTATCTATATCTATCTATATAAACCTCTTGCACACTAACCTACCCTTGAAGAACAAACTTGACTGACTCACTTTAGCTCCAAGCCTTGTACCAATCACACACGTGCACTGGTTGTAGTGGGCACTAAATCCAATTCAGGAACTCATTGCCAATGAGATTAAAGGGCTGCCAACCAACCAATGTATATATAATCCTCCTTCCATATTATACTTTACTTCTTGTCTCTCTCACTTAAGTCAACTAACTCTGCCTCCCCTTAACACCTTCCTGCAACACGTACAAACTGCCTAGCAACAATCAAAATCTCTAATTCTAACTGTCACACCTACCCATAATAGCATGCAGCCATAGATAGAAAAATATGCATGCAAACTCAATTTATTCAAACGGGGTAATAAACAGAATGATGGTATGATTGCTGTTATGTTCTATTGAAAACAGCTTTTAGCACAATGTATTTCTCATAATAGCCTTTGTCTGTATGTTTGTATGTTTGTTTCATTTTGCGTACTAGATGGGTAGACTGTCCACTCTGAGCCTTTTTATTCAAAGCCCCATGCTCTTGATATCTTAACAATGACAAGTTTAGGTTACAATAATTTGAACTGTAAAATACAGTGATAGTGAACAATATACATTTGAAATGGAATACTGTCCAACTGATGAATTTAGTAGTTTTTGTACTTTTGTAGTGTTAATCTGGGCTTTTTTTCAGTCAATACACTGTATGTAAGCAAGTGTTTTATGCAGAAAATAAGTGTATTTCCTTCTACAGGAGAAAATGAATGTGATATTTACATTGACATTGATATAATTATACATACTAACATGGATTTGTTCTTTAACTTGAATTTGTTTAACTTAATAAAAATGATCACTTAGCTTGGTCTGATTCCTGAAATTAGGACCTTAGCCGTTATCTGTGAAGTAATTATAAATAGTAAACCTCACTAGGTGGGGTCTTTTAATTTGGTTTTGAAGTTGTTTAAAGTTGTCTGATTTCTGATATCAACTGGTAGGCAATGCTATCTAGCCATGTTATTTTATTAATGCACAGCACACTACAGTAAGAGTTCAAATGTTGCGTAAAATAAATTGCTCCCATTATAGCTGCTTCATAATCAGGAATATTTTTATCCCCTCAGGACATAACTTATGTTTTACAATACCTTAATTCCTCTATTACTACATGTAATCATATGTATCTTTATGTCAAAGATATAGTTTTCAATTTTTCAAAGGTGACAAAACATGTATTAAAGAGTGCCTTAGAAGCAGCTTACATTATTTTAAGAAACGCAGTACCTAAAGAAGAGGTATGCATGTTTGGACAGGATTACTTTTGCATGAAGAGGTAGCTTACCATAAAGTATGCTGTATGCATTTCTGCTGTAAATATATATGACTGGGTTTTGTCCTTTTCATAGCAGTAAAGCCCCTGGTACACTATTGGTCACCTTGGTATAATAAAAGTACTTTTATCTGTATAACTTTCTTTATTGCTGTCTGCTTAGTATGCTGTGCTCTTGTTAAGCTATTGTTTCTGTTTCCTTTAATGATTATTACTATTCACTTCATTCTAATCATTCTGTAATAATATTACCTTCTGCTGGAGTACTTTTTCTAGGCTTTCATCATGAATGGACAATAGTTCAGTAGGATTTCCTAATCAATAAACAGTAAGTAAGTTGGCTGAAATGGTTATACATGCTCCACAGTATGAGATTACAGTTGCCATGTTGTAGACTGAGCTCAAAATACTCAGACAGATGTTATGACCATAGTAAACTGATTCAAATGAAAACCTCATGTGTAGGTTGAAATGGGGCAGAAGATTCAAATTACCTAGGCTAGTTTCAGTGGTATGCATAAATAAAGCCGTGACAGATAACCTGAGTTTGATTAATGCATCAGGCACTAGAGGACTTGGTGAGAAAGAGACAGAGAGAAAGAGACAGAAGAGGAAAGGAGCAAAGCCCACTTACATCTCCCAGGGAGAATGAGTGCAGATAGGGACTGGAGTCTCTGAGTACATTCTCCAGTGGTGGCTAGGGATCACTTGAAGTGTTTATCTTCAAAGGTGCAGGGCCATTGGTGAGACACCTCCCGCTGCATGCAGGATACATCCGAATAAATTGATCAGGCTCAAGAAAGTGCTAATTTGATTTTTTGAAAGCACAGTAGGGACCTATTCCATATCAAAGTTAGAGAGTGTGTATGGGATTCAGGCATTTGTAGAATATCAGTGACTGTTTCTAGGGTAAATGAGCAAAACATCTGATTCCAATTAAAGTTGGTTATGCCTTAGTGTCAGCACTGGAAACAGTGCTGGATGTTATTTCTCATTTTTTGAGATAATTGAAGACAAATTTGCAGTTACCCTTGGCTTCCAAGACTAGTTTTATTTTGTGTTTAGTTTTGACCTTTTTGATACAGTCTTTAACAGGAGTCCATCTAATTCTAGAGACTTTTTGACACAGTCTTTAAGAGTCCATCTAATTCTAGAGACTACTACACTACCATGTACCTCACTGTCTCAACCCATTATTCAATACAGCACGGTGTTTTGTAGCCTTTGAATAAACCATGCAAAAGGTCTTGAAAAGGGTCATTTGAGTTTTTATTAGAAAATTCACAGGGTTGGTGTACTTGAACGACTGAGAAAAGCTTCAGGAACTATCATTATATTCTTTCTGTTATAGGTTTACTTAAAGGTAATTTCTCCTCATCTAAACTGCAATGTGTAATCCATTTCGGTTTGAAAGACTATTCATGTAGAAGACCTAGCTGAGAAGGTGTACACAACATGCTAAGCCTTTCTGATTCAGTGACCACTCCACTGCTGAGCTTTACTCATCATGAAGATCTCAGCACAGAGAGTGGTATCACGGGTTCATAGGTTCATAGGTAGGTACTAGGCTATCGGCCCAAGGGCCTAAGTAAGCCTAGCCAACAAAGTTCCCTGGCTTACGCCAACCCAAGAAAGTTAATTTCCTGTGCCCCTGTCGAGCAGACTCACAGAAGTGATCCCTGGGGTGTATTTCCTATTTCCCATCCACTCATCAAGATTTTTATTGAAGAGCGTTAATGAGGAACTTTGCTTGACATAGATGGGTAGCTTGTTCCAGAGTATGGGAAGTTTCTGGGACAGGAATCTATCCCTCCAGCAAGTCCTGTTTATTGTGGTGACAAGGTTTAGGTCCCCAGAGCGTGTAGCTCAGAGGGATTGGGATTTCATTAGGTGTAGCATGTCCAACAGCTCTGGGTTTGACATAGCTTTATGTGTTAGGCAGAGATCACCTCGGAGTAGGCGATATGCTACAGAGGAAAGCTGGAGTTTTTTGAGACGCTCAGTGTAGGGCATCTGTTTGAGGACAATAATTCTCTTTGTGAGGTACTTCTGTGGCCTTTCCAGCTGCTGCAGATGTCTTGTGAGGGACATTCCAAAAGGGGCATTGTACTCTATAATGGGTCTAATGAGTGTCGAGTAGAGGGGAACAATGACCTCTTTTTTCCTGGATGAGAACCCTTTTATGATGAGGTGGGCTATGTAGAAGGATTTCCTGAGTACTATGGCAATGTGATTATCAAAGGAGAGACTACTGTCCACCTGAGTCCCAAGGTCTCATCACACATTTGGTGTTAAGAAGCCTGCCATCTATGTGGTAGTTCATGGGTACAGAGTTTTTACCAAAGGGGATAACAATGCACTTTTTGGCATTGAGCTTGAGGCCATGGCTCTGACACCAGGCATCTGTCTCAGTGAGGCCCTTCTGTCGGATGTCCGCATCATTTGTGGACTTGACTATAGCTCCTAGTTTGCATTCAACTGCGAACTTCATTAGCCAGAGGCCTTCTGTGTTAGCCTGTACATACCAAACAGGAGAGATCCCAGGACTGAACCCTGTGGTACTCCACTTGTCACTGGTTTTAAGTCAGATTTGGAGTCTGCAACTTTTACAGTGTGGGTTCTGTCAGTGAGCCAGTTAGCAACCCATCTTGTGACATAGAAATTTATACCTAGTTTAGTGAGTTTAGCTATAATTGCTGAATGGGGGATGGTGTCGAAAGCCTTGGCGAGGTCAAGATAGGCTGTGTGAACCACCTTACCCTCGTCTATGGCTTTTTTGACTGCCTCAAAGAAGTCGACCAGGTTCAGAAGGCAAGATCTGCCTTTCACAAACATGAACTGGGTAGGGTCCAGAGTTTGGAGGTTACCATTGTCTTTGTTTATGAATTCCATGACGATAAGTTCCATGGCCTTGCAGACGAGGCTCATCAGGCTAATAGGGCAATAGTTCTCAGGATCAGTGGTGGCTCCCCCTTTGTGGAGTGGGATAACTGTTGCTGTGCGCCATTCAGTGGGCACAAAGCCTGATGTGAGGCTATGATTGAACATGATGCTTAGGTGGGGAGCCAGTTCGTTCTGAAGTTAGTATAAAATGCAGCCTGGGATGTTGTCCGGTCCCACTGATGCTGTGTTTTTGACTTTAGAGAGTACTGTTTTTACCTGTGAAGTTGTGATTACAGGAACTCTGCATTCTTCCTGTATAGATATGGGCCCTTTAGGGAGTGAGAGGGGGGTAAAGTTAGCACTGAACCTATCTGCCAGGATGTTGGCAATATCAGTTGGTTATGCAATTTTTGTGCCACTGTGCTGTAACTCAGAGCGGATCTGGGTGTTGCCATTGAGATTCTTGAGATAGCTATAGAATGCTTTGTGGTTGTCCTTAGAATCAGTGGCAATCTTGTTTTCAAAGCTTGCTTTGGAGAATCTTATAAGGGATCTCAGCTTCTTACTGAGGCTGACCAGGGAGCTCCTCCACTCATGGGATTTTACTCTCTTTTGCAACAATTTCTTCCTTCTGTTGTAGAGTTTGTTTATGGCAGGGCACCACCAGATTGGCTTCCTTTTTTTGGAGGATAGCATCTTGGTTCTGTTTAGGATAGCACAATCCATGCACTCGTGTAAGTGTTTATAGACAGTGCATCTGTGTAGGATTCAGCAGTCGTAACTGTATTGTCCATCTGCATGGGTGTCATGAAGTTCACCACGTCTGTCTTAAGAAGCATGAAGTTGGCTTTGGAGAAATTTTTTACCGTGGTTTCCTTAAGGGGGGTGGGGGCGGGATGTGGATATCTAGGGTGATTAGCTTATGGTCAGATTGGACCAATGAGGAGTTGACTTCAGGTGTGGAACACCGGTCACTCATGTTGGTAATGACTAGATCTAGGATATTGTTGCCCCTGGTGGGGGTTTAGATAAGCTGATCCAGGGCATTGGAATTTATGAATTCCAGAAAGCGCTGAGCGAAGGAGTTGGTACATGAGTAGTTTTCTCAATTAATGGTGGGGTAGTTGAAATCACCCAATATTAGGGTGTTTGCTTGAACCCTAATATTTTCCAGTATATCAAGAAAAGAGGAGTGGGAATCCTGGGGCATGATGTGGGATCTCTAGCAAGCTACAATTTGGATTGCAGTTTTGCCCAGAGTTAGTTGCACATGGATAACCTCGGCTGCATTATACTGAGCAACTAGCCTGGAGGTGTGGATATCCTTAATGAATATTGACACACCTCCGCCTTTGGTGTTCCAGTCCAGGTTAGATGGCCAAAAAGTATGGCATGAGTTATAGCCTGGTAATGCAGGGGTGCTCTCTGGAGCCTTGAACCAGGTCTCAGTCACTGCACAGACATCGATGTTCTCCATTTTAAGGAGTGCCTCGAGTGAGTGCATTTTGAGATTTAGACTTCTAGCATTGAGTAGCATTACCCTCAGTTTGCCTGTTCCTGTTATGGTGGTGAATTTGTCATTTGAACCTTGCCTAAAAAAGGCACTATAGGGGTGGCAAGAGCCTTTGCCAGCATCCGGAATCCCAGGGGTGACAGGTGCAGGCCATCTCTGGCAAAGCATCATGGTCTGTCGACCATGTCGTCCCAGGCAGACAGATACTGGATTCCCTTAGAACGACACCAGAAGCTTAGCCAATTGTTGAAGTTAATAATTTTTCCTTTGGTGAAGGGTGAAGCTGAATGCTAATGTAACAAATATTTTGCTGGCATAAAGAAGCACTCTTTGAAGGCTTCCATTACATTGTTTCAGTCTCAGTAGCACAGCTATAAATAATTTTTTATGTGGCATGGCCAGTGTTTTATCTTGTACAAGTCCAAATATTTTAGGGCTTGTTTCCCTGAAAACTTCATGTTAAAACTTCACTTATTTCATGTTTTGGCAGTGTTTTTCTAGAAAGTTCCATTTGGAGATGTGTTATTGTATGCTACTCTCCATTCCTGTGTCTGACATTAAATGATTATTTGTGACTGTGTGTGAAAGATACTGATTAGCAAAGGATAGTTTTACCACTATGTACAAAAAGCAAACTGGAAAGCTGGGTAAGAATATCTACACTTGCAAAGTATGGGAAAAAGAATATAGTCTTTCATAAATACAAATAAAAAAAGCAGTTTTATTTTATGGAATGGTTAAACAAGCCAATCATAATCCCTTCTTTGTACGGCTAACTTACTAACACTTTTCTGGTTCCATTATCTACATGGATAGGCACACACCAACAGAGTATTATGTTCCAGTGTGGGCCTGATGAGGGAAGAGTATAGAGGTACAGTGACTTCTTTTGATGTGCTTGTAGTCATTAGTCAGGCTGGGTAAAATGATTTTGTAACTGACGTTGAGCAGTAGTGGTCACACCCCTTGTCCACAAGTATGCCTATGTCACTAATGATAATATCTATTTTACAGAGGGGTGCCATTTTTCTTCTAGGTACTCCCAAAGAGCACAATTCTGCATTTCTTTACATTTGGCTTTAATCAATGATCTTGGTACCATGAGATTCGAGGGTTAGGCTCTTTAGGAGATGGGTGTCTTCTGTTAAGCTGAGGACAGCCATGAGATTTCATTCGTCTACAGTCATAGAAAATGTGATCCCTTTTATGACATCAGAGGAGTAGGTGCTGAAGAATCAAGGTCCCAGAACAGAACATTCTGAAAGATTACTAGAGATCTTTGAGCCAAATTATTATCCAATGAGTTATATAGGGTTTATATTTATATGGGCCAGCATTTCTATAACCCCAGAGTGTTGAAGACCTTGTTCAGATCCAAGTAGGCAGTGATCATGGACTACAATTGTCCCGAGCCTCTGTAACCTTCCTGAGGAAATCCAATAGCTTAAGAAGACAGGTCTTACCTTTTAAAAAGACAGACTGGTTTGAGTGAAGGGCTTGTAAGCTATTAATATATTTACCTATGAATTGCAAAATTATGTGTGATATTGGTAAGGCTGAATATAGGTTCATAGATAAGTACTAGACTGGCTGCCTTTAAGGGCCATTTCAAAACTAGCCAGTTTCCCTTTTGGTGCTCCAATTATCCCGTTAGGTCTTATACTGACCTTACCCAGCCCATGGTCAATAGTTATATATTGCCCCTAGTGAGAATAACTGGGATCAAACCATAGATAATTTTAGGGGAATCATGCATGGGATAAAGCATTTAGGATTTGCCTTAGTCCATTGGTATTACAGAGGGCAGTCCTGGGTAAATTTTCTGTTTCCCATTCATAGATCCAAATTGCACTTGAGTATGAACAGGGATGAGATTTGTTTTATACAGATGGTGAGTCTGTTTCAGAGCAGTAGTATCATCTGTGAGATGCATAATTCCCCTAAATTATTTCTTCAGAGTACATTGTCCTGCCCTTGTCTAACCCCCACTTGATCTAGCATGTTCTCTTCTCAACTTTAACTTATTTTCCCTGTTCTACTCTTTACTTCATTGTACCTGTCTCACATACCTTTATACCTCCCTCTCCCCTCACTTCCATAGCATATATATTCATATAGATCTTTATTAAAAAACATTTTGATTGAATAGTTTATCTATTTGTATGTACTTCATGTGTGATATCCTCTAACCCTGTCAATTGTTATTTACCCTACTCTAAATGTTGATTTTCTTATTATGTTTCATGGTGGTTTTAATTTTTTACTCTTATTTTTATTTTTGATTTGATTTTTATTGTAAAACTATATAATACTTCTGGAGCTTTTCTCATCGGGTCTCTGCTGAAAATGGGCCCTTGGCCCAGTTGGACTAACCTGGTTAACAAATGTTAATAAATATAAATGAATAAAATAAATATACATGTGCCCCCAAACTATTCTATTGATGTTGCAGCAGAGGTTTATATCCCTGAACCGGGTATTTCTAATGCCATTTGATGTGCAGCAAATCCATCAGTATTGTTTCAGAGGAATCCTGTATGCCAGACACATGTCATCTATTAGCACTCAGTAGGATACTGTGTATAGTGACAGGGCTTTGCATCTGTTGATGTAGGACAAATTGTTTGAGCCTTGTATCATTTTATTAAAGTATCTGTCTGGACAGATGGATACCAGAGGGGACATTACACTCAGTGACTGGCCTAATGAAGGCTGAGTAATGGGGGACAATGACATTCCTAGATCCAGATATAGTCCCTCTATTTATAAGCTGAGAAATATAAAAGTACTTTTTTATCACAATGGACACATGTTGGTGAAAGTTAGGTCACTGGCCACATGTGTTCCCAAATCCCAAACTACTGAGTTAGCTATTTGGGGATAACTGTCAATATGGCATTTCCACAGGGTAGTTGACTTTCCAAAGGATAAAATAATGGATTCTTTGTCATTTGGTTTCAGATTATGATATTGGCACCAGCTATTTATTATGATAAACTTTCTTGCAGGATGGCTAAGTCATTTGTGGATTCAATGACTGGTCTTAGCTTGCAGTTATCTGCATCTTAGCCAGAGCCCTTTGGTATTGGATTTTACTTTAGAGAAGTAGATGACAAACAGGAGAGGAGACCGGATAGATCTACAGTTTTCAGGGTCAGTGGTGCAGCCACCCTTATGGAGGAGTACCATACCTATGTTCACCAAACCACAGGTACCTGCCCTGTATTAAGAGTGAATAGATTTGCAAGGGACTTCATGAGGCAGTGTTTCATATTACACTGCTGGTATCAGTGGCTCAGCAGGTAGCACATCTCTGTTTGCAGCTAGAAGATCCGAACACTGTGTGTTCGATTCCCAGTCCACGTGCTTGGACTCACTTTTTGGTTTGTCTCAAACAAATGGTACCAAAATAACGGACTAAACTAAATACCAAGAAATGTAAAAACTGTATCTTCCCTTTGTAACTATCACATTGATAATACCTTTCTCCCCCCAGAAAATTAATCCCATAGTTAGAGATTTGGGAACCTATACTGGCAATGAACTGTCATTTGATCATCATATATCCAGCATTGTAAAGAAGTACTTTTTTATTGCACTACTTCTATCTAACATTAAGGCATCCAGATCCAAGGACATTATTATTCCACTGTACTTAGCACACATTAGGCTGATCATTGAGTATAATGCCATAAATGACTCTCAACGTGATAAAGCAAAAAGTGCCCGAAATCATAAAAACTATGCAGATCACCTCAAAGCAGTGTTTCTTTTCTCAGTATCATACAGGCTTCTGAGATGTGACCTCTGCTTTATGTTTAGAACCTCAGCAGACCCTCTTCTATCAAACCTATTAAACATTCTCAAGTCCAGTGGTATCGGAAACACCTGCTCAATGGACCTCAGTTGCTTTTGCAAGATTAATAGAAAATACTGGTGAGATAGGCAAGTATCACAGGGATTACCACTTCATAAAAGTTGCAGACTCCAAATCTGACCTCAAGGCAGTGACAAGTGGAGTGCCCCAGGGTTCCATCCTGGGACCTCTTCTGTTTGGTATCTATTTCTCTAAAGTACAGGCTAACACAGAAGGCCTCTGACTGACAAAGTTCACAGATGACTGAAAACTAGGAGCCATAGTCAAGTCCCCAAATGATGTAGACATCCTACAGAAGGGCCTCACAGAGACAGATGCCTGGTGTCAGAGCCATGGCCTCAAACTCAGTGCCAAAAGTGCAGTGTCATCCCCTTTGGTAAAAACTCTGTACCCATGAACTACCACATATGCAGCAATCTACTTAACACAGAATGTGTTGTAAGAGACCTCGGGACCCAGGTTGACAGTAGTCTCTCCTTTGATAGTCACATCGCCAAAGTAGTCAGGAAGATGTTCATAGTGTTTCACTGTTGCAGTCATTACACTTGGGTTATCCTGCTGGCAGGCTACCCGCAGTCGGCCTGAATTCCAAAGTCCTGGTCCGGCGTCGGTTGCTGTCGCCTCTTCCCTGACGTCAGTGCGCCAGGGGTATAAAAGATGCAGCCGACGCCATTTTCTCCAGTCTTTCTTGCCACGCGGTGCCCAAAGCAAAAGTAGTTCGCAAGTGCCAGTCGGCCGACTGCTGAGATTTTCGAAATCAAATTTCAGATCCGAAGTCTTCAATAAAGCTAAGTACCCCGTTGGGAAACTTTTTTCTTGCTACAGACCGATGTCAGAAAAAGTTAACAATTGTATTCTTGTGGGAAGCAAATACCTCATAAGGATTTCCACTCTTACTGTATTCCTTGCCTAGGCCCTGACCATGACGTTGCTAGTTGTCAGTTTTGTACTAGATTTAACCAACGCACTATTAAGCGTCGGTACGATTTTGCTTTTCATTATTTTGGCAGAAGGTTTAACTATATAATGCCATCGGAACAACTGACGACCGGAATTTAGAAAAAATGCAAGGATAAAGACAAGGACAAGCATCCGAGGTCCAAAAACGATGACGAAGCCTCTTCTAGGCCAGTTGCCAGTTCGCCGGTGCTCAGTGAGGTGCTTTCTCAGCCCCTGACTCCCGCTACCTCAGAGCCACAGGCCGCCTCCGACTCTCACGTGGAGACAGCTAGGCCTCTGGATACTCAAGGTATTGGCCCTTCGAAAATTAATCCCTCAGATGGGTCCAGAGCTGCTGAGCAGGCAATGGCTTCTGAGGGTGTCTTCAGACCTACACAACTTTATATAAAGCCTACTTCAGCATCCAAGACAAAGTCTAAAACAGTTTTAAAGACAAGGAAACCAGTACAGCATTCTTCAGGACAGACATCTGTGCCTAAGAAACAGATGCTCAAAATGGCCGAAGACCTAATTACTTTGATCAGGAGTTCCCATCCCCCTCCTGATAAGAGGCCTAGGCAAGACACTGAATATGATTCCTCTGATCAGGTTTCCATTTCCTCTGATTCCTCTTCTGATCAGGGATATTCTGTTCTTCCCTATGAGGATTCTGATGCTGAAGAATCTATTCCTTCAGCTTCTCCTCCTGAGGACTATTCATCTGGGGAAACCCTGCATACCATGAGGGATCATTTCCATTGGGAGAGCCAGGATTATTCAGATTCTAAGAAAAGACTTAAGAGACTTTCTTTTACTTCTTCAGCACAGACCTCTTGCAATTCCCCCTGTTCTAGACATAGTAGATGATGTTTTTTCAGAGTCCGGCCTGTCTCTAGACTCTTTACCTCCTGCCCCTGTTAAGCCGGACAGATACTACAGGGTTCCCAACTCCCATAAATTTCTTTTCAAAAACCCTGCTGCTGACCCAGAAACTATCTCACAGGGTCTCAAAGGGGTCAAGGCTGCTTCTGCCAAAAACCCTGTCCCCTCAGATAGAGAGTCTTGGGCTTTGGACAGATGGGGGAAAAAAGTTTACACTTCCGCTACCTTGGCTGTAAGGGCTTTAAATTGTCAATTTCATATGCTCAAATATCAGCAATACTTAATGTCTTTGTTAAAACAAAAAATGTTGACAAATTCTGAATGTTCTGAGAACAAAGATTTACAAGATTTATTGCATGCAGCTGAACAAGTGGGAAAACATACTTTGCAATGTGGCTATGATTCACTGGAGGCCTCGTGCAGGGCCGCTGTTTCAGGTTCTGTTATTAGAAGGCATGCTTGGTTAAAGGAACAGAATCTGCCTGATCATGTTAAAGCAAAATTATTAGATGCTCCATGACAGCATGATACTTTGTTTGGTGTTAAGGCAGAGGAGGTGTTAAAGAAAATGGAGGATAAGGCAAAATCTGTGCAGACAGTAAAGGATTTCTTACAGGTGCAGCCACCCAGATTTAGCAGGAACTGGCCCTCTAAGAATTGGTCCGTTCCAGTGTCAGACAGACCACAAAGAGGCAGATTCAGACACCCTAGAAGCAGGCAACAGCCCCAGGGCTCATACAGGCCCAAATAATGGGGTGCTTCTACCTCCAAAAGCGGAGAAGACAAATCACAGCCTTATAGAAAACAGTCCCAATGACTTCCCTCTGCCAATGCCAAGCACTTATTTTTTGGCAGCACCCTTAGGGGGAAAGCTAGCACTTTTTTCACAAAACTGGCACAAGGTCACCCAGGACAAATAGGTCTTAAATATAATCTCTCAGGGCTACAGGTTCCACTTTCACACCCTTCCAAAGGCAAAAGGTATGCCAAACCTGCCACGCAATCAATGGCAAGAGGCACAAAAACAAGTTTCATCTCTCATGGACATGGGGGCTATTCAGCCAGTGCCACAACAAGAGCAGGGACAAGGATTTTACTCAAGACTTTTCTTAGTACCAAGAAAGGGCAAAGCCTGGAGACCAATTCTGGACCTGTCTATTCTAAATACTTTTTTGGACATCCCAAATCTACAGCAGCTTCTGCCCATGCTGGACAAGGAGGCTCGGCTTGTAACTTTGGACCTCAAAGAGGCATACCTGCATGTCCCAATCAGACAATCTTGCAGAAGATACCTCAGATTCATAGCTGGCTCAATGCACTACCAATTCTCTGCACTGCCCTTTGGCTTATCTACTGCGCCCAGGGTCTTCACAAAATGCCTGGCACCAGTAATTGCATTTTGCAGACAAAGAGGAATTCAAATATATCCCTACTTAGACGACTGCCTTATTCCAGCAAAGAACAAAGATATTCTACTACAGCATCTAGCGTTTGTAAAAAGATTACTAATTTGCCTAGGGTGCACAGTAAACAAAAAGAAATCAAAACTAGTACCCTCTCAAGAGATAATATTCCTGGGTGCAAGCTTAAATACAACTGCCCAGATGGTTTATCTCATGCCAGACAAACAAAGGCAACTGACTTCTTACTTCAAAGACATGGCAACAAAGACCCAGTTATCTGCAAGAAAAATTCTGCAGGCTCTGGGCTACATGGCATCCTGCATTCTACTAATTCCATATGCAAGACTGCAAATGAGGAAACTACAATGGTATCTAAAAAGTGTTTGGACTCAACATTGCCACAGCCTGGAAACAGTAATTACTCTCATTCCCTTCCTGCAACAGGAATTCAGTGGTGGGCATGGGCCTGTCACCACAACAAGGGACAGCCATTCACCTTACCCACTGCCAGGCAGACACTAACAACAGATGCATCAGAATATGCCTGGGGGGCACACATGGCAGGAAAATGTATTCAGGGCACATGGTCCACAAACCAAATGTATCTTCATATCAATCAAAAAGAGATGCTGGCTGTACAAAATGCCCTGACAGCCTTCAAGGACCTACTTCATCCAGGACAACTACTGATTAAGACGGACAATACTACAGTCATGTGGTACATAAACAAGCAAGGGGGCACACATTCCTACCCCCTCTGCAGGCAAGCCATGACTTTGTGGAACACATCATTGACTTATCAGGTACATCTGCAAGCACAATTCCTGCCAGGAAAGACAAATACTTTGGCAGACGAACTAAGCAGAAACCTCATGGATCCTCATAAGTGGAAAATAGATCCACAAATCTTCAACATGATAACAGGGAAATGGGGATTCCCAGACATAGATTTTATTCACCTCTCCTCACAACTGCCAGCTACAGAGATTCTGCACTCGGACTTATCACAAGCAAGTATGGAAAGTGGACGCCCTTTCATTCAGCTGGAAAGCCCTTACAGTATATGCCTTCTCTCCTCTGCCTCTCCTCTCCAAGGTACTCCTAAAGGTCAGACAAGAGAAGCCAAAAATTATACTGATTGCCCCAGACTGGCCACGCCAGCACTGGTACCCAATCCTAAAGAGCTTGTCTCAAGGTCCAGCCTGGACATTGCCTCTAATACCTCATTTGCTGACTCAACAGAACAATCAGATCCTGCACAGCCAACTCAGAACCCTAAATCTGGCTGCATGGCAGATAATGTAATCATTCAGAACACACCTCTCTCTAAAGTAGTTATGGATGTTATTTTGGAAGCCAGGAGGCCCAGCACCAGAAAACCTTATGCAGAAAAATGGAAGAGATTCTGTGCTTGGAACCAAGCACAGGGAATTGACTCGTTTGTACCAAATATTCCTCAGATTTTGCAATACCTAACTGAGATGCTGGACAAAGGCCTATCCTTCTCATCAATTAAGATCCATGCCTCTGCCATTTCAGCTCATTACAGTATGGGCCCACCTATTTTTTCTCATCCACTGCTAAGACAGTTTCTCAGAGGGGCCAAAAACATAAGACCTTCAAGGAGAGCTCCAATACCTGCATGGGACCTCAATTTTGTCTTAAAACTCACACTGCCTCCTTTTGAGCCAGCCAATACAGCAGAGATAAAATACGTGTCATGGAAAACCGCTCTTCTCCTAGCAATAACTTCAGCAAGAAGAGTCTCAGAGTTACAGGCACTAATGGCTGTGGAACCTTTTATTATTTTCCATCAGGACAGGGTTTCTCTAAGGACAAACCCGACATTTATGCCTAAGGTAGTGTCCTGCATGGCTCTTAACCAAACCATACATTTGCCTACCTTTTATCCAAACCCACAGGATAAGGGGGAGAGACTTCTGCATTCTTTGGACATACACAGACAGCTACGCTTTTACTTGGACAAGACTAAAGCCTTCAGAAAGACTGAGCAACTCTTAGTGGCATATGCTGCAGGTACGCAAGGAAAATCCATTTCAAAGCAGACAATTTCAAAATGGATAGGCCACTGCATTTGTTTCTGCTATTCACAACATGGCAAATCAGTGCCCAAGGGCATTAGGCCACATTCTACCAGAGCAGCAGCCACTTCAGCAGCCTTCCTCAGAGGAGTACCAACCAAGGACATTTTGGAGGCTGCAACATGGACTTCAGTGCACACTTTTACAAAGCACTACCATTTACCTCTCTACTCTAAATCCAGAGAAGACTTTGCCACTGCAGTTCTGCAGGGCCTCATAGTCACTCCAAACTCTTTTTAGGCCCAGCCACCCAACCTCAGCTTTGGGATGCAACCCAAGTGTAATGACTGCAACAGTGAAACATGATGAACATAGTACAGTTGTGTACCTACCATAAATGTAGATGTTCGAGTGTATTCACTGTTGCAGTCCGGGTTACCCTCTCACCATCCCCCTTTTTCTTTGCTGGGACTTATCTGTACCTCTCTATTCTATACAACCTATGTGGTGTATTTGCTTGTAGATGAAGGTTATGTGCATGCTTTTTTATGATCATAATTTTTACAGCCTTCCCTTTTGGGGGCATCTGACATCTGGGGCAAGAAAAACTGAAGAAAATGGCGTCGGCTGCATCTTTTATACCCCTGGCGCACTGACATCAGGGAAGAGGCGACAGCAACCAACGCTGGACCAGGACTTTGAAATTCAGGCCGACTGCGGGTAGCCTGCCAGCAGGATAACTCAAGTGTAATGACTGCAACAGTGAATACACTCGAACATCTACATTTACGGTAGGTACACAACTGTACTTTCTTCTACGTGGCACACCTCATCATAAAAGGGTTCTCATCCTGGAAAAAAGAGGTCATTGTTCCTCTCTACTCGTCACTGATTAGACTGAATAGAGTACAACGCCCCTTTTGAAATGAACCTCACAAGACATCTGCAGCAGCTGGAAAGGCCACAGAAGTACCTCACAAAGAGGATTACTGGCCTCAAACAAATGCCCTACACTGACCGTCTCAATAAACTCCAGCTTTACTCTGTAGCATATCGCCTACTCCAAGGTGATCTCTGCCTAACATATAAAGCTATGTCAAACCCAGAGCTATTGGACATGCTACACCTAAAGAAATCCCAATCCCTCCAAGCTACATGCTCTAGGGACCTAAACCTTGTCACCACAATAAACAGGACACGCTGGAGGGATAGATTCCTTTCCCAGAGACTTCCTATACTCTGGAACAAGCTACCCATCTATATCAAACAAAGTTCTTCATTAGCACTCTTCTATAAAAATTTTGATGAGTGGATGGGAAATAGGAAATACATCCCGGGGATCACTGGACAGTGGCACAGGAAAATAACTTTCTTGGGTGGCGTAAGCTATGGTACCTTGCTGGCTAGGCTTACGTAGGCCCTTGGGCCATTAGCCTAGTACCTATCTATGAACCTATGACAGTACAGAACAATCCTCACCTCCACATAAAGCAAAGCAAGTTTCTTACTCTAATCAAACGTAACTTGGACAAATAGCTGTGCAACTACAAATTCACTGCCTGTTTAGCACAGATTACCCTTAGAGGAAGCATATATTCACCACAGCATATATTGTTTGGCCCATGTTGAGAGAGTCACGTTGCAAAATATAAAGACTAATAAGTGTCATGGGAATGTATGGCTAGTAATGACCTATGTACCTATTTAATGACAAGAAACAACCAGCAGTGCTGTCTCAACCCATACAGCTAGTGTTGCTAGTTTTGAAAAGAGCTATTAGAAGTTATTCAGAAGTGATGTACTGACTGATTAGTGTGAGGGAGAAAACAAGGGAGAGGTTTGAAAAAAATTTCTCTGCTAGTAAATTTTCAATTTCTTCTGGTACAGAGTTAGTTATGTATTGGATATGCGTTCAGTGCAATGCAAAATATTGCCTCTAAGAGAATGATTTGTGGTTGTCTTTGGATGATAAAACTATGTTTAACTCATATTTTGCCATGTGAGGTTTGATTTTTTAAGTTATTTCTTTATTTACTCCTTTGGAGTCATTGATAATGTGAGGAGATTTACATTTATTGTTTAGGGCCAGATGACTTTTCCTCTTGTTGTAGAGTTTGTTGATATTTGAGTTTTACCACAGAGGATTATTTTTGAAATTGGCATTTTTGGGGGACAGATAAGGATAGATAATGGCACAGGAATTTGGGGTTACTGTTGTAGTATAGACCCACTGAACCGCTTAGCTCATCAGCTAATGCTAGAAGGTTAGCCTTGGAGAAGAATCAGAGAATCATAGGTTTTGTAACATATCACGGGCTGGAAACTTAATGAAAAAAATACAGCATAGTGGTCTCATCTGACTGGTGATGCAATAACAATAGGTGTTGAACATATTGCACCTATATTATCACAAGTTTTAGTAGACTTGAATCTCTAGCACAGGGAGTGCATTGTTTGTTTGACAAAGAGTTTGATTTGACAGAGTCAAGAAACCATAGTGTATATCTGTTGTCTGTGCTGTGTTTTTACCAGTTTTGGAATGTGTCATTAATATCTCGTAGAGTGGTTGAGCTAGGTTTGGTAGTTAGGCACTGTAGCTAGGTAAGGTAGGCATTATGAGTGGCAGAGTCATAGAGGGAATTCTGTAGTTTTTAAAAATGTGACAGGCTGACTTGATTAGAGATACCAGGATATGCAAAAATTCTGTGTCATTATCTTCTTTAATTATTTCAGAGATTCCCCTTGGCGTGAAGAGATAATGGTATTGCTATCTATTACCTCCCCTCCTCAACACGCACACCTTTGTGCACGAGCACAAGCATGTGTATACAATTTTTGGACAATGTGTGGATGAAACCCATCAATCCCCATGGGTTTGTGCTCACTGTGTTTCTTTGAGTTATAATGCCTTGGTGTCCCAAGGAGAGATGTGCATAACATCCTTAGCACAGCAATGGGGATCTCCACCACTTCCTTCCATGCAAAGATATATTGGAATTCCATGGAATGTCATCTATTTCCAAGTCAGTTGTTGATATCAGTTATTTTGTGCCTATCTTGTAGCACCCATCAGGATGATGGCAGGATACTGCTGAATGTTAGGTGCCTACCAGTGGATCTCTAACATTTTTCTCTGCATATCTTCCAGACTGGAGTATTGAAATCCATTAACTCCTACATGTGCAATGACCAGGTTATATGCATATCTGAATAAAGAAACAGAGTACAAAGGATTAGTCCAGATAAAATAACTTTAGCAAACAGATCTAGGAGGCTGTCTCTCAGATACCCTTCTTGTGGGAGGAATAAAAATGCTTTATTGAAGTTTCAAGTAGTTTATTCAGTTAAGTAGGTGAATAGATGAGTGTTCTTGTTCATTAGAAAGAGTTGCTAATTCTTAGTGCTGTCAACTTCTTGGTCACAGGTAGAATAGTAGACCCAACTTGAGCTTTCTGGATTACTTCAGTTTTCATATCCGATTAAAGGGTGATAAGAACCTTGGTGATCCCATATGAGTACTTCCATGTCCCCTTTATCATTCACTGTTACTGTTGTTCCCCTTTTAGTATCATACGTTTTTCTTTTTTTTTTTCAACTTTGTTCTTCACTGAATGAAAAGTGCCAAGAATCCCTTCATTCTTCCATGTATGTTTTTGTTCTTTTAACATATTTTTGTTCACAAGCTTCACTGCTTATCTGTGTTTCTTCAGCAAACAGGCAAACATTTATTTCTAACCCCACGAAATGGCTAGGTACACGAAGAAAAGCACAGTGCCAGGAATTATTTCCAACTGCTTTATTCAGTACGAAATCCACTCCACGAACTTAGTACTATACAAAGTACTGCACACAAGAAACAAACACACAAGGTTGAGCGCTTTCATCTGCAAAGGCAGATTTCATCAGAACCAAGAAGCTCCCAATCTTTGTTCTTAAATAACTGGTTTGGCGCCAAAATTAGTGAATTAATTAATTAGTTGGATGTTCACTCATAATATACATCATAGCAAAAATCTATGCGCAGAATGATAAATATTGTTGTTCTTAATATAAATTAACAAAACACAACCTAAAATTTTTAATCCCTAAAACTCTTACTATAATATGTACAAGTATAAATGTATGGGATTATATGTAAAAATGTATAAAATATATGAAATTGTATATAAAATTGTACCTATATACATATATGTATATGAAATATGTATAAAGGATATATGTCTATATTTGAAATGTGTATAAATAAAATGAATATATTCTAATATGTCCTAAGTTGTATAGTACCTAATACCAAACAAATAAAAATTGAAATATTAAAAGTCAAGGTACTAAGGACATACTTTGAATAACTAAAATGCAAGGGCTGGTAGAATTCAACATCATTTCCAAAGTAGTGCATACTTATACCATAAAAATTGTACAATTTATACAAAATTTTCCAAAATAATCCTAATCTTGCTACAAACTAATCTAATTTTACATAAAAGCAATATATAGACATTTAATAATGATATATAGAGAAATATAGAGATATAATAATAATAATGTAATGCATTGATATTTAGTAAGGCATTGATATTTAGTAAGAGAACTAGTAAAAGCCAATGGCAACTACGCTAGCTGTCAAAAATAAGAAAGGGTTTGATACTAATGTGGTCATTAAGGCCAGGTTTAGTTGTTGCATCACATATCATTTGCCATTTACTTTCAAGAAGAGACAAATAACATTTCCAATTGCCTCCAGCAGTTGTTGTGTCAATGTGATCTATAATGCTAAACAGAAAGGAATGCTCATTACCCCTATCAATAATATGCCTGCTTAACGCATTGTTGGGATCTTTCTTCCTTATCCTATAGGTGTGTTCATAAATACGAGTCTTGAGTCTCCTTTCTGGTTTGCCTATATAAAATGCATCACATCCCTCACAGGTGGCAACATAAACTAATCTAGATGTATTACAGTTACCACCTTTGCTGTGCAGGCAATTGTGGGTGATGTTGTTCAATTTCAAAACCTTACTTGTATTGATTAATCTACACTGCTTACAAGATCCACATTTCTTGGTGTATCCATTCATTGTGGCCTCTCTGTGTTTCAGCTGAGTAGTTTCTAACAACCTTTTGATGTTGTAAGAAGTTTTGTACACAAACGTGGGGGCTTTCCCCACAACACTAGTAGAATCCTCTGATGTTCTGAAAAGATTCCAGTGTTTTAATAATATCTCCTTAAGTGTATTAACATAAGGACTGTAAGTGAGGACACAAATACATCCTCCTATTCCTCTCTTATTTTCTTGTGAGATGAAAGGTTTGCCTAATAAAGGTGGGTATTTGTTCCCCCATTCTTTCATAATGGAAGTCTGAATAGGTTTTATCAAGTTGTTCGGATATCCCCTATTGGAAAACATTTCAAATATGCTGTTTAATTCACTCTCCATAAACTCCCTGGTCGAGCACATGCGTGCAGCTCGAATGCACTGACCTTTGAAGATGTTTTTGAATATATGGGGTGGATGACAACTGTTATAATACAAATAGTCATTCGAAAATGTTTTTTTCCTATATATTTGGGATTGAAATCCACTCTCAGTGGTGGATATATACGTATCCAAATATGCTATACCCTGAGACTCCACATTATAAGTGAATTTCAAAAATTCCGTTGTATTATTTAAATAATCAATAAATTCGGGTATCAAATTGGCTGGTCCTTTCCATAAGACAAATAAGTCATCCAGGTATCGACTGTAATAGGTAACATGCTTGTAATAAGTACTTGGGAATACAAACAAAGATTCCCATTCGAGCATTGCAACATTGGCGAAAACTGGGTCACATGAAGCCCCCATGGCAACTCCTCTGTTTTGTCTGAATAATTCCCCTTGAAATTGCAGGTAATTGTGTTCTAGGACCAACCTCATCATATCAACCAACAAATTGATTTTCTCATAACTCAACCCAGAATATCTCTTTAACCCATCAAAAAAGAAGTCCAGACCTTTCTCCTTGGGAATACAGGAGAAAAGATCTATGACGTCTATGGTTATGAAAGTTTGACCATGATGCCAAATCGTTGGTGTGAGTCTACTCAAAAAATTCCAGGAGTCTTTAATGAGATGTTCAGCATTTTGATATACTTGCTTTGTCCAAGAGTCAATGGTGACACCGATATTGTAGGTTTTGGACTTGGAACCGGAAATTATGGGTCTAAAGGGGGGTCGACTGACATTCTTGTGTATCTTCGGAATCCCTATGATTGTAGCCATCTTGGGAAATTCATTTCTCATAAACTCGTAAGTTTCATTCGTGATCCTATTGTCGACTAGGAATTCTTCAATGGCTAGGTCAATACGCTGGTAACCAATGTTGACCTGATTGCGGGACACTTCTTCATAGTTTCCAGATTCATGTAGTATGTTCAAGATTTCCTGATTGTAATCGACAGTGTTGAACAACACTATCCCTCCCCCTTTGTCCGGTTTCATAATCCTGAGATCTTTGTTACCCATGACTGTTTTCAAACACTCTCTTTCCTCCACTGTAAGGTTGTCCTGTAAGTGATCAGAAGGTAGAGTAGCATGCTTTTTAATATTATTGGAAAACCAATATATATCACTAGCAACCATCTTTTCATATTGGGCTACAATAGGATTGTATCCTGGAACATAGGTACTTTTCCGTTTGGTTCTTACCCGATGGTCTTCTACATGCTGTTCCATATTATCTTCATGGTTGTTATCCTTAAATTGAAAAGCCAAGTTCATCCTCCTAGAAAGAAGCTTAATCTCCTTTATGGTGTCAAAAATTTTGAACTTGGAAGTGGGATGAATTTCATGCCCCTGCAAAATAAGGAACAAAATTCCTCAGAAACAACAAGATCAGTATAATTGTATACCTGCAAGCCTTTGTATGTGTGAATGACCACCGGTTGAACATGTGAGATGGTGGAACATGTAGAATTATCATAGGTATTGGGCTGTGGACTCCGGGGGTCTGGTCTCCCTAGCCCCACTTGGAAACCAGGATTTAATATCTTGTCCTGTACATTTTGGGGGCTGGATGGAATCGTCCCCCCTGAAAATTTTGTTCGCCCTCTACTCTCCATGTGTCCTTTCTTTCCCTTCCGTGGGTCTCATGTCCTTTGTTATATCTCCTCACGTAACTCTTGTACTGAGGCCACACGTATGCTCTCTGCTGTTTATAGGCCGTGATGTCTCTATCGATTTTACCTTTCTTTCTATTTATTATAGTGTTAGCTTTAAATTCCACTGTACTAAATTGTTTGTGATACAAATCACACCATAAATTAAAATGTTCATCCTGCAATATTTCCTCATTAAGTTTGTCAATTTCATTTGTTAAATGAACTAGTTTTTCCTCATTACATGCAATTAATTTCTCTATGTATAATGTACCAAACTGATCAAACAATTTATTGAAATCTTGCACAACATTCTCAGTATATTCCAACCCCAACGGCAATTTAAAAAATCTTAACCCCTTCGGTATAATACCTAACTCTATGCATTGTATTAGGTAAGAATTATCAATTTTGATACTTTTGGCTTGTATAAGCCTCTTACCTAAAGCATATATTTTTTGCTTAATGCTCCCTTCCTCAGATCTAATCGGGGTTCTGTTAAAATCAACACAATTATCATTCTGTGTAAATGCAACATCCCTGTTAATAAAATTATTGACATTATAATGTTTGAAACCTTTTTCATTCACAACATAACCACTTTTCTTATTTTGAACATATTGTAAATCTCTAGGGCTCGATCCTGTTTTCCTGTAATTATTATGAGAAACAGTACCTTTGTGTGACTCAACCCGCTGAGCCACAGAGGAATAGGTTTTCACCATATCCTTCCTTTTTGGTTTAGCCCCCAGTCTCTGCGGTTCATCATCTAGATGGAACAAACTGAAATCGAAAGTACATTCAGCGTCCAGTGAAATATTTAAATGGTTGTCCTCCACACTAGTTTCTTTCAAATTCAATCTAGTTGACCGCTTGCTTGCTTCCCCTTCAGTAAACGAACCTCTGGTATGGTGGGGTTGAGCATTTGGTATTTCGCTAGAACTGTTAAGATGGAAATCTAAGTCCATACTGCGTTTCCGCCTTTCCCGGTCCTTCACCTCGTTACCTTCATCACTTCTATTACTGGCACATACTTCCTTTCCTCCGTTACGGGCTTTCTGAAGCGTTTCCTTGTCCAAATTGGTTAGGAAAGAAAACTTGCTAACCATAGCCAACAGTTTACTTACGTCGGCTTGTAAGGACGTGACCTCCGCCCTTAAAGAGACAAGCTCTTCACGGTCTGTAGGAACCGGCAATTCCTCGAGCACTTCAGCCATCGCAAAAAGTCACCAAGAACAAACTGAATTAGAACAAACTTATAACCCCACGAAATGGCTAGGTACACGAAGAAAAGCACAGTGCCAGGAATTATTTCCAACTGCTTTATTCAATACGAAATCCACTCCACGAACTCAGTACTATACAAAGTACTGCACACAAGAAACAAACACACAAGGTTGAGCGCTTTCATCTGCAAAGGCAGATTTCATCAGAACCAAGAAGCTCCCAATCTTTGTTCTTAAATAACTGGTTTGGCGCCAAAATTAGTGAATTAATTAATTAGTTGGATGTTCACTCATAATATACATCATAGCAAAAATCTATGCGCAGAATGGTAAATATTGTTGTTCTTAATATAAATTAACAAAACACAACCTAAAATTTTTAATCCCTAAAACTCTTACTATAATATGTACAAGTATAAATGTATGGGATTATATGTAAAAATGTATAAAATATATGAAATTGTATATAAAATTGTACCTATATACATATATTTTTGTTCACAAGCTTCACTGCTTATCTGTGTTTCTTCAGCAAACAGGCAAACATTTATTTCTAAACATTCTGTAGTGACACATATAAAGACACTAGATGAAACTGGCATTACTGCTGACCTGTGGTCTCAATCTTGGTACTTAATTTCACCTAGATTGTAGGCCTAGGCATTTAACATAGCACGTACGTCATACTCCTACCCAGTGTTTTCCCTGTGTTGCCATCCTGGAATCATTCTAATATGCTGAGGAGCATGGTCTGTGCTAACATGTTAATGTCTTGTTAATGCTTAAATAGACCAAAGCAAAAGTAACTTTATTGTTTAAGACAATAGGAATGAAGTCAAAGAACCAATATAGTTCTTTCTGAAAGAAATTATATATGTATCTATATCAATATCTATATATCTATATCTATCTGTATCTATATGAATATATAGATATACATACATATATAAAATACCGAGACCAAAATCTCGAAAGTTCAAAATACTGAAAACACAGGATAACAACACTTACCATATTCCAGCATAAGTACATATAGAAACAAATAAACACAAACCATATTACTCTTTTCCAAGTATAAGCAGGGGACAAACCCCACTGCACCCCCCCATGTGGGGGACTGCACCCCCTCACACCCCCTGCTACTTAAATATATCAACACCGAGATTGCACTTAGTATAGTGAAATGCAATCTCAGAGTTGATATATTTAAGTAGCAGTGTGTGTTGGGGGCACAGCCCCCCAAATGGGGGAGTGCAGGGGGGCTTGCCCTCCTGCGTATGGTTGAAGGGTAATATGTTTCTGTATGTACTTGTGCTGGAATATAGTATGTTTTGGTATCCTGTGTGTTTTCAGGATTTTGAGTTTTCAGTATTTTGGGCTTTATTGAAACTCATTTGACTGAGACCATAAAACTGAATTTTCAAAAGACTGAAAAGTCACTTGACTGAAACCTATTAGACTGAAAACCATAATACTGCATTTCAACATACTAAATTGTAAGCTGGACCATATAAAGCCAGACTAGGTGAGGCCTATGCCCCCCCACACCCCCAAATGTGGGAGGCTATGCCCCCCACACCCCAACTATATATACTAACTCCAGGATTGCACTGCAGTGGGGAAAAAGGCATATACGTTTCACTTACCTTACAGTAGTCTGCATGCTGCCACTACTATGCCCTTTTCCCCACTGTAGTGCAATCCTGGATTTAGTATATATAGTTAGGGGGGGGTGTGGGAAGCACAGCCCCCCACCTAGTCTGATTTTATATGGTCCAGTTTAAAATTTAGTATGTTGAAATTATAGTCTCAGTCAAATGAGGTTTCTATCATATGATAGGGATCCATAAATATATGTATATATATATATGTTGGGAGGGTGGCCTAATGGTTAAGGTGTTTGCCTTACAAACACAAGGTACAGGGTTTGAGTCTCACAAAGGATAATTGGCCAGGCTTAAAATGGCTCGCAAGGGCAGTTAGCCTAGTATGAACCTATATATATATATATATATATATATACTTATATATTTACAAATACATATACAAGCATCAGTGAAAAACATTTTTATGCATCACTTTCTAAGATTAAGTGCACTTTAGTCTTCTTGAAATAACTGAATATTTGGGCAAAAAGTGGACTAGTATTTGTAAAACCTTTGATACAGCATTAATAATGAGTGAGAATAAATTAATAATAATGGGGTTAAGTCTTTACTAATATTTTTGGTACCAAAAGAACATCTGCAATACTGAGTCTGTTTTTGTTGTTAACCAATTGTCCAATCACTATCACAATAGAATGAATAAATAATAACTGGTTATTTATTTAACTTCCAAAAAAACTTAGCTAAGGTGTCAAGAGATGTTTTTCTTTCTGCAGGTCCGTCTGAAACAGCAGGTGTTTCACGAAGACTAAACTGTTAACTTAAGTAAAAAAAAATACACACACGGTTAAAGAAAGTCTTCAGAACTCTTTTGCATTTACCTGATGAGACCCTGTGGTTGTGAATCCAACTTTGTGTCTTCTACCCCCACTGAGCTTCCAGACCATCTAGAATTCTATACTTCATTAGTGAATCTTGGATAAAAGTCACTCAGAACACATTGCTTTGTGCACACTGTGTTTCTTTCAGTGCCCCTTTCCCTCAAAACACTGACACCAACATCCTTACCCTGAGTAAAAGAGAAATTCCTTCTGTGGGGAAGAAAACAACTTCAGGACAATGCAACTGTATCATAAAATAAGCTGTGTTGTGTTTGAAAATATCCAGTGTGAGTTTCAACACCAGATGCTGCACAGTGCATAATGAAGTCGTTCCTAGAACTGATATACACCATTAAACTCAGCTGTATCTCAAAGTTTCTTCAGTTTTTTTTATGTCATTTGTATACCCTGGCAGCCTGCAAGAGTATTCTAGACTACAGATTTGCATTTGAAAAGGATTTTTTGTTGCGTACTGAGTTCTGAGTTCTGAGCTCTTTATGCTTCTTTTCACTGACAGCCAAGTATTGGCAGGAATTAAGAGACCCTTTGAAAGAGCATTCAGTGACCATATTGATTGGCCTTATTTTGTTAGCTATGTTAACCTTCTGGCTTTAATTACTTGCATAGCAGAATACAGAATGCCCAGGACAGGCTGGAGTATGTGCCTCCTTGTTTTTTCAAGTTTTGTATAATGTGATTTGTCTTGAGTTTTCACCTGTGCGCGTAAAGTGTCACTTCCATTGAAACAGCCTGCAAAGATGAAGAAAATGTACGTTATATGAAGCATAATAGCAAAGTGAAACAGTTATCTTTCTGATGACTTTTAAAACTCACATAATTACTTGGATTCCTGTTTCAGTTCATTAATCACAAGCTAATGATGTTTCATGTCTTTATACAAGCACTTTAAATATAGTATCTCAATTTACATGTGAAGTAGCCTGATTTCCTCACACACAACATCTAGATAGAATCACAGCAACCTCATGAAAAGGATTTATGTTTTTATTAAATGAGTATTTTTCTTAAATATTGTACTTATTTATATTCTAACATTAGTCTCTGAGACTCCCAGCAAGCAGTGAATGTTATCAGTGGAACATGAATGATATATGGGTGCATGTAATTATACAGATGTAGAACTTCAACGGAAACTGATTGCAGTCATTAGACAGGAGGAAATTGATGAGCACAGAGATGTTCCCAATTGATATTCCAAAGACATTCTAAAGTCAAAGCTTTGCCTGCATTGTCTGCAACATGCAGTAATTCTGGTATTAAGTGTAAAGTCTGAGCTACTGCACAGGTTTTAGGATGCCAGAAATAATATTACTTAGGCAATTTGTAGCTTTCTGCAGTGTACTTCAGTATTACACGTCATCTGGTTTGAAAACTTCTAGCATTAGCAGACAGAAATGAGTGAGGTTTTGCTTTCACAATTACATATGCACATTGCAAATCACTTAAAACAAATTATTTATTTTATGCAATCTTATATTGACTGATAGATAATGAGATTATTAGTTTTGATAACCATTATGCCTTTGGGAGCAGAAGGTATATATAACAATTGTATAGAAGGAAGGCAATGCATTTCTTTACTAGTTATCCCATTCTGTGCAGATGAATGGCAGAAAACAGGAAATGGATAACAGATGCTCTGTCAGTTATGCCAATCACCAGTGTATTAAATAGAAATTATTATTTTATAACAGGCATGACCGATTTTTTTAATCATATAAGAAATTAATGTGATAAGCAAGTAATAAGGCCAAACAAGGTGGGTGTTACTTTGTAAATAATGCCCACCCATGGAAGGGCATTATTTAAAACAGTAACACATATACACACCGTAGAGGGCATTATTGTGCTTAAAAGATTGGCTGTCTATAAAATTGTGTTTTTTACTTACTTACTTTTTTATTGCTATATTTTTATATATTTTTGATGTAAAATAGTTCCTCCCTCTAATGTTTCATACTTGCTGTAATGTATGTAAATGGTGTTGGAGGAAGTATTTTACATTCAAAATATATCATGTTAAAAAATATCCATATATTTATTTCATGTTTTATTCCCTTACTCCTAAAATTTGTGGTTTGCTGTCAGTCATTGGGGATTGAAGTCACTAAATAATGACATTCATTTGAGCTTCAGACTTTAATTTCTTTCAGAAAATTCACCCTAATACAAATCCTGTCATTTACGCAATTTTCTAATTTTATAAGAGCAATATTTAAAATCTGGTCCTATTTCTGAGTCTTTGTTCCCATTTATTTTAGGCTTTATCTAGATTGTTTTGAGCTAAGAGGTCAAAAGGTATGCAAGCCTCTGACAGCTGCCACCACTGGTCAATCAATCTCGTTCTCTCACACACACACACACATATATATATATATATATATATATATATATATGCACGTCCACACACACACACACACAAACACACACACACTTGCGCTGCAGAAAATGCATGCTCAGACAAACCCTATCATTACAGAAAGTTTTCTAAATTTATAAGAGGAATATTTAAAATCTGTCCCTGTTTTGAGCCATTGTTCCCCCTTTAGGCTTTATGGTGATATCTTGAGCTAAGAGGTTGAGAGGTATGTGTACTTCATCTGGTGCTGCTGCCAGTGCTCGATCACTATCATTCTTCACACTCACACACATACTTCTGCTTTCATGCACACAAACACTCACACACGCTTACTTTTACCCTCACTAAACAGCAAAACCGCTGCTTAGTGTGTGTAAAATAACGGCTTGATCGGTCCCACTCTCACTCTCATACATTCATACACTCACACATATAGACATAAACATACACACAGTTCACACTTTTTTTAAATTTTCGTTCTTTGTTATTTTTTTTTTTTAACTTTACACTCGCTAAACATTAAAAGCACTGCTTAATGGACATAATTATGGCCATTGGGTTACTTTCAGTTCTAGCTCCATGGTAGCTTGATATGCTGTCGTCAAGCAGCAGAGTAATTTTTCAGTGGGTATTACCTGTAGATTAACACCCTGCTGGAAAATGTTCATTCTCCAGAGAAGTACCTTAGTAGTTATAGATCCATACTCATTCTACTTTTGTCTTTACCAAACAGAATTGTAAGGCATTACACCACCAAGAGGTGGTAGAGTTTCTGATTCTTTAATGATTGGTAAATAAGCAACAACATTCGGGTAGTAGATGTGTCTGCAGTTCAGTTTTATGTAGTCACCAGTGAAGATTGTAGAGGGAACTCACTGAAAGTGCTGTATCTGAAGTCCTCCAATGCCTTCCACACTACAGCTTATAGGAGCTTGGCTGGGAATTTGAATGTTTAACATAACAGGATACTAGTTAATTGGCTAGAAGTATGTCATCACATTAACAGGAAGAGATGGAAGACAAATCTGTTGAACGATGGGCACTGTAAGCTTGGTACTGCAGTTTGTCTTGCTTAGCATATTTATAACAGGCATCATACTGCTTTCATAAAGTATGATTTATATTTTTGGCAGTAATGCCATGGAAGATGCACTTCTTACTGTGGTTTGTCTCAATATCCAGTAAGATTTGGCATGGATTGAAATATGAGTATTTTTATTGCACTATAGGCTTACTGGTAAGACTTTTGCCTCAAACCTCCAGTGTCTAGAGTTTAATCCTGATCTCAGCTCACTGTATATGGAGCTTTATATGTTTTCCTGTGTCTTTGCAATTCCCATGGTGCTCTGGTTTCCTTTCATCTCCTTAAAATATGCCAGCTAGTTACACTACTATATTGTTCATACACATTTTGCATTTACTGTTAGCCTTGTAGTTTAGGCCATTTCTATAAAGGGTGCATAAAAGACCAGTTCACTTTCATGGTTAACAAAGTATGTATGTGCCCGTGCGTGTGTGTGTTTGTGTGCATGTGTGTGCACTGTATACTTAAAGAAAGTACTGGGGAAGCTTATCACTCTAAAAAGATTGTACCTCTGTCAATCTGATAAAGCAACGACTTGCAGTTTTATAGTCAGTGGTACCCTATATTGGGCTTGTGCAGTGAAACGCCATTGACAATACTCAACATGAACTTTAGGTACACTACCATGATAGTGGCTTTTAGAGGTGATGAAGTAATTCTTCCATTGCAGGTTACCAGTCACTGTCCAACAGCAGTAGTGCTCTGTTTATTCATGGTGGTCACACAGAGGATGGTAGGCTATACTGTTAGGGCCTATGCATCAGGGAATTCCCAGGAAATGGTGAGGGAAAGGAAGATGCTAGAATATATCAAAATCTTGAATGGCTTAGCATGTGCACAACAGACAAGAGGAGAGAAAGAGCGGTGTGGTAGCAATGTGTGTCACTGCCAAGGAACTCCAGGAATGGATGAAGATTGATGAAACTGCTATTAAGGCATCAAGGAGGAAGACGATGAGGATTATTTCTGAATGACATAATGAAAAGTTTCACAGGTAAGGCAGTATTTGTGTTGTACACACAGTGAAAGAGAGAGAGAGATACACCGAGTGAAAGAGAAAAGAGGAGGTAGGTGACAGGTCAGAACATGCTTATAGACAACTTAGAAGAGGAAGAAGAACATCATATTAAGAAAAATATAGAATAGCTTCATATGGGCAGGCTGCAACCTTAGGGTAACATCAGTAAACCAGAGACGATCTTTCCTCAGAGACATATTTGTGTGTATGTTTATGAAGTGATTTGAAGAAGACTTGAACTTAGAGTGGCATGCCTGATTGTTTGCATGACCTAGTTTAGGAATGCCCTTTCTTTACTTTCAACAAAATGTGGGCGCGAATGTAACCTAAGAAAAGACTGTCCATTCTGACAGAAATGTTCTAACCTATTGGATAGAAAATGTGTAAACTTTAGCACCATCTGATAAAGCCCAAGCACTAATGTGCACTAAGATTAGATTATTTTTCTCCAGAGCAAATCAACAACAAAAAAAAAATAGACAGTTATGACTTCCATTAACACTTTCCTTGCCTACACTAACAGTTCTCTCACAGTCATAACACATCACTGTTAATTTGGCTTTTCCTGGAAAGTGGAAGACAGACAGCACTACACTTGGGTAAGTGTTGCACTCACATACGTCTAAAATTTTTAGTATGTCAAAAATACGATAAAATCTGTATTAAGGAAATTACTAGTTCTCTGTTACTGTCTTAAAATAGTAATGAACATTTTCTTAAATGAGCTGACTACATTCCACGCTATATGTACAATAAGGCTACTTACTCTGCCCTTAAAAAGCCAAGAGGTATTTCTAGAACTCATTGTCACAATTAGAAATTCACAACTGTACAATTTTCCTTATAAAAACTGGAAGGCTATTATCCTTATCAAACCTAGTTCTGGTATTTATTTCTCTCTCAAAAGGTAGTTTTAAACTCATACACATTTTTTTGTAATGTGTACAGTTTTTTGACGATGAAGCAACATAAAATGAAAAGCAGATTACCCTTTAAAAGTACAGTCTTCTGGCATGTTCATAAATAAGATTCATAAATTAGTACTATTATCCCTTGTGAGACTCGAACCCTGCACCTTGTGTTTGTAAGGCAAACACCTTACCCATTAGGCCACCCTCCCAACCCATTGTTGGGCAATGACCTGTGTCTTGTGTGTTATTGTAGATTAGAAGTATGTTAGTTTACTATATCAGGCATTTCATTGTAATTTACAATTTTAGAAATCTTTTCGTCCGTTATATGTCTTTTTTTCTTCTATATGCTTACATCACTCGGAAATATACACGTGACTTAGTAGGAATGGAAAAAGATACATTTAAATACTGTTCGCTTTTAGCTTTGCATGTTAAATGTTGTCAGCTTTCTGCTGACTGTTCATCTAAACATAAATTAAGTAGTAAATGAGTATGTTTGTAAACTATAAAAGAAGGAAAGAAAGCCATGTGGCATTTGGGAAAAACATTATTTTGCTCATTTTATAAGCATAAGCTTCTTAAAGGAATCATGACCACAAATATTAAATCTATTTGAAACAGAACAAGCTGTACAGTGTCATACTAATTTCATCTGTAAATTAGAGGTTTACTTTACTATAAAACTTTCATGATCTGACAGAAAATTCTGATCTGACTGAGAATTCTTTATTTCATCTGCATCAGTTTATCAAAACTTCCATTCATGTCTCTTTGACTACAGAGTATTACGGCTTCTTTCTTAAAAGTTTCTGTTACATTCTTTACTTTCTTTTCATCTGTCACGTGGAATATTTATTTTGAAATTTAGGAAATGAAAAGTGTGCTACTACTATTTGCAAAATTCAGAATATTCAGCATAATGATCTTTGCTGTAGGATTTATGTATATGTATATAATATACATGTACCGGAGTATCTGCCAGACTTGGATATCAGGCATTGTCCAAACCTCCAATGGCATCAGTTCTTGCTGTTTCAAGGCATGACCACTAGTAGACAGCATGGCATGAATAAAACAGCTCACACACTTCCATAGATCTTTTTTTGTTGCTCAAAGTAAAGGGACCTCCAGTTAGTTTTAGAGTAAATACCATTGATTCTGTGCACTTAAAAAAAAAAAAAATATATATATATATATATATATATATATATATATATATATATATATATATATAGATATATATGTGTGCGTGTGTGTGTGTGTGTTTGTGTGTGTGTGTGTGTGTGTGTGTATGTATCTATATATATATATATATATATATATATAGAGAGAGAGAGAGAGAGAGATGTATATGTATATAGACATATATATATATATATATATATATATATATATATATGTATCTGTGTGTGTGTGTGTGTGTGTGTGTGTGTGTGTGTGTGTGTATATATATATATATATATATATATATAAATATATATATATATATATATATATATATATATATATATAAAACACATTAGTAAAATAAAATAAATAGTAAAATAAAATAAAATGTCTAGCTATTTTACAATGTAAGTATATTTTGGGATTATTTGCTTTGGTGCTTGATGTACTTGTCAGTCAGGTTATACAATAAAAAAAATAGAAAATCCAAACAAAAGGATTAGCATAGGAAGCCTCCAGAAAAGATTACAATGCCAAAAAGATTGTCTTTAGAACCTCTTGTATTTTCAAAGTGGTAGGCCATGCATACTAGTGGGCTTTTTGCCTGAGTGGCACAACTTTCTAATATGCGTATGAAGCAAAGACTTATTCATCTACTCTGGTGTAAGAAACCTGTCCAAATTCCCTTTCTTTCCCATAAATCTTATTTCTTCAGTGCATATCAAGAGAGATAGAGAGTGGAGACAAATATGTGAGTTTTGTCTCAATTCTAAATCTAAAAGCAAGAATATTAAAGGTGAGGAAACTTTGCAACTGGCACAAAGAAAATGTTACTTTCTGTATGATAGTCCTGATGCAGGACCTGGAATTCTCACTTGGTACAGCTCTGGAGGCTACTGATGTTTCTCCTACTCCTGTTTTTACTACCTTTTCTCCTCCCTCATCTCTGCAGCTTATATATACTAACTACAAGATTGTTCTCTCACAATGATAATGGAATTCTCCACAATGCAGTAACTTGGGATTTAGCATTCACTTCCCCTAATTGCACTTATTTTTTTCAAAGTTCCCAGCACTTCACTTAGGGTCCTGAAATGTACCACAGAAACCACTTTCTGATTCTGAAATATTACCTTATCACGTATCATAATTTAATAAGTGTTTTTATTAATTTAATAAAACTCATATTTAGTCATTCCTGCCTATTTTACTATAGAGCTTTCTTTAGCCTCAATCACAGTTGTTAAGCAGTTTCTTAAAAATGTTTTATACTGATGTCCTGTTAGACATCAAGGGTCCCTAGCTTGGGATCTAACTTTTGTTATTAAGAAACTGGCTTTATTGCCCCTTGAAACATAAAATATTTTTGTCTTGAAGTACTTGTTTTAGAAGATGCTTGTTGCAGCTACTTCCAAAAAAATGATTTTTCAGCAGTAAGCCTCAGTGTGGAAAGTGCCACTACACAGACCTTCTTAAGGAAAAAGTGCATTTAAAATAGTTTTATTTCAACTTCTGTTTTTCTTTTTTTTTTGTTGTTGTTTTTTACCCCAAACAGTACAGCAGACATAAAAGGATGCTGCACTGGATGTACACAGAGATATGTATGTGGGACAAAGCCGTTCAGCAGACTGATCAGTTTCCTTTATAAAAACAAAAGAAGAGTCAGTAACCACTCTGCATCTTATTTCAATATTCACTGTTATGATTAATACAACAAAAAAAACGTATTTTGGAAGGTTAGGACAACTTTAACAGCTGTTACCCCTGTACCTTGTTTCAGTATGTTATCTTCTCAGAATGTTTTAGCTATGAGATAGAGAGACCTTGAGTGCTCCTATATTTATAGCCCATGTTTACTGGGGATGCCCCATATAAAGGCTGCAAGGTGTGTAGTCCCATTGATAAACAATCTTTTTACTTTTTTGTATAATTATAAATTAATTACAGAAAACATTGCATACATTTCAACTTCATAGCTTCTGCTTTATTTGGCACTTCTTTCTGAAGCCTGATTCCCGGTAAAGTAATATATGCTTTCTCAGAAGCTTAAACATTCCATGTTATTGTATTATTTTGTCCTGTCTATGCAGACAAGACAATACAACAACTTGATTGATGTAAAAACATACTTAAAGTGGAAAAAAATAGGAAGATACATCCAAAAAATGCATGTAATGCAAATGTTTTTGTTGTTTATTTTTAAAGAAGTTTAATATTTAAGACCTCATGAAGGTAGTTAATAGTTTTATGACAGCAGTGATATTTACAGCAAAATATCAAATTTGGTTTCAGGCAGGTCGAAAAAGAAATTGATTTGCAATAAGACTGCTATACTCATTGCATGAAACACAACGACTGACAAAGTCTAATATATCATCAAACTCAAAGTAAACTTTATTATCGATCAGATATACACAGCAGTACAAGCTGAATGAAATTACTTTGCTTTGGTCCCCATGCAAGGCATAACAATGAGCACATAGTTTGAATGACAGTAAGACTAATGCACATACAGTAATAATTAAAACATTAACAACACAATACATTACCACAATTGGACAGGAAGACATTAAATGATATTATACTAGTAGTTATTGCAAGACTATGACTTCACATTGTAATTGATTAGGGTATTGCACTTCATCACTTGTAAATGATATAATCAGATGTTCACATTGCACATGTATGGAGTAGTGACTCACTCCTGACTATTGCACATTCGAGAAATAATAGCATAAAAAATCAGGCTAACTGTACCAGTTACTGCCTCAATTTGCCAGAGTGATTACTATAGCTGATACTTCATAGCAAGTGGCATATTGATCTAATTATTCACTTTCATGCCTGTTATTCAAGTTCAGCAGTCTTATGGATAGAGGGAAGAAGCTCCTGTTCAGTCTAGTTGTTTTGCAGTGTAAGTTGCGATACCACCTGCCCAAGTAAAGGTGGATGTACATGCCATGGGCTGGGTCAGTAGGATCGTTGATTATCTTCCTAGCCCTTCCCACACACCGAGTCTCATGCAGATCATCCATGGATGGGAACAAGGAACAAATGACTTTTTATGCTATTTTCACTACCTCAGGAGAGTCTTGCAGTCAGATGCTTTGTAGTTACCATACTATGATGTTATTTGAGAAGATGATGTCGATGGTCCTCCCACTAGAAGGCTTTGAGGATGGACTGAGACAGGTTTGCCTTCCTCAGTTTTCCTTAGGAAGCACAGACAATGCTGTGCCTACTTCACTATGTGGCTAATATGAGTCGACCAGGATAGGTCTTCTGAGATGTGCTCCCCCCAGAAACTTGGTGTTTTTGACTCTTTACACTCCCACCGCCTTAATTTCCAGAGGTTCATGTAACTCCTGAGTCCTCCTGAAGTCCGCTGTTAATCATTTGATCTTGCTTACATTTAAGGCCAGATAGTTCTGTCATACCACTGCTCCACTTCATCCATTTAGGCTGTTTCCTCACCATTTCTGACAAGACCTACAACAGTGGTATCATCCACAAACTTGATGATTTTGTTGGATTCATGCTTGGCCATGCGGTCATGCATCAACAAGGTGAACAGCAGAGGACTCGTGACACAGCCCTGAGGGACACCCGTGCTCAGTGTAATACTGATTGAACTGTTATTTCCCACATATACATTTTCGGGTCTGTTGATGAGAAAGTCCAGTATCAATTTACATAGGAGGGTATTGATGCTCAGCTGAAATAGCTCTGATATCAGATTCTGGGAGACGACAGTGTTAAAGGTGGAACTAAAATCAATGAACAGCATTCTGACATAGCAATTTTTGTTCTCTAGATGTGCCACGGATTCATGAAGTGCTATAGCTCAATAGCCATGCAGCGGTTAGATCTGTAAGTAAACTGTAATGTATCCAGTGTTGCAGGTAGGCTTGAAGAGATAGGGTTCTTGATCAAAAGCTCAAAACACATCATTACTGTTGATGTAAGAGCAACTGGCTGATAATCATTTAGGCTTATTGATTGGGATTTTCTGGGTAAGGGAATGATTGTCGTATTTTTGAAGCAACTGGGTACAATAGCTAGTTGCAGGGATGTGTTGAATATATTTGTTAGCACAGTGGACAGTTGGGTAGCACAGCCTCTTAGAACTGTTCCCATAATATTATCAGGACCAGCTGCTTTTCTTGGGTTTACTTGCCTCAGGATCTTCAGAACATCAGATGTTCTTAGACATAGCACCTCCTCACCCTGTTTGACAGGGAGCTAATTTGGCACAGTGTTGTTGTCCATATCAAATCTGCTGAAGTAGGTGTTTAGTTTGTTCAGAAATTCTGTGTTGTCATCAGATGGGTGGATGTAGGCCTGTATTCGGTTATGGCTTGAATGCCTTGCCAGAGACATCTGGAATCCCTTTGTTCAGAGAAGTGTCCCTGAATTTTACGCCCATAGGTCCTTTTAGTCTCCTTTATACCTCTACTTAGACTTGCTCTGGCCACTCTTATGGCATCCTTGTCTTTCGATTTAAATGCAGCAGTTCGTGCCTTTAGGAGCTCATATTCTTCACCAGATAGCCAGGGTTTCTGATTAGCACGCATGGTGATACATTTGATGACTGTTACATCATCAACACATTTTGAAATACAGGCTATAAAAGATTCCGTATAATCCTCCAGGTCAATATGGTGGTTCTTTACAGCTATCATAGTGAATTGAATAGTTTTAACTAACTCAAAATTAAATCATTTTCTTCAGTTATTTTATTATTTGTATACATTATAATGAATAGTGTATTTTGTATATTAGTTATGATACACAGAAGAGTTCTTCGTAGAACTTGATTTTTGGAAAAGAACAGTAACTTGTCATACATTACAAAACATAGCTGCTCCCTTAATGGAGTATATAGCTCCTTCCACTATGACTCATCAGATTACACCTGGACAAGATTAAACATCATACGAAAACAACGAGCTGTAATTTCATCCAGATGAAAAAATATATATATATATATACAACTTGTATTATAGGTGGCCAAGTCCCTCAAACTTTGCAGTATAGTTGTCAAGCCCTCCCCAAATTTATGTATCAACTCCATGTTCGTACCAACTGGAAGAAGGGAGAAGTCTGCCAGAAGAAAGGAATCACTGACAATGCACACTTAGAAACGGCAAAAGCAATGATTTTCCATGGAAATCAGCAGGCAGGGAGTTCACTTTTACCTAAATGAACTTGACCAGATGTTACATCACCCATGTTACTTGACAAAGCATTGGGAAGCCTGCACTAGACAGTTCCCTCAGCTGGGGCTAGAATATAAAATACCTCTAAGAGAAGTATGCTAATCCCTGTTTCTTTAAGTACAGTTCTCTGCTTTCAGACATAAGCAAGAAATACATTTCTCATTCATGATATCTTTTTGTCATTGCCCTACACATTGACTAAGACTCTTGTTTTCAGAGACTACCCCAAGACTGAGCTACAATACAGAAGAGGTCTTTCGTCAATGTGTGCAATCCAATGCAAACTTTCTTTGAGCAACATTCTCATTACACAGTTAGAGGACTAGTTAAAAAAAATTACAAGAAAGTGTTGCTTAAAAAGAAGAAAGCTGGAACTTACCATTCCAAATGCAATTTCTGAAAAAAACCTGCGTGCAAACATTTCAGAAGAAGAAAAAGTACTATGGCATAGCCATTGCTGTGTGACTCTGAAATGGTTATCTTAACTAAATAATACAAAAAATCCCCATATTTAGCAGACATTGAATAAAAAAGAAATCCATTTAACATAATCTATGCACACAGAAACACAGGTCTTTGGTATTTGCCAAACTGATTTTTTAACATATTTAAGCTTATCATGCTGCGTGGCATGAATTGAAAATAACACCAGTGTTCCTTACTAACTCATGTAGTCTAAGCCAGACTTTCTTAATCAAAGATAACATGAGTCTGTTTTTGTATGTTTAAGGTTATCAGAGAAAATGTAATAAGGTACCTTACAAAGATACTGTGCAATGCATTGTTTTCACATAGCAGAATGATGTATTTCTTTAAATGGTGGTTTCGTACATATTGCTTCATTATGTGCAGCTATGTGTGCATTAATGTCTTCTGCATCACAATTATTTCCTCGTAATGGGACTGAAACCTTTAAAACATTTTAATGTGTGGGTCAAAAACAAGCATGCACATTATCCATTAATTTAATCAGACGTTTTCTTTTCAAGGGGATGTGCTGAAAAGTATGAAATGTACAATTACAGGTGTCCTCTTGAGTGCCTGTTGTCTACTGTCCCTTTGTTTATGCATTTCTAGAGTGCTAATTAGGTGAGTCACAAATGCAGTAAAAAGAATAGCTTGAGGAAGAGTTGGAACATTTTAATGAGATTAGCAATGGAAATACTTAGACATATTCTGCAGGCCCTCTGTGTACTGGATGATAGGAGAAATGTTTATTATTCTGTTTCTGCTGTTTCAGCAGTGTGTTCATCCTAGCAGGCAGGCTGTAAGACTATGAATAGTATCCTAGTTTTAACCAGCACCTTCTGAGTCTCTTGGGATTAAAACAAGCTCTGACTTTGTTTTCTGCTTTGGTGCAATCATGCAGAGCGGCAGGTGTGCCATGCCAGCAGCACAATGTCCTTTTCTTGTCAATAATAAGCATATTGTGGGTAGGTCGGTGTCATGTCTTTACCATTTCAACAGTCTTACCTGGGTAGCAGGCAGCAGTGTGCTATAATGGGCAACATTATAGGTTCTTTCTTGCACTATTTCCTTTTTCATACATGAAAGAATGAGCAATGAAGGATACCGTCTTTATTTTCCCACTTTAGCTGTTTTTTTTGTAGCTTGTGGTTTATTTTCCTGTCACCAACATCATCATGTCTTCTCTGTGTTGCAGGTTAACTGTTCTGCAGGCACTAGGTACTCTAGACAAAGGCCAAAAGGGATCTGTTTAACACAAGCAGTGTGGTTTCTATGTGTGCACCAGCAGGGATTCGTTTGATTTGGGAGAGTTGTCTCTCTCTCTCTCTTCTTCATGCTTGTGTAACCGAGGAATTGGTATATGTAAGTTCAGGGGGATGCTGCAGAGAGGCTTGCCCCTGCAAGAAATTCTTACAGTTTAATTTTATACCTTGGCGTGTTTCAGGCATTAGAGTTTGGCATTGTGTATTGTTAGGTTTTAGGTATTTGGGTTTTAATAGCAGAATCACAATACACTGTACTACCACTCACATTGCTGTCATCTGTCCTATTGATGCTCATTTCTACATTGTTGTTGCAAATCCTTAAAAGCACTTAACAGAGTCTGCTGTTACAACTTCTGTGATAGGAATCATGTAGACAGCAATTACATAGCCCCTCTTTGAGGCAGGATTTATTGAGCCAAGTACAAACAAATAAGTGAATAAAGTTCATCTGTGTATTTGCGGCTACATGAAAAAGTCTGCAAGAGTCAGTAGTCTCCACGTTGCAGTCATTTTAAAAATGTTTGTTTAGATGGTCTGTGGATTATATCATTAATATTGATATACATAGCAACCAGTGGTTAGGACAGGAATAACATACAATAAATGGTTTGCCACACTACATAAAAACAGGTATAGAGTGAGAATGTAACTCCTCACTTCAGATCTTAAAGAGCTGTTCTACAACAAAGCCTAAGCATAATGCAACCACATAAACCTAACTGGGATTCATGATGAGGTGCTGATGAGTGTGACTTATACCGTATTCTGCTAAGCAGTAGCAAGCAGGTGGGTGCTATAATTCATGAAACCTCTCTGGCAGTAAGGCTGAGTGAGATTATGCCTTATTTTACTAAATAATACAGTATGGGTAGGCATGGAAACCAGCAGCAATCTCTTATGGTCACAGCTGCTACACTGCTCCTTTCATGTATAAGAATGTTGCTGTTTGTTCCTTTTCATACATGGAAGCTGACGGTGGATCACAATTGGCAATTCTGTTTTCTGCCTGTTCTTATGTATCCATTGTTAACGTATTCAGTTGTCTAACACGGTGTATAGCACTAATGTCATAAATGTGTATCATACATCCCAAAGCAAAACTAATAATATATAAATGAATTTCATAATGAATCATGCTGGTACACTACAATGAACAATGAATGGAGAATGATACATAAGAAGGAAAAAAACACCAGTATGGGGACAGGGTAGAGTTCCATCATGGTCCTGGCATTGTTGGAAGCCAGGTCATATGGAGTTCAACATGCACGAGCATTACTCACCTGGGTGGCAGATGTTATGGTCTGACTGCTCCTTGCCACCCTAACGGGTGCAGTCTACCTATTCCCCAACTCCACAAGCCACACTAGAAGATGATCCACATTGTCAAAATATCCATCCAGTTGCAGATACATCTTGGTAGCCAACAGCCTGTGTAGCCTGTGCTGAGAGACAATGCCAGGCTTCTGTGTTCCACCTTCAGAAGAGGAGCCTCTGTTCCCCTTCCTCCTGAGAAGTAGACATGAAGGCCATCAATGACTCCCTTCAGGTCACCTTCAGAAGTGGGACCATTATACTTCTACTAAGTGGTAAACTTATTTGCTGGTGACTGAGCAACAGAGAAAATGGCCTGCACAGCCTAAAGGTGATCTCGGCGTCATCTCCTCCTCTTCTACAGATGGCCCTGCAGAAGAAAGATACAATAGAATGATATAATTATGCACATATACTGCAAAACGTTTCTGTTGAAAAGACCACTGGTTCATAGGTTCATAGGTTCATAGGTTCATACTAGGCTATCTGCCCAAGGGCATTTATAAGCCTAGCCCATAGTTATGTGGCTTTCGCCACCCCTTTAGTTTGAATAAAAACTATGCCTATCATTTTTCTGTGCCTCTGTCAAGCAGTGACACTGAAGTAATCCCTGGGGTATATCTGCGATCTCCCATCCATTGGTCAAGATTCCTCTTGAACAAGGCCAGCGAGGTGCTCTGCCTCACATGTACCGGGATTTTGTTCCACAGCATAGGGTGTCTCTGGGTGATGAATCTGTCCCTCCAGCACGTTCTATTTATAACCGTGTCAAGGTTTAAGTCTCCCGCCCTTGTGGTTCTGAGGGATCTAGATTTTTTGTGGTGAAGCATATTCATCAAATCTGGGTTTGACATGGCCTTATATGTCAGGCACAGGTCACCTCTGAGCAAGCGGTATGAGACTGAATAAAGCTGGAGTTCTTTCAGTCGGGCAGCATAAGACATATTTTTGAGACCCTTTATCCTTTTGGTGAGGAACTTTTGGGGCCTTTCAAGCTGCATCCAGTGTCTGGTCAGATACATTCGAACGGGCATTGTACTCAATCATAGGTCTAATGAGTGATGAGTACAGGGGACGATGACCTCCCTTGATCTAGATGTGAATCCCTTCATGATCAGGTGGGCGATATAGAAGGTTTTCCTAACTACTTTAGCAACATGAGTGTCAAAGCGAAGACTACTGTCAACTTGGGTCCCCAGATCCCTGATGACTTTTCTGTGCTCAGTGGATTGTCACCTATATGGTAGCTAGGGGTAACCTTGTTTTTCCCGAAGGGTATGACTATGCATTTTTTGGCGTTTAACTTCAGGCCATGGCTCTGGCACCAGTTATCCGTTTCTGTGAGGCCCTTCTGGAGGATATCTGTGTCAGATGTGTTTTCGACTATGGCACCCAGTTTGCAGTCATCTGCAAACTTTGTCAGCCATAACCCTCCTGTGTTTGCTTGTACTTCAGAAAAGTAGATGCCGAACAAGAGTGGACCCAGGACTGAGCCCTGTGGGACACCACTTGTGACAGGCTTTGAGTCTGACATGGCTCCAGCAACTCTGACCCTGTGGGTTCTGTCGCTAGCCAGTTTGCAACCCGTCTTGTGATGTATGGGTTTAGATGCAAGCTGATGAGTTTTTCGATGATACCTGAGTGGGGTATTGTGTCAAGGCCTTTGCCAGGTCGAGGTAGGCTGTATGGACTGCCTTTCCCTCATCAATGGCCTTGGTGACTGTCTCGAAAAAGTCAACCAAGTTTAAGAGGCAGGATCTGCCTTTGACAAAGCCAAACTGGGTTGGATCCAAAGTCTGCAAGTTCCCTATGTCTTTATTTATGAGTTCCATTATGATCCTCTCCATGGCTTTGCAGATAAGGCTTGTCAAGCTAATGGGGCGGTAATTTCCAGGGTCTGTGGAGGCACCGCCCTTATGAAGTGGGACCACAGTCGCCGTGCGCCACTCCTTGGGTACGTATCCTGAGGTGAGGCTAAGATTAAACAGCTGTCCTAACTGTGGGTTTAATTCCTCGTTGAGTTCATGAAGCACACAGCCGGGTAGAGATGTTATGCACATTCCACTGCTGGGAGAGGAGCTGCCGCCTTCTGTGACACACAGCCATATTCAACCTATCCTCCACTATCACTGAAAATACTATGTACTCCTAAATATACAACAGTCACAATAATAAAATATGGTAATACAGAAAAAACAAATAGTTACAGTACATTTCTGGCTCACTCTCATGAATTTTTGCCTCCCACTGATAAAGCTAGTTAGTGTGGCATCACTTCAGATCACTGTCCTGATGCTATCATGGTTTACCAAAATGAACGATACCTGTGACATCACTCTCCATCCCATCAAACTTGCACACCATACACTTTCTTCACATTATACTTGTACAGCAGGCACTCCCTAAAGTTCCTGTGTTAGGCTTAAATGACCCTTGCGGGGAGTTAACCTAGTACTGATCTATGAACCTATAACAGAAAGAACAGGAAAACCCTGCTCCCTCTAATACACTGCACTGGAATCCTGCATTCTACAGTGCCTGAAGTGGCTGTGACCACTCACCCAGGAAAGTTTGATGAGAAAAATGGTAGACCTGTGTCCACAGATACACAAAGGTGGGTTACATGCCATGCAATGTACCACTATGCTGTAGCTTTATACATGCTTATAGCACTGCACTGTGGTACTAAGAAGGGATATAGCACTGCACCATAATGCTTTGGGCATTCACATGACCTTACACAAGCGTATTGGTCATATACTTTGTGGACACTGCGACATGCATGGCTAGCACCAGCATATCTGGTTAGCACATTACACTACAACAGTAATTCACAGGTAGTAGTGCTATCTCATGCCATTTCTATAACTGCAGCACTGATAGTCTCCTCTTAGCTTAATATAAAGCATCACACTTCATCATTCACTCACAAATAACATTCCTAAAGAGGAATGATTTTTCCTCCACTACCTGCCAACATCTGACCAACAGCTGCACCAGCTTCTTTCATAGGTTCATATGTTCATAGGCTGGTACTAGACAATTGGCCCTAGGGCCTATACAAGCCTATGCATAACAATTCCCTGGCTATTTCTTCCCACACTATTTACTTCCCTGGATCCCTGTCTAGCAGGGTGACTGAGGTGATCTCCAGGGTGAATTTCCTTTCTCCCATCCAATCATCAAAGTTCCTTTTGCAGAGGGCCAAATAGGTGCTCTGCTTGACATGTATGGGCAGTCTATTCCAGAGTCTAGGGAGTCTCTGGGTCAGGAACCTATCCCTCCAGCATGTTTTGTTTATTGTGATGACAAGGTTTAGATCCCTGGAGCGTGTGGCTCTGAGGGATTGGGATTTCTTTAAGTGTAGCATGTCCAACAGCTCTGGGTTTGACATGGCCTTGTATGTTAAGCAGAGATAGCCTCTGAGTAGATGATATGCGACAGAGTATAGCTGGAAATTGTAAGGTGGGCAGCATTCATTCCCCATTCATTGGGTCGACCTGAACCACCTTAGCCTCCCAAGGCTCTCCCTGACCCATATCCAGGCCAGATAAGAAGATTTAAAATGCTGATGCATCATAATACTGTTGTGGGGGAGATATACTCTAACCCCACCACCGTGTGGTAGCCCTGCAAGCTTGGCAATGTTTCCTTTCATAAAGTGCATTTCTGCTTCCAAGCATGTGCAACCTTGTGACCAAGTGGTAATCTGCTTGAAGCATGGATGTCACTCAGCTGTTAATGCTGCTATTGCATTGAGCCTGGACAGCCTCTAGACAGGATAAACAAGCTGGCATCAGCCTCTCTCTCTCTCTCCAAGTGCCCCCTCTGGTCCTACCAGTGCTTGTGCTGCCAGTCAGACATGTTTTAACTGGGGCAGAATCAGGGCTTTAACCTTCTGCCCCATGCAGCTGGAATTAGAATAGAGAACCTTTAGAAAATATTCTGTAGAACTGCAGCTTTGCAGAGTTAAGGAAAGAGTTCTAGCTGGAAAAGTATCTCAGCAAAAACAAGAAGCCTTGTTGTAGATACCAGTGACTGAGGGGAAAGATGCTATGCTGCATGTTTAACCAGGAATGCCTTATACCAGAAGGGCACTGCACTATCTGCTTGTGACTGGTGGGGCAATTGTGCTTGATGGGACCCTTATGAAGGATATGCTGCAAGGGGTCCTGGGGACAGGGACATAAACTGAGGTATGGTTAAACGAAGTAAGTGGAGGGATGGGATTGCATATCACTAACTGGAGCTCTTAACCAGGAGCATAAGGGGATTGCTGTGGTCACAGGTGGGCATTCCAGGGCATACAGTACAGTTCCATTGACTTCACCTACAAATTTACAGGTACTACCAGGAAAACTAGAGGTTATGTCATGACAGCTTGATCCCACCACTGTTTCTTGTGACTGATGCTAGAATGCCCAAAACCACCCAGAGTATGTGGCTACTGTGTTTATCTTGCATGATTCTACCCCATCTCCTAAAATTGGAGCCACATGTCATTGTGTCACCCACCTGTGCAGCCAATGATGACTATGCCCATCTCATGGTAACTTGTGCTGATATAATAATGTATAGTATGGCCAATTCATGCAATACCCTCTACAGAGTAGGTCTAATAATGCATGCTTTGTGATTTTCTGTATTGTCTCTGTAATCGTTGTTGACCAGACACCACATCTTTGCCAGTGTTATAATGCATTGCAGGCACCTCTGCCTTGGCTGTGGTACTGTTGCTGTATGTTCCTCTCTTGATTGTTCACCCTTCCTGGTACTACTGCTTCTGCCAAGATGCTCACTTGCTGCATCATTTGTTTTCACAATTACATGTTGCACCAAATAGCATGCATAAAAAAATCCTTAATGCATATGTCAGGTATGTATTGCAGTGCCTTTCCTGATCTGTTTACACAATGGTGGCATCTCCTCAGATGGCCAAACAAACAATCCATTATACTTCAGATTTCTGCATGGGATACATTGCAGGTCATTTACTGCTTGGTCTGGGGACTTGTAGATTGGGATCATCAACCAGTGTATCCAGCATCACCTGCAACCCAAAGCAAACAACATATTATATATGGCCGCTTCCTGATGGGATAACACATATGTGTATAGACCTATCAAACTAACATGCATGTGCACATGCCAAACAGAAGTCCTTGTTGGAAGCCCACACTTGTAGTAACATTTGGTATAGCCCTGATGTGTGCAAGATATATGAAACATAGGAACTACTCAAGTGGTGCTTTGACACGTTATCAATAATGCCATGGGCAGTAAAAGTCACATAGCAAGTAAAGGAATGGAAGGAAAGCACCTGTAATTTATGTATCACAAGCATTCTCTACCAGGTGGGGCTATGATGGCAGAATGTGTGTGTGTGTGTGTGTGTGTGTGTGTGTGTGTGTGTGTGTGTGTGTGTGTGTGTGTGTGTGTGATTGTGTGTGTGTGTGTGTGTGTTGCGGTGCACTGTTAATGTATGTAATAGTGTAGACTCTCATAATAAAATAAAATATATATGTGTTAAAAATGCCCACATGTTGTTCATCCAAAATCCTGGCTACATGTGGAAACAGACCCTTCAGTCTATAAAGGTAAAATTTGTGTTGAGGCCTTTTTTAGGTTGAGGCCTTTTAGGAAATATATGTTGAATGTTCCTATGAATGTTCCCCTGTGTCATCCACAGTTTAGTTAAACATACATTGTAAGAAATGTAGTTAATAATGTTCTACTCCAGCAGTCAGACTTATCTACTGAAGTTCCCTCCTTAGTTCCTTACATTTTCCCTCTACCAGGACAGAAATAATCCACAATTAACTGATCTGTATCCAGTGATATTCTGTTTATACCTTTTTCTTTGTTGATTATCTGCTATGTTGAGCTACAATTTAAGCTGATGCTATATGCTGTAGCATGAACAATGTGTGATGATATGTTGACTAATAGCATCACATCATCACGCCCATTGATGTCTGCGTGAATTTTGGTGGCCAATGCCCAATGCAACCATTTTGAAACATGAATTGACATGTACCATTTTTGAACATGTCCATTTTTAACCATTTTTGGTGTTCTTGAACAGATAATGTAATAAAAATGTGGAAATATACAATATAAAAACTACATTAGAGGAAGGGAAACTTGCAGGAAAACCAATCCTTTATACAGGGGATGCATGGAGACTTTGACGTAAAACACATTTTTTTATTATTTCCTCTCTTGACAGAATGCAGTTTACAAACATTATACTGAGACTTAAAATTGCAGTCGGGTGTGTGGACTTAAATTACTTAGATCTCATTAAAGTGGCCACAGCTTTCTTTCAGATGTCATAAAGCTATTAAACAAGTACAATGTTTTGGTCCTCTGTATAGTTCTTTTTTTTCTTTAGAGAATATGCCTGTGATTTACATAAAACATGTAAGATTGTCATCTGACAACCACATTTCTTGACTGTTTTGCATGCTATAATTTCCTTTTCCAGACTTTTAGATGGAGATATCTACAGAGTTGTGCAACAGTTTTGAATGAAGTAGCTCATTTAATTTGCTCTAATGTAGTTTTTTTATATTGTATATATCACATCTTTATTACATCTTATCTGTTCAGAAAACATAATTCATCTTTGCAGAGTACTTTTAGTTGCCTCTGTATTTACCATCCCATTACCAGCAAGGTCTAAAGCACTGTACCATTAATGCGTTTGGCATATGAATACCTTATATGCCACCTGTACAGTACGTCGGTTTTAGAGTAAATATATATGCTGACTTCTGAGATTACAGTATTGGCTGTATGATGTATTTTATTTCTCATAGCACCTGGTGTTAAATTGGTATACTGATTTTAATTCACATTTTACATTATCTCCCATCATCCATATGACCACCTCAAGAAGATTCATTATTTGAGATGTGGTTTCCCCAGTGTCCTGAATAAAAAAGGAAAAAAAAAGAGAAACCTCAAGGAAGACTTCTACATTTTAAGAATCAGTTCTACTAGCTATGCAGAACAGCACCCAGATACCATTCATGCGCTTACAGCGTACTTTACGTAATTCATTGTAGGATTATCAAATCTGCATCATTTGCTTATTTTCTATCTATGATCACTGTTCCACACAGGAATATTTTCTGTGAGTTCCCTCCTTCAGCAATGCACAGAGTGCTGCACTTTATAGTAGCCACCTGTCAAGCTACAGGAGATGATGATGGAGAGAGGCAATGCTGTCTTCATTTATGTCAGAAAAAAAACATGACTGACAACAGCTTTTTAATGCAGTCATACTCAACTAAAGCAATAATATATTATTGTCTGCTGAATGGCATCACAGCACTTTTAGTATCACTGGAGAATAGGACAATGTGATTTTAAAACTGATGGCTGATATTCGATTCAATATGTTAAGCATTTCATGTCCCAGCAGTGCAACCTGTGACATCCTATTGCTTAGCTTTTTTCCTATAGAAGTGCCTTAGACTCCTCTTTGTGTGGAGAAACAAACTGAATCATTATGTCTGGCCTTCAGCCCTGTATCACAAGTCCATTTTCTAATATGATAATACTAATTTCTCTCGGTGCTTTGTTAAACATAGCTTTCAAGTCTTTAATGGCCTTCAGTATTGTCCATCTGATACACAAATATATCACCCGGATTCTTTGTCTTTTCTCTGTCTTTTTCTCCTTTTCTAGTGATTCTCCTGTTTGTGTACTAGCTTCTTGTTATGGTGGCCACCTGCCTTACTGATGTTTTGTAAATACGAAGGGGGAAACTAATGACCTGCAGCACTGTAACATTCTTACTATATCCTTATTTTCCAGTATGTCAATCATCTGCTTATCATATTTGTGTTCTTCATTGTAAACATACAACTTCTTAAACCACATCCTTGTGTATGGCTACTCTGGCCTAACAGATAAGTACAGCTACCCTTTCTGGTGCAATTATCAGCCCTTTTCTCATCATCCCTAGTGTGTATGCATGTATTTTAATTTACTTATTTATCTGATGGTCACTTGGGTGGGTTTGCTAATCCTTAACAAGAACTTTTTTAGCTGTGAACCAAGCTATTAGGAAAAATGAGAATACAAAAGAACTGCAATGCAAATGTACATTATTAGGCTAGAGAACAGATAAACTACTTTAGCCAGAAAGTCAAAACAAGCATTTTTCATCACTAAATATTATCTGCACATATGATGGAAAATTATGAAGTAGCTCATAGCTCAAAATTGATAATTTAAAAAAAAAGGTAACTTAAGAATTAAAATAGCTTGCTCAGGTAAGTATGTATACATCACAAAATTCATCTGGTAGGATATAGACTGGTATGGTAAAACAGGAAAAAAGACATGTTCCTTTTGGCATCCATCATGACTTGGAAAACAGACTAATTAAGTTGATATGGCCCCTGAGGTGTGAAAACTGTTGAGCCCGTGAATTTATTTGTGCACAGCTGTTTTCTGTGGTCTGTGCTGCCTGCCTGCCTGCACTTGTCTCCTTCCTTGCCTTTTATCATACTGCTGCAGTCCATAATCAATGCATGTCAGAAATAGCACCAAAACATTAGTGCTTTTCTTTGTCATGCAAGCCTCTAAAGTCCCATGGTAGGCAGTTAGCAATAGTTATATACTACTAAATATTAGCCACATATATGGGGAGAGGGTAAAGATCAAGACACTAAGTGCCTTTTTCTGGCGAATGGAAAGGAGGGGATGTTCTTCCTGGAAGAGTACACCTTTGTCCAAGGCCAAAGCTAACCCAGCAAATAATAGTGGCCAGTACTGCAGATTAAAGGAGGCAAGATGCTGCATGTATCTTCAGTGTCCAGCATATAGAAGGCTGCAGTGGAGCAGAATGGCCACATAACACACAGTGCACAGTGAAACTCCTGGAAAGAAAGAGGAGAAGGTAGGCTGGTAAAGAAAATTATTTTCTTCTAGGAAAAGAGAAGAAAAAGGAAGAAAAAGAGAGAGAGAGAGTCATTCGATGACATTAGGGTACTGGGGGAACAACTGAAAAGAATAGCACTGCAGGAGCTGACTATTTAGGGAGATGACTACGATCTGCGATAGACCTTATGGATAAATAATTGTCAGGTGTCCTGCTAACATACCTATCCAAATCTGTAAGTGTCACTCGCAATACTTTGCTAACTAGAAAACCCAGGCATTTATAACAGGTTTCAAGCCACACATTCTAGGAGAACCTTGAGGAGCTTAGCCTAATTCTGTCAGAGCATTGAATGTTTAAGTGATTTTTTTCAAAATCACATAGGCAAACAGAGGGTGACAGATTCAATCCCTGGACTACAGAAAACACCACCTGACTCACATATGTAGCTGACACTTGCGCACTGATGCATGAGCAATGAAGGAGAATTAAACTCCCTAGAACATGATTGTTAGTGAAAAAAAATATTACTGGCAATCAAAGAACACACAGTTTTAATTTATGATTAGTAAGGTAATACAAAATGGGAAAGAAGAATACCTGCACTAGTGACAGGCTCCATCCTTTGCCCCCATTTGAAAACATGAGGCAAAGCAATATTTTTCTCGTGTACCAGTAGCAGTACTATAAGTAATACATGTACATGGACTAACATTGTGTTATTGCACACTGACCAGTTTCACATGGCATGTGTGTGTATGTGTGCGTGCATGCTCTCATGCACACATGCATTTGTGCAACTGGTACAGACATATTGGTGTTAATTTCTGACATCTTCCCTATGCCAGCATACCTCTCAACTGTACAGATTTTTGCAGAATGTCCAGCTTATTGCCTCATATTTTTGGTCCATTTCTCATATGATTGTGGTTATTTAACAAATCACTCTGGTTTTGAGTCAGTACATAATGACAGACATTTCAGTTTCAGACTTCATACCCTTCAGAAAATCTGTGCTAATGCAAAACCTGTTATTCTATCAACTTTCCAAGTTTGTATGAGCAATATTTAAAAAGTGTCCCTATTTTTGCCCCCCCCCCCATTATTTATGCTTTGTACAGATTTCTTGCTCCAGGAGGTTGAGCGGTATGTATGCCAGTAGTTTTGTAAGTTTGCAAAACCATAAAATAAGTTATATGAATATTCTGGTAGGACTAAAAGCTTTACAATGCTCTTATAAAATTCCAGTTAATTGATGACAGATCCAGAAAATTGCTGCTTTGCTCAGAATAATTACATGTCATTAACTGCAACCTATGTGGTCAAAGTACTAGGCAGTGATGGTATGTCCCTCCATTAAATATACAAAACAAGTCCATGGTCACCAACTGCATGGCTTATTTCTTGGCACATCTATACATACAGGAAGGCAGAATCTGCTGTCAGGGCCAGAATTAAGCTTCTCGCACTTGTCATCAGAATGGGTCCCTAGTGGGTACAAGTCAGGGTTAATTATATAAAAAAATTATCATTAACAGAAGAGTTTCTTGCATAAGAAAAGTGAAATAAGCTAAAGTTTTATATTTTGTAACTGCAAACAGTAATTTTACAGGTTCTTTGCATTTAATTAGTCTGACTGGATATGATATCTTACAATTTAATGAAATAAGATTTGTTTTTCAGTTAGCTCAGATTAGTCTTAAAAACAGTCGACTTGTATAACTGATTAAAGACATACTGAACAAAAGTGAATTATTTACATAAACAGTAGTTCACCCATATATGCAATACAGAAAATTATCTAAGCTATTTATTCTTTATTTTTTCAGTAACTGCAATTAGATGATTATAGCAGAAGTCTTCTAACTGTAAACATAAAATTCATTAGAAGCTACTCAAATAGTATTATACACTTAAGATGCTGAGAAGTATGAGCTTCAGGGCTATTCTGAAGACTACATCCTGCATTTCTATAGACTCCCTATCCAAATTAACTCATATTATAAAATGGTACTCAGTTAGTATTCAAAAACGCGCATGCTGATTGGTCATAAATCGAGCATATACCAATAAAAAAAGGCCGATCACTGAAGTAAGACTGGACTTTCCTCTATTAATACATGCTAAGGCTTTGCAGTTTTTTTGATCTAAGAGGTCAAGAGGTACATACTGAGGGCATAGAAAATACAAGGAAAATCAGGTATGTTATGCAAAACTAAAGAAATGTACATGTTTTTGCTTGCATTTTCGCCTTGTCTGTCTCATACCTCCAAACTATCTTTCCACATTGCTTCCACATTCACAATTTGTTTGTTTTTTTCCTAAAAAAAAAAAAAAAGAAGAAGAAGCAATGGAGATCTTGAGATCTTTCTTTTTCTATTGCTTGCTTTCCAAAACACTGAAGCATGGGAACGTAAGTCCTATATGCATAAGCAGTACATCAACAAGCGGAAGAATGCAGAAACAACATGGAAGAACACCATAGCGCCATAATACAAAGACATTATTTAAGAAAAGTAAGTAATTTCTTTCTTAAATAATGTCATGGTATAATAGCAATAACCAGCTTTGTGGGTGTGGGTATATTGATGATTTATCCACAGTTGCCTTTGTTTAATCACTCAGGCTTCATCTTCATGATTAAACCACACAACCATGGATAATTCTTCATTATACGACCCCCCCCCATTAATATTCCAAAACGTGCATGCTGATTGGTCAGCGTGCACGTTGTAAATCAAAGACTTATACTAATGGAAAAAGGTCCAGTCGCCCAGACTTTTTCCATTAGTATAAGTCTTTTTTTTTTTTTTTTTTTTTGGACAACAACAGAAAACGAACGAGTTCCATTGCTGTTATCTCGCTGTGTTAAACGAGTTTAACATAGCAAGATATCTTTAAAAAAAGCAACGGAGATCTTCCTTTCTCTGTTGCTTTTTTTACAGCTGTCTCGCTATGTTAAACTCCTTTCACAATAATGCACTGTACTATGGATATTATTACAGACCTTCCACTCAGTTGCCCTCTTAGGGAATGTAGATATGGTATACTAATACAATTCATGCAAAATGCACATATTCAGTTAACAGTTAGACTGCATTTCATCTTTTTTAATGATACAAATTCTGTAATTGTTATGTGTTTAATTAATCATTTTGGCAAAACATGCACATGAATAATGTTTTATGTTTCATCTGCTGAGCATATTTTACTTTTATATCTCCCTGTATAGCTTGCAAACCAGGATTTTTCAAGTCCTCACCACAGGGCCTGTCATGTAGCAAGTGTCCACCTCACAGTTATGCAAATGAAGAGGCATCCACATCCTGCAAGTGTGAGGAAGATTACTTCAAGAAAAACACAGATCCTCCCACAATGGCTTGCACAAGTAAGTGTTTGTTACCCATCTCTGAGCTGTATTGCAAAGTATATATGACAGTGAGTCTTTTGGCACCTGTTTGTTACCAATTATAAAGTGTCTAATAGATAATACATTCCATTAGTTTAACAGAGTTGCAGTTTAGAAAATCAAAATCCTGTTGATTGAATGTGATGTTCTTTTTATTTTCTATAATGGTTTCACTTGAATGATCCATGCATCCTTGATTATTTCTTCAGTTTTCATGAGGTACAGTTTTCAGTTATAAAAATAGACAGGGGCTGAGTGAATAGCTCATGTGGCTTGCTGGTGGTTTTTTTTTTCTTTAGTATTTGTTAGTACTCTATTTTCATAATGGTAGGAAAATAAATAAATAAATACATTGTTCATTATACATTTCATTCAGGTTCATAAGTCTTTTCAAGGAAGGAGAGATCTGAAGAAGATTATTCAAAAGCACTGGGACCAAACAGATTTTTAGCTAATATGATAGATTAGTAATCATATAATTTCAAATGTCAACTATTAAACTTAATTTTATGCCACTTTTAAAGGTTTAGAGAGGTTTGCCACCCTGTCTAGTTACTAGTTCACCTGGCAGCTTTACAAAAGTTACAGGGAAGATGACTAGTGGTAATAATAAAAAGTAACAATGATGGCAATATAAAAAGGTATGACATTATAGATAGTTTTATTTTGCAACTAGAGTTTAACATTAAAGACACGAGTATTAATTCACTTGGGAGCTGAACATTTTTGTAAGGTGACATTTGAAAGTTTTAACTTGATGGCAACATTTATGACTGAGACTGAAAAAAAATACAGTAGCACCTTGGAAAAGGTTTTTATTTCAGAATTTGGGGCTACAACTGAAAAAGAAAACAATGTGCAATTTTGGACTTCAGATATCGATAAGCATAAATTAAAACTTGTTTTGTTTCTGTAAAAGTAAAGTACATAGAATTAAAAAAATAGATGAAAGAAATATATGGATTGGGGGTTTGGGAAGAGTTAAAAAATATGTGGTGAAAGAAATGTATTGATTGGCGGTTGAGATGTGTGGAAAACAATGTATGCTAATGAATGAAAAATTCAATATGTTTCAAATACAGTAATTGTGAAGGGGGATAGAGCATTTGTTAGCTATTGGTGTAAACCCAAAGCAAGTCTTCCTTCTGGGGACGAAAATAGTTTAGTACTAAACTATAACAAATGAAGGTGTGGCCAATATAAGGAGAGGGGACATGGAACAAAAAAATGTAAGCCGTTTTAAGGAAATGTAAACAATTTGAATACTTCTGACGTGACTGTTCCATATTAAAAAAAAATGATTCATGTTGATTCATTGAAGGCAGTTTTGGCTAATGAAAAGAAATCAAATACAGTTCACTGAAACCACTCTCACAGAATATATATATGCATTTATATATATATTATATATATATATATATATATATATATATATATATATATATATATATATATATATATATTTTGCAGAGTGCAACAGGCACCCCTGCACACACACACACACACACACACACACACACACACACACACACACACACACACACACACACACACACACACACACACACACACACAACCAGAATTATATATAACAGCTCTGAGGTTGCACAACTGTTAAAAAAAGGCAGTCTCCACTGTTGACTTAAGTGGTTTCAGTGAACTGTATTCAATTTCTTTGCATTTGCCAAAATTATCTCTGATCAGATGATATTTTCCCAAAAAGGAAAGAATAGGTGAAGTGAAAGGCTCAGAAGAAAGACAAACACTAGAAAATAGTACTGCAAAAGATGTCAAAAGTGAAGTGGTATGGGGAAAAGGGATACTGAAAATAGGTCGAACAATGAAGAGGTAGTTAAAGAAGAAATAACAGTTCAAAGCAAAGTTATTAATATACAAGAAGAGAACAGATTTGCAATTTTAGAAAATGAAGAGGAAGAAGGCGATATAGAGACAAGAGAAGAACAAAAAATAAGATAATGAACAATCAGTTGGCAGGAGACCTAGAAGAAGAAAAAAGAAAAATAAGACCTAGAAGTAAGACACTTACAAAAAGGAAAAGGATGGCAGGAATGTTGGCACTAAATTTGAAATTTAGCACTAAATTTTGGTAAGTGGTGACCTGTGTCTGGCATACAATGCATCCTCCAACCCATCACTGATCGATTTGCTGCACAAAATCAATCAGATTATATCAAAATATTAAAACAAGGGGATCTAAACCTCTTCTGCAACATCAACAGAATAAGTCTAGTAGGACAGGTATATTTTATTGAGGATACAACTGCTGTGGAACAAATTCCACATCCATATAAAACAAAGTTCATACCTGTCCATTTTTAAGTTCAACTTAAATGTATGGATGTGAAACAAAAAAATTTACCCCAGGACTTCCCTTGTGCTACTGATGGACAGATGCTTCTCCTTAATGCTTTATCCCATGCATTCAAATTATCTATGGTATGATTCCAGTTATTGTCATTAGGGATAACATACCAAATGGGATAGGTTATTTCAAGCACAAAAAAGGCTAAGTGACCTGGCTTGAAATGGCCTGCAAGGGTAACTAGCCTAATATCTACCTATGAACTTATGAATAGCATTGGAAATGAAATAAGATGCTTGATAGTGGTGAAATAGTGTAAAAAATGAAAATGGATGTGTTTTGCTTGCTTGATGCCAGATGTGGCAAAGAAGAAAAAAAGAAAAGAATTCAGGCAGTATGCTGGTGGGTGGGGGTGCAAATTGTTTTGTCAGTAGGAAATGAGGCATGTTCTGAAATAGGAGTTCTTATAAAAATGGAGAAATAAAAATGTTAAATGTAACATGAGTAGTACCAGAAAGGGTAGTGATATACCATACGAGAAAGAGGCAAAATGTTTAAGACTAATAGTGATTTATGTGTATACTAATATGATGGAGAGAAGTTGTTTAAATTAAAAAAATTGTTAGTACATATGTCAATAGTGATAGCAGGAAATTTTAACTATTATGTATAGAAAGAAAATAGAAAAATAACACGGTAATTAATAAAATGCGGAGATTTAAAGTAGGAAAAAATAGAGAATTGACATATAAAAGGGAGTTTTTAAGACTGAAACTGATTCCATAGTTTATTCTAAAGACATGAACGAAAGAGTGGGAGTAAAGATGGCAGAGCTTTCAGATCACAGAGCAGTATGGGATAGACTGGGTCATTGGTTAATCATCGAAAGGAATAACCATTGAATGGCACAAAGCATCGAAACTCCATCCATTGTGCTACTTTGAACCTTTGAGATGGGAAAAGTAAAAAAATGATGTTACATAGGCAAAAATTTTTTAAGAAAAATATTAAAAAGTAAGAGATGGAAAGAAGAATGCTATCTTAAATGGCAAAGAAGACAAAAAATACAAACAAGAAGATAGGTGGTAGAGAATCTTATAGTGAAAATGTAGGAAATAAAGATTTTTTTTTTCAGAAAATGACATAACAATAGGAGAAGCTGATAAAAGATGGAAAGAATGAATCAGTTCAGGACTGGGTTATATATTTTATGAGTATTATAAGAAAATTAATAAAGATGAAAGAGGAAGTTTTTTTTTAATATTAAATGACTGGATGAAGGAAGATGTAATGGAAGAAAACATATATGTTGGAATAATAAAGTACATTTGGAAATAGGATGAAAGAAATCATATAAAAATTAGGAGGCCTATAATACTAGGTAATACAGACTATAACATATTTATGAAAATACTACAAAACAGGATGGAAAAAGTATTGATTGAGGTAATAGGTGAAAGGATCTATGGTATAACATGAGAAGAGGTGAAAGAAATGTTAATTATAGTGAAAAAAAGTAGTAGAGATGATGCTGAAAGTAACACCGAAAGTATGTGAAGTAGCTAAAGGCAGCCATGAAGCAATGTGGAAATTTTTAGAGGCATGTGACATAGGAGGAAATAGTTATGTAATAAAGAAATATTATACAAATTTATGGGTATAAGTTATGATAATGGATGGGCGGAAAAAATAAGCATTAAGACAGGAGTACTACAGAAAAGCCCAATGAGTATATGCTTAATTGTATTAGTAATATATGCTGTAGTACAGACATTTATGTATGTATGAAATGAGGGAGGCAAGATGAGCAATGGAAGGAATTCTTATATTACCAGTATGTATAACATTTGTAGATGATTTAGTTCTAGTCGAAAAAACAAAAGGTGGATAAGTGAGGTTGTATAAAAGATTGAAACGTTGTTAGGAAAAGCTGGTCTGCAGTTAATCAAAATGAAGTGTAAGGGATTTGGTGAGATAAAAAAATAATGGAATATATTTCACAAGAAAGGAAATAAGGATTTTGGAAGTGATATATTGTGAATAGAATATGAAAGTACTTAAAATTATTCAAAAGCACTGGGACCAAACAGATTTTTAGCTAATAGGATAGATTAGTAATCATATAATTTCAAATGTCAACTATTAAACTTAATTTTATGCCACTTTTAAAGGTTTAGAGAGGTTTGCCACCCTGTCTAGTTCACTAGTTCACTTGGCAGCTTTACAAAAGTTACAGGGAAGATGACTAGTGGTAATAATAAAAAGTAACAATGATGGCAATATAAAAAGGTATGACATTATAGATAGTTTTATTTTGCAACTAGAGTTTAACACTAAAGACACGGGTATTAATTCACTTGGGAGCTGAACATTTTTGTAAGGTGACATTTGAAAGTTTTAACTTGATGGCAACATTTATGACTGAGACTGAAAAAAAATACAGTAGCACCTTGGAAAAGGTTTTTATTTCAGAATTTGGGGCTACAACTGAAAAAGAAAACAATGTGCAATTTTGGACTTCAAATATCGATAAGCATAAATTAAAACTTGTTTTGTTTCTGTAAAAGTAAAGTACATAGAATTAAAAAATAGATGAAAGAAATGTATGGATTGGGGGTTTGGGAAGAGTTAAAAAATATGTGGTGAAAGAAATGTATTGATTGGCGGTTGAGATGTGTGGAAAACAATATATGCTAATGAATGAAAAATTCAATATGTTTCAAATACAGTAATTGTGAAGGGGGATAGAGCATTTGTTAGCTATTGGTGTAAACCCAAAGCAAGTCATCCTTCTGGGGACGAAAATAGTTTAGTACTAAACTATAACAAATGAAGGTGTGGCCAATATAAGAAGAGGGGACATGGAACAAAAAAATGTAAGCCGTTTTAAGGAAATGTAAACAATTTGAATACTTCTGACGTGACTGTTCCATATTTAAAAAAAAATGATTCATGTTGATTCATTGAAGGCAGTTTTGGCTAATGAAAAGAAATCAAATACAGTTCACTGAAACCACTCTCACAGAATATATATATATACATTTATATATATATATATATATATATATATATATATATATATATATATATATATATATATATTATTTATATATATATATTTTGCAGAGTGCAACAGGCACCCCTGCACACACACACACACACACACACACACACACACACACACACACACACACACACACACACACACACACACGCACACACACACACACACACAACCAGAATTATATATAACAGCTCTGAGGTTGCACAACTGTTAAAAAAAGGCAGTCTCCACTGTTGACTTAAGTGGTTTCAGTGAACTGTATTCAATTTCTTTGCATTTTCCAACATTATCTCTGATCAGATGATATTCTCCCAAAAAGGAAATAATAGGTGAAGTGAAAGGCTCAGAAGAAAGACAAACACTAGAAAATAGTACTGCAAAAGATGTCAAAAGTGAAGTGGTATGGGGAAAAGGGATACTGAAAATAGGTTGAACAATGAAGAGGTAGTTAAAGAAGAAATAACAGTTCAAAGCAAAGTTATTAATATACAAGAAGAGAACAGATTTGCAATTTTAGAAAATGAAGAGGAAGAAGGCGATGTAGAGACAAGAGAAGAACAAAAATAAGATAATGAACAATCAGTTGGCAGGAGACCTAGAAGAAGAAAAAAGAAAAATAAGACCTAGAAGTAAGACACTTACAAAAAGGAAAAGGATGGCAGGAATGTTGGCACTAAATTTGAAATTTAGCACTAAATTTTGGTAAGTGGTGACCTGTGTCTGGCATACAACGCATCCTCCAACCCATCACTGATCGAGTTGCTGCACAAAATCAATCAAATTACATCAAAATATTAAAACAAGGGGATCTAAACCTCTTCTGCAACATCAACAGAATAAGTCTAGTAGGACAGGTATATTTTATTGAGGATACAACTGCTGTGGAACAAATTCCACATCCATATAAAACAAAGTTCATACTTGTCCATTTTTAAGTTCAACTTAAATGTATGGATGTGAAACAAAAAATTTACCCCAGGACTTCCTTGTGCTACTCATGGACAGATGCTTCTCCTTAATGCTTTATCCCATGCATTCAAATTATCTATGGTATGATTCCAGTTATTGTCATTAGGGATAACATACCAAATGGGATAGGTTATTTCAAGCACAAAAAAGGCTAAGTGACCTGGCTTGAAATGGCCCGCAAGGGTAACTAGCCTAATATCTACCTATGAACTTATGAATAGCATTGGAAATGAAATAAGATGCTTGATAGTGGTGAAATAGTGTACAAAATGAAAATGGATGTGTTTTGCTTGTTTGATGCCAGATGTAGCAAAGAAGAAAAAAAGAAAAGAATTCAGGCAGTATGCTGGTGGGTGGGGGTGCAAATTGTTTTGTCAGTAGGAAATGAGGCATGTTCTGAAATAGGAGTTCTTATAAAAATGGAGAAATAAAAATTTTAAATGTAACATGAGTAGTACCAGAAAGGGTAGTGATATACCATATGAGAAAGAGGCAAAATGTTTAAGACTAATAGTGATTTATGTGTATACTAATATGATGGAGAGAAGTTGTTTAAATTAAAAAAATTGTTAGTACATATGTCAATAGTGATAGCAGGAAATTTTAACTATTATGTATAGAAAGAAAATGGAAAAATAACACGGTAATTAATAAAATGCGGAGATTTAAAGTAGGAAAAAATAGAGAATTGACATGTAAAAGGGAGTTTTTATGACTGAAACTGATTCCATAGTTTATTCTAAAGACATGAAAGAAACAGTGGGAGTAAAGATGGCAGAGCTTTCAGATCACAGAGCAGTATGGGATAGACTGGATCACTGGTTAATCATTGAAAGGAATAACCATTGAATGGCACAAAGCATCGAAACTCCATCCATTGTGCTACTTTGAACCTTTGAGATGGGAAAAGTAAAAAAATGATGTTACATAGGCAAAATTTTTTAAAGAAAAATATTAAAAAGTAAGAGATGGAAAAAGAATGCTATCTTAAATGGCAAAGAAGACAAAAAATACAAACAAGAAGATAGGTGATAGAGAATCTTATAGTGAAAATGTAGGAAATAAAGATTTTTTTTTTTCAGAAAATGACATAACAATAGGAGAAGGTGATAAAAGATGGAAAGAATGAATCAGTGCCAGGACTGGATTATATATTTTATGAGTATTATAAGAAAATTAATAAAGATGAAAGAGGAAGGTTTTTTTTAATATTAAATGACTGGATGAAGGAAGATGTAATGGAAGAAAACATATATGTTGGAATAATAAAGTACATTTGGAAATAGGATGAAAGAAATCATATAAAAATTAGGAGGCCTATAATACTTGGTAATACAGACTATAACATATTTATGAAAATACTACAAAACAGGATGGAGAAAGTATTGATTGAGGTAATAGGTGAAAGGATCTATGGTATAACATGAGAAGAGGTGAAAGAAATGTTAATTATAGTGAAAAAAAGTAGTAGAGATGATGCTGAAAGTAACACCGAAAGTATGTGAAGTGGCCAAAGGCAGCCATGAAGCAATGTGGAAATTTTTAGAGGCATGTGACATAGGAGGAAATAGTTATGTAATAAAGAAATATTATACAAATTTGTGGGTATAAGTTATGATAATGGATGGGCAGAAAAAATAAGCATTAAGACAGGAGTACTACAGAAAAGCCCAATGAGTATATGCTTAATTGTATTAGTAATATATGCTGTAGTACAGACATTTATGTATGTATGAAATGAGGGAGGCAAGATGAGCAATGGAAGGAATTCTTATATTACCAGTATGTATAACATTTGCAGATGATTTAGGTCTAGTCGAAAAAACAAAAGGTGGATAAGTGAGGTTGTATAAAAGATTGAAACGTTGTTAGGAAAAGCTGGTCTGCAGTTAATCAAAATGAAGTGTAAGGGATTTGGTGAGATAAAAAAATAATAGAATATATTTCACAAGAAAGGAAATAAGGATTTTGGAAGTGATATATTGTGAATAGAATATGAAATTATAATAAGTCAATTGCGAGAGACACTGGAGCAACTAAAAATAGCATGGTGGAAAGCTTTTATTTATCATTTCAGGAATAAAGACAAATATTAAATACTGATGTATTAGAGGAAGCAAGCATATTTGTAGGAATATATATGTTTTCTACTCAAATAAATAAAGAGTTATGAGAGATTTTGTTTTTTAGTTTCATTTGGGGTTCAAGGCTAAACCTGGTGAGAAGAAAGATAATTTATCCTATGTATATAAAAAGAAGGCATTTGGAATTTCCAGTGATATACTTGGCATTAATGCATTTATTTTGGGTAATAGAAAAGATAAAAGAATGAGGGAAAAAATGATAAGTAAGATCCTATATAAAAATATCAAAATGTGTATGAAGAAAAAAACAAGGAAAAGAAAAGAAAAAAATGGAGACGATGGAAGTAAAAGAATGTGACAATGCAACTAAATAAAGGGAGTTAAAATTAATTGAGGTAAACGGGTAAAGAAAATAATTGGAAAATATGATTTTAGAAAAAAAATGGGATGCCCGTAGAAGGAATTAAAAAAAAAAAAGATTAAAAAAATAAAAGAGAAGAAATAGAATATAAAAATTTGTATGAAATAAAGGACTTTTGTGGAGAATTTTAGTAGACAAATTATGGGTGAAAGGGAATATGAAATGCAAGGTAATAGAGGAAAAAAATGTGTTGCCTATAGTGAAAAAAGAAACACCATTGTCTTTTGGATTGCAAAAAGAACATTTTTTTTTGGAAAAGTTTAAAGTAAGCTGACTATAAATCAGAATGATTTCAATGTATAAATATGAATGTATTATTGTATGGAAGTATGATAGAATGAAGAAATGGGATATTGTTAAAGGGGATAAAGTACTTTTTGTGAGGATGCTGTGGAAAAAAGAGAATTTCTTATATAACAATAAAATGGGAAGACGGTGATGTATTTGCTTAAACAAGGAGATAGTTGTGGAAGAAAGGGACAGGGGTCAAGAGTAAATATATTAAAAAAAGTAAAGAAAGAATTGTTTAGTTGAGTGTTGATAACAGGTAATTAATTTTAAGTATGAACATAAAGAAATGAGTGCGTAAATAACTGATTTAAAGTTTTTTTTTTTTTTATATAGCGTAACATAAATGTAAATGTTCTCCGGCTAGCATGGTTTTTATATGGCAAAAATAAATGTAAATATTCTCTTTCTGTGGTGGTCCTGGGGTGTTTTTATATGGCATAAATAAATGTAAATGTTCTCTCTTTGGAGTGATCCTGGAGTGTTTTTATATGGCATAAATAAATATAAATGTTCTCTTTCTGTGGTGGTCCTGGTGTGTTTTTATATGGCATAAATAAATGTAAATGTTCTCTGTCTGGAGTGGTCCTGGAGTGTTTTTATATGGCATAAATAAATGTAAATGTTCTCTTTCTGTGGTGGTCCTGGAGTGTTTTTATATGGCATAAATAAATGTAAATGTTCTCTTTCTGTGGTGGTCCTGGAGTGTTTTTATATGGCATAAATAAATGTAAATGTTCTCTGTCTGGAGTGGTCCTGGAGTGTTTTTATATGGCATAAATAAATGTAAATGTTCTCTGTCTGGAGTGGTCCTGGAGTGTTTTATATGGCATAAATAAATGTAAATGTTCTCTGTCTGGAGTGGTCCTGGAGTGTTTTTATATGGCATAAATAAATGTAAATGTTCTCTGTCTGGAGTGGTCCTGGAGTGTTTTTATATGGCATAAATAAATGTAAATGTTCTCTGTCTGGAATGGTCCTGGAGTGTTTTTATATGGCATAAATAAATGTAAATGTTCTCTGTCTGAGTGGTCCTGGAGTGTTTTATATGGCATAAATAAATGTAAATGTTCTCTGTCTGGAGTGGTCCTGGAGTGTTTTTATATGGCATAAATAAATGTAAATGTTCTCTGTCTGGAGTGGTCCTGGAGTGTTTTTATATGGCATAAATAAATGTAAATGTTCTCTGTCTGGAGTGGTCCTGGAGTGTTTTTATATGGCATAAATAAATGTAAATGTTCTCTGTCTGGAGTGGTCCTGGAGTGTTTTTATATGGCATAAATAAATGTAAATGTTCTCTGTCTGGAGTGGTCCTGGAGTGTTTTATATGGCATAAATAAATGTAAATGTTCTCTGTCTGGAGTGGTCCTGGAGTGTTTTTATATGGCATAAATAAATGTAAATGTTCTCTGTCTGGAGTGGTCCTGGAGTGTTTTTATATGGCATAAATAAATGTAAATGCTCTCTTTCTGTGGTGGTCCTGGAGTGTTTTTATATGGCATAAATAAATGTAAATGTTCTCTGTCTGGAGTGGTCCTGGAGTGTTTTTATATGGCATAAATAAATGTAAATGTTCTCTGTCTGGAGTGGTCCTGGAGTGTTTTTATATGGCATAAATAAATGTAAATGTTTTCTGTCTGGAGTGGTCCTGGAGTGTTTTTATATGGCATAAATAAATGTAAATATTCTCTGTCTGGAGTGGTTCTGGAGTGTTTTTATATGGCATAAATAAATGTAAATGTTCTCTGTCTGGAGTGGTCCTGGAGTGTTTTTATATGGCATAAATAAATGTAAATGTTCTCTGTCTGGAGTGGTCCTGGAGTGTTTTTATATGGCATAAATAAATGTAAATGTTCTCTGTCAGGAGTTGTCCTGGAGTGTTTTTATACGGCATAAATAAATGTAAATGTTCTCTGTCTGGAGTGGTCCTGGAATGTTTTTATATGGCATAAATAAATGTAAATGTTCTCTGTCTGGAGTGGTCCTGGAGTGTTTTTATATGGCATAAATAAATGTAAATGTTCTCTGTCTGGAGTGGTCCTGGTGTGTTTTTGTATGGCATAAATAAATGTAAATGTTCTCTTTCTGTGGTGGTCCTGGAGTGTTTTTATATGGCATAAATAAATGTAAATGTTCTCTGTCTGGAGTGGTCCTGGAGTGTTTTATATGGCATAAATAAATGTAAATGTTCTCTGTCTGGAGTGGTCCTGGAGTGTTTTTATATGGCATAAATAAATGTAAATGTTCTCTGTCTGGAGTGGTCCTGGAGTGTTTTATATGGCATAAATAAATGTAAATGTTCTCTGTCTGGAGTGGTCCTGGAGTGTTTTTATATGGCATAAATAAATGTAAATGTTCTCTGTCTGGAGTGATCCTGGAGTGTTTTTATATGGCATAAATAAATGTAAATGTTCTCTGTCTGGAGTGGTCCTGGAGTGTTTTTATATGGCATAAATAAATGTAAATGTTCTCTGTCTGGAGTGGTCCTGGAGTGTTTTATATGGCATAAATAAATGTAAATGTTCTCTGTCTGGAGTGGTCCTGGAGTGTTTTTATATGGCATAAATAAATGTAAATGTTCTCTGTCTGGAGTGGTCCTGGAGTGTTTTATATGGCATAAATAAATGTAAATGTTCTCTGTCTGGAGTGGTCCTGGAGTGTTTTTATATGGCATAAATAAATGTAAATGTTCTCTGTCTGGAGTGGTCCTGGAGTGTTTTTATATGGCATAAATAAATGTAAATGTTCTCTGTCTGGAGTGGTCCTGGAGTGTTTTTATATGGCATAAATAAATGTAATTATTCTCTGTCTGGAGTGGTCCTGGAGTGTTTTTATATGGCATAAATAAATGTAAATGTTCTCTGTCTGGAGTGGTCCTGGAGTGTTTTTATATGGCATAAATAAATGTAAATGTTCTCTGTCTGGAGTGGTCCTGGAGTGTTTTTATATGGCATAAATAAATGTAAATGTTCTCTTTCTGTGGTGGTCCTGGAGTGTTTTTATATGGCATAAATAAATGTAAATGTTCTCTGTCTGGAGTGGTCCTGGAGTGTTTTTATATGGCATAAATAAATGTAAATGTTCTCTGTCTGGAGTGGTCCTGGAGTGTTTTTATATGGCATAATTAAATGTAAATGTTCTCTGTCTGGAGTGGTCCTGGAGTGTTTTTATATGGCATAAATAAATGTAAATGTTCTCTGTCTGGAGTGGTCCTGGAGTGTTTTTATATGGCTTAAATAAATGTAAACGTTCTCTGTCTGGAGTGGTCCTTGAGTGTTTTTATATGGCATAAATAAATGTAAATGTTCTCTGTCTGGAGTGGTCCTGGAGTGTTTTTATATGGCATAAATAAATGTAAATGTTCTCTGTCTGGAGTGGTCCTGGAGTGTTTTTATATGGCATAAATAAATGTAAATGTTCTCTGTCTGGAGTGGTCCTGGAGTGTTTTTATATGGCATAAATAAATGTAAATGTTCTCTGTCTGGAGTGGTCCTGGATTGTTTTTATGTGGCATAAATAAATGTAAATGTTCTCTGTCTGGAGTGGTCCTGGAGTGTTTTTATATGGCATAAATAAATGTAAATGTTCTCTGTCTGGAGTGGTCCTGGAGTGTACTGCTTAACAGAGAAAGAGGAGACTGGTTCAGTAATGGCTGATGCTTTTACTACTGTCGATACTTTTCCAGCTGTGACAGCAACTGACTCGATACAGCTTTGCTCTTTATGTCAAATTTGAACAAGCTTCAAGTGAGTGATGACATAGCAGGAGTGCTATTTTATTTATTTATTTCTACATTTGTTAACCGGGTTAGTCTGTCTGGGTTCTTAGAAGCCCTTTTTCAGCAGAGACCTGAGGAGAAAAGCTCCCAAAAATGTTTTAAGTAAACAAATAGTAAGAACAAAGAGAAACACAGATCACATTTTAAGTATACATACTTCTGAAGTAATTACATAACATGCAATAAAGGAATATACAGAATGGATGGAAATACAATACAATACATATATGGAAAATTTCACATAGTATGGTAAGAAACTGAGCAGAAATATAGTAAGACTAAGGTCAATACATTGTTGAACCAATGTACTAGGCATGAAGTAAGTAAATATACAGATAAAGTTGTGTGAACTTTGGAAGTTAATAAATAAATTAAAGAACAGTAATAAGGGATTATGGGAACTGAGTGTAACATGAGCTAACAAGTATGGAATATGATGGAAAAAAATTGTGTAGGTAATAGTAAGAGAGAGTTAGAATTGATACAGTTAAGTTAGGTTATCCCTGAATGTTTCTTGGGCATGAACATGTCCAATTTGATAGGAAAAAAGATTTAAGCTGTTTCTTGAAGGCATTTTTGTCTTTAAGTAGTCTAAAGGCTAAAGGGAGTGTGTTCCAATTTTTTGCAACTGAGTGACAATAAGAGTATTTTCCCAAAGGTTTTGTTTGGCTTATAAACTTCAAGAAAGTATTGATTAGTACTTCTTGGTGGGCATTGAGGAGTATAAAGTGTCAAGAGAATTTGCAAGGGATGGGAAGGATTTAGGATTGTTTAGTATACTGTGGGCTATTGTAGAAACAAAGTTTCTTTTGGAATTTGTTGAATCTGATATGGAAATGGCTTTACCTGATTTGGTGAAATACTTCCTGTTTCTGATAAGCAGAACGCCATTTTCCCTGTTGGAGGGCAGATTTCGTTTTACAGTCAGAAAAGGCTTCTGCTTCTTTGGAAACTTTTGCTCAAGCTGTTTTAAATGTTTGGCTCTATAGTGGGATGGCTTCCTCCTTCCTGTCTGTGAGACTGAAAATATGTGCTGGACAATCTGTGAATTGGGACATTTTGAGAGGTGAAGTAGTTAAACCAACGGGCTTTAAAACTTTAATATTTGTTTACTGGGAAAGTCTGACTTGGGACAAAGCCAATTTTCAGTTGAGGCCCAGTAAAAAACACTCCACATGCATGTCTTTGTAGCATGGGAGAAAACCAGAGCACCCAGAGAAAACCCACACAAATGCAGGGAGGACATGCAGACTCCACACAAAAGGCACCCCAGCTGAGAATCAAACCGGAGGACCTCTTACTGTGAGCTGATAATCCAACCATTGCACCACTGTGCCATCCCAGACAATTTATCATTTATGCATTTGGGAACTGAATCTTTTGCAAGCTTAACTTTTGAAGCATGAGTTGTCTTTTTGAATTCTTGACTTGATGCATGGAAAACGGATTTGTTACCTTGGACAGATATTCATTGTGATTAGGACTTTGCAGGTCATGAAAAGAATGATTTTAAAATTCAGAAATTATACTATTTCTACAGCTATTATTGTTTCATATTTGAAAACAGCATACATAGTTGCCTTTATTGTGACAACGTATTTTGATGGCAGAGGTATTTAGAGTGCATAACTGGTGTAATGCTTTACTAGATTTTGAGAATGTTATTGTGCCTCATGTCCCTATTGTATGTGTTGCATAGAAACACTTAGAAGGACTTCATCATGCTGGCCAGCACTGATTTGTTTGTGTGTGTAGGGGAGACTATGTTATACAGACAGCCTGTAAAATTATGTTTTTTGCTCTGGGGAATAAGGGCATGCAGGTAATGAATGGTTTACTAGCTGCTCTTCAGAGCATATATTGTATGATTATGTTACTCTACCTAATTTAGAGGAAACTGTGTACCCTGGATCTGATCTTGTGTGTGTTGGGGAGGGTAAGGATATATAACATAAGTTTGTGTCACATTGCAAACAAGTTCACAGTGCAGTTAGACATTTTTTCTAGTGTAGTGTTCTGGTTAATACTAATTGGCAGTTGAAATAATCTAAATGTAATAGTTACTGCTTTATAATACTGTAAATTAAAAGTTTGACCTGGTACCCCAAAAACATCATGAATGTATCTATTTTATAGAACCATAAATCTACAGGAAATGAGGATTGCTAGTAGTTCTAGAATTGTACAGTATTGTATGCCATCTTTTACAGCATAGCCCTAACTCACCCATCCTTCCTACCCCCAAAATGCCTGCACCTTGGCATACTTATTCAGTGCAAAAAAAGAAGAAATCAAAAATAAAAAAGTTATGTCACTATAGCTATTTTTATTTAAATTAACAAATCTTTTCACAAAAAAGACATTATGGAATGACATAAATGGCATATGGTTGACAGTCCCTTCCTTCCTCTCACTACCTTAAAATTCCTTGGCTAACCTATTAGTAAAAATAGATAAAACTGGTATTGTTGAAGAAGTTATTGCAAGGCTTTAAGTATTTGGGAATTGCAATATTTGCCATTAAAGGCATTAAATGAGCATTGTCAGGAGAAATATAACATTATAGTTTTAAATGTTTTCATTCTTAGGATCATCCTGTGATCATTCCCGAGTCATCGATTTTGTACTCCTTTGTTATAGAATTCATATTTTTCCTTAGAAGCTTTTTAAAGCTAAGCCATAACTTTCCCATCTTGCACCCAATGTCATTCTACTGTCTTGCACCCTTAGCAAAACAAAAACATTGATCTATTTTTAAAACTCTAGTAAGTATAGCAAATTGTTTGCCATATTTGTAGCAAATAGCTTTCTAAGGCTTAGATCACAAATGCATTAGTCCTGATCTATTCATTTTCAGAAATGCTGTTAGGAAATGAATGACAATAATGCTAATATGATCTATCAGCATTTATAGGTCACACCCTGTAATATCTTCACCTGGGGTGGCTGCCCCATTTGCCCCACTGTAGCTTTATTTCTGCTTAAATACTTCACTTGGTTTACATTTAAAATGCTAAGGGAAATTTCGGCAATCACAGGTTACCGAATAATGGTTGGCCGACCCATGTTGTCGATCCTTCAGATGTGCGAGTCCCGTTTAAGAGAATGCTCAGTGCACTCACAAAGATGAGGTTGGTCTTTTAACTAGAGATCGCAGTACAATGGGGATCGGGGAATTTACCCTTTTCTCCACTGTAGTGTGGTCTTGGTGTTGGAATATATAATCTGCAGGGGGTGTGGGTGCAACCCCCAATGGGGAGTGCAGGAGGGCATGCCCCCCTGCAAAATCATCACATTACATCTTGTGCAGTGTAGGGCTGCATTCTATGAATGTTGAGAAAGGTCGCATTCACAAACGGAGGTGTGTTTGCAACATTCTGACCTTCTCAACATTACCTGTTGAACTTTTCATTCGATATTTCAGGTTGGTCTATGTTGTGAGTATCAACTATATGATAGTAAACCACTTTACTTAATATTCTTTTTTTAATCTTAAGCCTACTTGGTTTGATGTACTTCCAGTCAAAGGCTACAAATATGTAGAAGGACAGATACTGGCTATATCACAGTAATAGATGAATTATATTGCTTTATTTGAACCCCTATACACTAATATGACTCAACTGTTCCCCCAGAAGCTGGCATCTTCTGCAACTGATTTGCAAGGTGAGAGACGTAGATATTGGACATCATCCATTATGAAAGGTGGAGCATGCCTATTAACTATTGACTTCCCACCACTGTCTGACTTGATATGCATGCTGTAAAATGGAGCCTGCAGTGCTGGGCCAGTGGTCTCTGTGTGCTTCTCTACATGCACCAGATCAGGCTACTGCACTCTATGCTGCTTGGTAGACCAATCACTCATCTCAGTGTGGGTTTTGTATTTGTTCCTGGCTTCCATTTGGTGTCAGTAGAGCAGGCAACCAAATGACCTTCTTTCTTCCAAGATGGCTAAGCCATCATCAGTCATTCACTCACATCTGTTCCACATTATCCACCATTCCTGATTTGCTACTTGCTACCAGGTAATCTGAGTCACAAACTGGTCTTTATCTCTCTGTGTTGCATAGTTGGCTTATTCCATTCATCTAATATCTTTTCAGACTCAGCATGGCTTGTAGTCATGCTATGAATGGACAAAGCACTGCTGGGCATAACTGAATCTCTGAACACTAAATGTAATGATAGTAATTTTATTGTAGACTGCTTCTTACCTTCTCAAGGTCTTTGAAAATAACAGCTAACACATCCTTCTTAGTCACTTGTCAGAAACAAGTTTCGATATGGCTATGATCCAATTAGTTCAAACATACCTCTCAGCCTCTGAACATTAAAATTCATAGCACTGGCCTTTAGAAATCATATCTGAGTGCCCATAAGAGGAGCACTTTCTTCTTTTTTTTGCAGACTAGAAGGTCTTTAGTTACCAGACCTCATATTGTTAGCTATGGGAAAACCTTTGTACAGGCTAATTTAATAGGCCTATATTTGTGAGGAATCTCAAAGAAAATCAGTAAAAATAAGAGCAGCAAAGCAAGGTTGAAGGTCAAAAATAATATCTATGTACCAAAATCATAGTAGTTGAGGAGGAAGAAGCCATTCTCTCAGGGTGAAAATAACCTACTCTATCTTTATAAGTGCCACCTGGTGTCTAAAGGTTTCTGTTTTTGGACCTTACTATTTACTGTCTCAGTATAAGGAAACACTTTGGCATATCCAGGTTGAATTATCATGTACACAGTTCTGCATTATTATTTCTTGATTTTCTATGGCCACTGCTTAAGCAGAGATGCAGAACAGCTTCGATTCCATGCAGACATCACTGGCAAAGTCAACTGTATACGTAAAGTTTAAAAAAAAAGCATATATGTTGCTCAGACCTAATCATATGTCTGTTGCTCCAAATCTTTACTTTTGTAATACTTCTTTGATCAATCGCATGTTTATGTTGCCATATCTCCTAAGTTCCTTGGCTTAAACAATAATAAAAATATCAAGTCTGACATCTGCAGTTATCGGTGCTATCTCAAGTGATGACCTTGTAATGCCTAACCACAGTCACATCATAGCAAATTCACTCTGGTTACTGGGCTTCACATCAGAGACCTCTATAAACCCTCTTTACTACCATACAGAAGCTTGAACAAGCTTAACACTGCCTACTTTGCTCTGCCTTCCTGATGTCCAACACTTACAAATACTTATCAAAAATATTTGGTTTAGAGTATTATACATGCTTCAGCACTCCCTAAATTCCCAAGACTGAGTATTGTGTTGGATTGGTACACTTCATCCTGGTGCCTCCACTCCAAGAACATCTCCTTAGTTGAAGTGTAAGCCAGTAACAATAGACATGGAGATTCCACATTTTAGACCACATTCTAGATGTGTTACAAGGAACTTCTTAGAAGTTAAGTTTCAGTTAAGGGGCATTAAGTTGTGCATAGTTAGAAAATGGTTGTGTAGCTGTGTAATGGCATGGCCACAAGAGGCAGCCTTTTCACTCTTCCAGGCAAGTTTCCTAATGAGAGCCATCAGTGACCTTTATTCTTCCTCTATTTCTTTTCTTTCTCCTAATGCCCCCACCTTCTCTCATATCACATCTCTCTCTTACCTACTTTAGCTCTCCTGATTTTTTCCTTTCTATCTTTTTTCTTCCCAGTATTGCCATGCTGTACATCTCCCTTTACTTTTTTCTCAATACCAGTAGAATGCCCTCTCTTACCCTTTCATATAACCAAACTCCCTGCTCCTTGCCACTCTCTTACCCTTTCATATAACCCTACTCCCTGCTCCTTGCCACTCTCTTACCCTTTCATATAACCCTACTCCCTGCTCCTTGCCACTCTCTTACCCTTTTATATAACCCAACTCCCTGCTCCTTGCCCTCTCTTACCCTTTCATATAACCCAACTCCCTGCTCCTTGCCACTCTCACACTCTTACCCTTTCATATAACCCTACTCCCTGCTCCTTGCCACTCTCTTACCCTTTCATATAACCCAACTCCCTGCTCCTTGCCACTCTCTTACCCTTTCATATAACCCAACTCCCTGCTCCTTGCCACTCTCTTACCCTTTCATATAACCCAACTCCCTGCTCCTTGCCACTCTCACACTCTTACCCTTTCATATAACCAAACTCCCTGCTCCTTGCCACTCTCTTACCCTTTCATATAACCCAACTCCCTGCTCCTTGCCACTCTCTTACCCTTTCATATAACCCTACTCCCTGCTCCTTGCCACTCTCTTACCCTTTCATATAACCCAACTCCCTGCTCCTTGCCACTCTCTTACCCTTTCATATAACCCTACTCCCTGCTCCTTGCCACTCTCTTACCCTTTCATATAACCCAACTCCCTGCTCCTTGCCACTCTCACACTCTTACCCTTTCATATAACCAAACTCCCTGCTCCTTGCCACTCTCTTACCCTTTCATATAACCCTACTCCCTGCTCCTTGCCACTCTCTTACCCTTTCATATAACCCTACTCCTGCTCCTTGCCTCTCTCTTTCCCTTTCATATAACCCAACTCACTGCTCCTTGCCACTCTCTTACCCTTTCATATAACCCAACTCCCTGCTCCTTGCCACTCTCTTACCCTTTCATATAACCCTACTCCCTGCTCCTTGCCACTCTCTTACCCTTTCATATAACCCTACTCCCTGCTCCTTGCCACTCTCTTACCCTTTCATATAACCCAACTCCCTGCTCCTTGCCACTCTCTTACCCTTTCATATAACCCAACTCCCTGCTCCTTGCCACTCTCTTACCCTTTCATATAACCCAACTCCCTGCTTCTTGCCACTCTCTTACCCTTTCATATAACCCTACTTCCTGCTCCTTGCCACTCTCTTACCCTTTCATATAACCCTACTCCCTGCTCCTTGCCACTCTCTTACCCTTTCATATAACCCAACTCCCTGCTCCTTGCCACTCTCTTACCCTTTCATATAACCCAACTCCCTGCTCCTTGCCACTCTCTTACCCTTTAGTATAACCCTACCCCCTGCTCCTTGCCACTCTCTTACCCTTTCATATAACCCAACTCCCTGCTCCTTGCCACTCTCTTACCCTTTCATATAACCCAACTCCCTGCTCCTTGCCACTCTCTTACCCTTTCATATAACCCAACTCCCTGCTCCTTGCCACTCTCTTACCCTTTCATATAACCCAACTCCCTGCTCCTTGCCACTCTCTTACCCTTTCATATAACCCAACTCCTGCTCCTTGCCCCTCTCTTACCCTTTCATATAACCCTACTCCCTGCTCCTTGCCACTCTCTTACCCTTTCATATAACCCAACTCCCTGCTCCTTGCCACTCTCACACTCTTACCCTTTCATATAACCCTACTCCCTGCTCCTTGCCACTCTCTTACCCTTTCATATAACCCAACTCCCTGCTCCTTGCCACTCTCTTACCCTTTCATATAACCCAACTCCCTGCTCCTTGCCACTCTCTTACCCTTTCATATAACCCAACTCCCTGCTCCTTGCCACTCTCTTACCCTTTCATATAACCCAACTCCCTGCTCCTTGCCACTCTCTTACCCTTTCATATAACCCAACTCCCTGCTCCTTGCCACTCTCTTACCCTTTCATATAACCCTACTCCCTGCTCCTTGCCACTCTCACTCTCTTACCCTTTCATATAACCCAACTCCCTGCTCCTTGCCACTCTCTTACCCTTTCATATAACCCTACTCCCTGCTCCTTGCCACTCTCTTACCCTTTCATATAACCCAACTCCCTGCTCCTTGCCACTCTCTTACCCTTTCATATAACCCAACTCCCTGCTCCTTGCCACTCTTTTACCCTTTCATATAACCCTACTCCCTGCTCCTTGCCACTCTCTTACCCTTTCATATAACCCTACTCCCTCATTACATGTTGTCTGTCATATATGCTCCTTACTGTATGGGATGTGTCTGCATTGTCATATACAAATTTCGTCATTGGGAATCCATTGTAAGTGGCGTCTATACTGTTGCACCTTCTAGATTGTCACATGAAATAAATCAATAAATACACACTTGCATACACACACACACACACACACACACACACACACACACACACACACACACACACACAAAATGGCTAACACAGCTCCAGTACCATAAGGTTAATTTAATCTCCATTATGGTATTTTTGGAGTTTGCATATTATCCTCGTATTTACATAGGTTTTAACTTGGTATTCAATTTTCTCCCCTCATTCAACAATAACTCCCAACTGGAAGTATGAGATGTCAGCTTTGTGTCACTACAGTTAGAAAAATAAACTAATGTCAAACCCAAATCAGTGAATTCCTGAAACTGCTATTACATATTTAAATCATATTTACCTCCTTGCACAGTCCCACTGGAGGGACTGTTCTCTATGCCCTTGCTATTTAAATATTATGCTATCTCTGAAATCATTGTACCTTGGAGTAAGGAGAATACTTCAAGGTACCACAAACTTACTCTTATTTTATATTGTCTGCATTCCTAGTTTAAAAAGAAGAAAAAGTCCGGACACTACCGCCACGGCTGCTAAAATAAACTTTACTGGTAAAAATATTAAAAAACGTGATAAGGAAATAAAATGAAGTCCCTTCATTCAACAAACAATAAGCACTTTCAGTTTTAACCTTCTTCAGATTGTAAAGTTTGTGGGACATGTTTTTTCAGTCATAGTATTCATTGTCCAATCAAATTGCTGTTTTTCAGCCAACGCCTCCATCAATATATCTACTAGCTGTGACGCATATTAAAGGGGCATCTTGTCCCATTCACAATGTTCATCATCCAATCATATCATCCTTTTTCAGCAAATGCCTCCATCAGTACTCTGACATATATTAAACAACTCCTTTTAGATGTTTCATTGTGTCTCTGAGATGAGTGGACGACGTTTCCCTTTTATGGAAAGGAAATGAGGATCATCATCTTCTTTCAGCTGCTCCCGTTAGGGGTCGCCACAGTGGATCATCCGTTTCCATTTCTTCCTGTCCTCTGCATCTTGCTCTGTCACACCAACCACCTGCATGTCCTCTCTCACTACATCCGTAACCTTATCTTAGGCATTCTTCTTTTCCTGTTACCTGGCAGCTTCATCCTTAGCATCTTTTTCCCAATATACTCAGCATCCCTCCTCAGCACATGTCCAAACCAACTTAATCTTGCCTCTCTGGCTTTGCCTCCAACCCTTCCAACCTGGGCTGACCCTCTAATATACTTATTCCTAATCCTGTCCACCATTGTCACACCCAGTGCAAATCTTAACATTTTTAACTCTGCCACATCCAGCTCTAACTCCTGCCTTTGTCAATGCCACTGTCTCCAACCCATATAACATAGCTGGTCTCACTACCCTCTTGTAGACCTTCCCTTTCACTCTTACAGGTACTCGTCTGCCACAAATCACCCCTGACACTCTTCTCTACCCACTCCACCCTGCCTGAACTCTCTTCTTCACCTCTCTTTCATACTCACCATTACTCTGAATTACTGATCCCAAGTATTTAAACTCATCCACCTTCGCCACCTCTACTCCTTGCATCCTCACCATTTCTCTGTCCTCCCTCTCATTCACACACATATATTCTGTCTTAGTCCTGCTGACCTTCATTCCTCTTCTCTCTAGAGCATATCTCCACCTCTCCAGGGTCTCATCCACCTGTTCCCTACTCTCACTACAGATCACAATGTCATCTGCATACATCATAGTCCACGGGGACTCCTGTTTGATCTCGTCTGCCAACCTGTCCATCACCATTGCAAATAAGAAAGGGCTCAGAGCTGATCCTTGATGTAACCCCACCTCCACCTTAAACGCATCTGTCACGCCCACCGTAGACCTCACTGCTGTCACACTACCCTCGTACATATCCTGTACCACTCTTACATACTTCTCTGACACTCCTGACCGTCCTCCTACAATAGCACAACTCCTCTCTAGGCACACTGTCATATGCTTTCTCTAAGTCTGCAAAAACACAATGCAACTCCTTCTGACCTTCTCTGTACTTCTCCATCAACACTCTGAGAGCAAACATCGCATTTGTAGTGCTCTTTCCCGGCATAAAACCATACTGCTGATCACTAATCATCACGTCCCTTCTTAACCAAGCTTCCACTACTCTTTCCCATAACTTCATGCTTTGGCTGATCAATTTAATCCCTCTGTAGTTACTACAGCTCTGCACGTCACCCTTATTCTTAAAAATTGGTACCAAAACACTTTTTCTCCATTCCTCAGGCATCCTCTCACTTTCCAAAATTTCATTAAGCAATCTGGTTAAAAACTCCACTGCCATTTCACCTAAACACCTCCATGCTTCCACAGATATGTCATCTGGGCCAACAGCCTTTCCATTCTTCATCCTGTTCATAGCTGTCCTTACTTCCTTCTTGCTAATCCATTGCACTTCATAATTCACTATCCCCACATCATCCAACCTTCTCTTCCTCTCATTCTCTTCATTCATCAGCCCCTCAAAGTACTCTTTCTATCTGTTCAACACACTCTCCTTGCTTTTGAGTACGTTTCTCTCATTATCCTTTATCACCCTTACCTGCTGCACATCTTTACTAGCTTGGTCCCTCTGTCTAGCCAATCAGTACAGGTCCTTTTCTCCCTCCTTAGTGTCTAACTTTTCATACAACTCTCTATATACCTTATTCTTAGCCTTTGCCATTTCTCTCTTTGCCATGCACCTCATCTCCTTATACTCCTGTCTACTATCTTCATCTCTCTGACAATCCCACTTCCTCTTTGCCAACCTCTTTCTCTTTATACTCTCCTGTACTTCCTCATTCCACCACCATGTCTCCTTGTCATCCTTCCTCTGTCCAGATGTCATACCAAGCACATTTCTAGCCGTTTCCCTTACTAGCTCTGCTGTAGTTACCCAGCTATTTGGTAACTCTTCACTGCCACCCAGTGCCTGTCTTAACTCTTCCCTGAACTCCACCTCACAGTTACCCTTTTTCAATTTCCACCATTTGATTCTCGGAGCTGCCCTCACACTCCTCCTCCTCCTCTTCTTGATCACCAACATCATCATCTTACAAACCACCATCCTATGCTGCCTAACTACACTTTCCCCGGCCACCACTTTACAGTCTCCAATCTCCTTCAAACTGGCCCTCCTGCATAAGATGTAATCCACCTGTGTGCATCTTCCTCCATTATTGTATGTCACCCTATGCTCCACCCTCTTGTTAAAATACTTATTCACCACAGCCATGTCCATCCTTTTTGCAAAATCCACTACCATCTGACCTTCAGCATTCCTTTGTTTAACACCATATGTACCCATCACTTCCTCATCCCCTCTGTTCCCTTCACCAACATTCCCATTGAAATCTGCTCCAATCACCACTCTCTCACCCTTGGGTACAGTCACCACCACTTCATTCAACTCACTCCAAAAATTTTCTCTCTCATCCATTACACACCCAACCCGTGGAGCATATGCACTAACAACATTCATCATTACACCATCAATTTCCAGCTTCATAAACATCACTCTATCCAACACTCTTTTCACCTCCAAAACACTCTTAGCATACTATTCCTTCAGGATAATGCCTACGCCATTTCTTCTCCCATCAACACCATGATAAAACAATTTGAACCCACCTCCAATACACCTAGCCCTGCTCCCCTTCCATCTGGTGTCTTGCACACACAATATACCAACCTTCCTTCTGTCCACCATATCGGTTAGCTCTCTCCCTATACCAGTCATACTGCCAACATTCAAAGTTCCGACCCTCACTACCACAGTTCTAGCCTTTCTCCTTTCTTCCTGCCTTCGGCCATTCCTTCCACCTCCTCTCCTCCTTCGGCCAACAGTAGCCCAATTTCTGCCAGTACTCTGTTGGCTAACAGTACTGGTGGCGTTCGTTGTTAACCCGAGCCTCGACCGATCCGGTATGTAAATATTTACTGGTGTCCACATGAATGAAAGGAAATGAGGATAATTTATTGAAATTTGTCACTTATCTTAATTGAACCATGGACTTTTTATCTTTTACGGTTGAATATTCTCGTGCAAACATTGATTTTTTGGATGTCACAGTGATGTTAGGAGAGAATCATTGTATTGATACGGCTATTCATAGAAGAAACACATGGAGAAATCATTACCTCCATGAGAATAGTATGCATCCAAGACATATATCTAAGAATATTATGCGGAATGAACTAACACGTATCTCAAGACTTTGTACACAAGACACTAATTTTGAACAAGAAACTAAGCATCTCCAAAGATTCCTATGTAAAAGAGAATATTCTAATAGAGACATAAGAATAGTTTATTCAGAATTAACTTATTTGAGAACTGAAAAAGGGAAATCATATTGTTCTAATATTACTGAAAATTATGCTATTCTAGCCAGTAAAGAGCTACATAACCAGCATAAAACAGAAAATTCAACCAGATTTATGCTTACGTTCTCCACAGATAATACTGAGGTATGCAGTATTGTCAGAAAATACTGGCCAATCCTAACCCAAGATGAGAAATTATTGAAGATTGTCGGGGAAACACCTAGATTTACTTATAAAAACAAAAAGAATTTAGAAAGATTTTTATGCCAGTAAGATGCATTTACAAGAGAAAGACACCTCAACAAGAAAAGAAATTTGAAATGTGGGAAATGTCTTGCATGCAATTATATTGATGTAGATTATGACTGCAGCCACCCAAATTCAGGAATGGAATGTTTTTTCCTGCTCAGCATCTTGTAACACAACATGTGGTCTGCCTTGCAACATGCAGAATGTGTTCTGCTTTCTATGTAGGCAAGACTGACTAGACTTTTAAAAGCAGGATTCAAAGACATTTATCAAGACAAGCATAATGCATTAGCAATACCTGTTTTATTTTAAAGTTATAGAATGCACTTTTCAGGACAAATGAAAAGGTGACATAATGAATAGGACTGAAAGAAATGAAATCAAGTGGATAATTAATTTACGTGCTGACTGAACTCCAGGTTTAAATGCCATAGTACCACTAAGACCAGTTCTAAAAGCTAGGCGCCCAATAAAGAAGTAAAAAGTAACTGTGCTACTAACATTTGTTTTAGCTTAATAGAGAGCACTAGTAAAGATATTGGTTAATGAATAATAATATGATTGAAGGTAGACTTTCTATATAAATGAAGATGCCGTTTAATATACGTCAGAGTATTGATGGAGATGTTGGCTGAAAAATGGTGATATGATTGGATGATGAACATTGTGAATGGAGCAAGACACTCCTTTAATATGCATCACATCTAGTAGATACACTGATGGAGGCGTTGGCTGAAAAACAGCAATTTGATTGGGGTCTATATTATAAGACCAAAAGTGCATATGTGCAACTACATAAAAGTCGACACATAATGCACGAAACCTGAAAATAACGAACGGCCATGTAATCGAATTTTTCCCTAGGGAAAAAACTTAAGTAGCTGTTCTCTAAAACAATATAATTTAACACCATAAACAGGTGGCTAAATATACCAACTCCAAGATCGCACTATAGGGAAGGAAAAGGCAACTCCGTGATGTTGGCCAACTATCTCCTTGCCCTATGACATATTGATTGAATTGCTTAAATGCAATTTGATGGATATGTATCGCTGTTTCCGTATTCGCTCAGAAGCATTTTCGTACTTCTGATATAGACCCATTTGATTGGACATTGAATACTATGAATGAAAAAAGATGTCCCACAAATTTTATGATCTGAAGAAGGTTAAAACCGAAAGCGCTTATTGTTTGTTGAATGAAGGGACTTAATTTTATTTCCTTATCACGTTTTTAATATTTGTACCAGTAAAGTTTAATGCTAAGTTGTCTCTCTCGCCTTCATTCTTGCTGGTTGGGTTCGGAGTCGATCCTCGGCTCCAACTCGGCCATCTACTAAAGCTCGAGAGCTATTTACTGGCTCGAAACCTCCCCATATCCCACAATGCTTGGTGCTAGATACCCAGATCTCGTTTGCCGCTTCAGCTATGAGGTTGCGCTTTTACTGGCTCAGGTCGTATTAATCTCTTTTGTATTATTAGCTTAAATTTTACCTGTGTATTTCTCTTTTTATAAAGATAGTCTTTCCCTTTTAGTATAATTAGAGTGTGTATGCCCTAGTTTTTCCCACTCGAGAAACTCGTTTTTTGTTAGAGAGTTTCTACCCCCCCCCTTGTTTCTTCTCTTTAGTGGCTAACCCCACCCTTTTTGTACCTGATAGGAGTAGTGTTTAGCCTTTCATAGCTACAGTTATTTTGCCTTTTAATATTTGTATATATTTACTTGTGGATATTCTTGTTGTTATTGTTGTTAGTTTAACTAGTGTGTGTGTGTGTGTGTGTGTGTGTGTGTGTGTGTGTGTGTGTGTGTGTGTGTGTGTGTGTGTTTCTGTGTGCCTTGTTTAAGCACTAGTTTAATATCCTCCCTTTGGTATCCCCTTGCCAGTATGTCCAAGGATACTAAAGTTTCAGGCTTCAAGAAGTGTGACTCGTGCTGTCAGAAGATGTCTCTGACAGACGGTCACACTTCTTGTGTTTATTGCTTGGGTCCCATACACCTGCAGGACTCCTGCTCGGTCTGTCATGCTTTCAGCCCGAGAGTCCTGCAGGAGCATAGGAACAAACTTATTTTGAGAGGCTTATTTAAGCCAGAGGGGACCCTGGTGAAGCCTCAGTCGGGGAAATCCTTAAAGCCCACCAAGCCGTCTGCTCCCAGTTCGGAGCTGTCTCCGGGCGGAGCATCTGCCTCCTCTTCGGTTCCGACTGGGACCGACATCTCTGGACCTCAGTCGGCTTCGACTTTAATGTTGGAACCGTCTTTGGGCTGAAAACTTTCTAGGTCCCCTTCCCTAGAATCGGTTCGTTCAGCTCCGAGGTCACCATTGCTTCAGTCTGAACGAAGCCATAGGTCCCACTCCTCCCGGTCCTCTAGGCTATCCGATCATGACTTGGAAAGGGTGGTCAGTAGACTCCTTAAATCGCAGGCCCTGGCCAAAATGTTAACCAGCCCTTCTCAACAGACTGTGGCTGTCCCTGTGTCTTCAGCAGTTCCTCCTCTGACTCCCCCTTTGTGTTCGGAGCCGCAGCTGGTTGGGGCTCGAATCTTGGAAGCGGTGGAGCCAATACCACACCTTTTGGCTCCTTCGTCGGCTCCAATCTCTTCATTGGTTCTGTCCTTGGAGGGATCTGGGTGCCGGGACTCCCTCATTGGCTCCGAGGGGGCGAGTGGCATCGGATCCTTATCCGACCCCGTTCTCCCTCTCTGGGCCTCCAGGTGAGCTTGGCTCCTACAGCAGCCTTGGAGCCGTCCCTCTCGGTGCCGGGAGGGGTTCCCGTCTCTTCGGTGCGGGGCCCTCTGCTCTGCCTGATGGGGGAGCCTTCGAGGTCATGAGGAGCGTGCTGTCTCTTGAGTCGGCCCCTCGATCAGCCCCTTTGGCTCCTCCCCCCATGGTGCCTATATCGGTCTCTACCCACCCTCCTGACCCCAAGCGTGGAGAACAAATGCTCCAGGTTGCCCCATTGGGCGTATCTTCCTCTTCCGAGGCCTCCCCTGATCCTTCAGAGGAGCCCCCTTGAAAGAGAAAATGTAAGAGGAAATATGTCGACTCCCCCGAGTCAGTCACGTCTGATACCGACTTGGAGGATTTGGAAGGGTCCCCAAGATCCCCCTCTGAGGATGTCTCTTTTTCAGACATCCTAGAAATCCTTAAGCAGAGGGGGAACTGGACTGCCCTTAACCCTTCTGAGGATGAGTCGGTATACCTGGACGCATTTGGTTCTCGCCCTTCCACCTCCTGGGTGTCTCCATGCTTCGACCCACTGATGGAAGTAGTGGCTCAAAGGGCATGGTCAGCCCCGAACACAGTGGAACCAACTCCCCGCAGGCCTACTAAGTTCATTACAGCCCCACCCAACAAACAATTTTTGACAAAAGGTGTCCCCGTTGATGCCATGGTGGTTGCAGCAGCCACGAAGAAGGAGTTGGCTGACCCTTTGGTGCCTGTCCATCCCCCTAATAAAGAGTCTAGGACAATGGACAGGTATGGGAAGTGGATGTTTTCCTCAGCGACTTTTTCCATGCGGTCGCTGAATTATTTGTGCCACTTCACCCGTCTTCAAAGGGATCTTCTCATGGAACTGGGTGATACCCTTCAGGATCCATCAGCTGCAGGGGCTCAAGATAAGATTAACTCCCAGCTGGCGACTCTTAACTCAATCATCAACTCCTCCATGCTGCTCATTTCTTATGCAGCCGATGGGGCGAGTAGGGCCGCAGGTACAGGTGTGGCTTTGAGAAGACATGCCTGGATGTGGTTATGTAACTTTGATGACCCCTTTAAGGCATCCTTCACCAATACCCCCTTCGATGGTTCTGCTCTGTTTGGACCACAAGTGAAGGATACCCTTACCAGGTGTAAGCAGGAAGGCAAGACTCTCTCTGCTATGGGAGTCCGTTTTTCTACTCCCTCTAGACCATACCCTAAAGGTCAGAAGAGTGGGAAAATGTGGTTTTGGAAACCCCAGGAAGTCGTGCCTGACACACGTGGTGAGTTTCCCTCCAGAGGCAGGGGAGGGAACAATAATAGACGCTGCCCGCGGGGCAGAGGGGGTCCGCAAAATCAGGGTAGCAGAGAATCTTTCTCTGACAAACCCTTTCAGCATCCCTGAGGGGCTGCCCAACTATCCACCTTTGGAGGCAGTCGGGGGAAGATTGTCACCCTACACAGAAGCCTGGCAACTCCTCACACAAGACAAATGAGTACGGTCTATCATATCCAAGGGTTATAAAATCCCCTTTGTCCACACCCCTGTACAAACAACCAAGTCCCTTCCAGATGTTCCACCAGGTCTAAGGGAACAAGCAGTACCAGAAATTTCAAAACTGCTAGAAAAACAGGCCATCCAGCCAGTCCCAGCAGACCATCAAAGATCCGGAATTTACTCCAAGTTCGTTTTGGTGCCAAAAAAGACAGGGGACTGGAGACCCATTTGGATCTCAGCAGGTTAAACAAGTCTGTTCAAAGAACAAAGTTCCGGATGGTCATGCTTCAGTCCATTCTACCCTTTTTGGGTCAGGACAATTGGATGTGCTCCATAGACCTTCAGGATGCGTACTACCATATCAAAATGGACAGGCGCTCCAGAAGGTTTCTCCACTTCTGGCTGGGATCCAGTCACTATCAATTCAGAGCCCTGCCCTTTGGTCTCACCACAGCCCCCAGGGTGTTCACCAAATGCATGGCAGTGGTTACGGCTCACCTGAGATGGCGAGGATTCCAGTTGTTTCCATATCTAGACGACTGGCTCCTTACTGCTTCCACCAGGCATCAGCTACTGTGAGCCATGGATTATACCATCCAAACTTGCTCTGAACTAGGTATCATAATAAATTTTGAGAAGTCTGCATTGTCACCTTGTCAGTCTATAACCTTTATAGGCGCAAGATTAAATACAAAAGATCTGTCTGCAAGACTTCCTCTAGACAGAGTGTCAGACATTCGCCGACATGTGCAGGTCTTACTACAGTGCAAGAGGATTCAGGCCAGATTTGTACTAAAACCTTTGGGTCTCATGGCAGCAGCAATCATACTAGTTCCCCTGGCTCGTTTTCACATGCGGATTCTTCAGTGGATGCTTTTTACTCAATGGTCTTTTCAACAACTTCCGATGTCTCACAAGATAATAATCACTCAATCATGCAAAGACCACCTGGCTTGGTGGATGGTCTCCCCTCTAGTACTCCAGGGCAGACCATTTGTTCTTCCTCCTCCTGTTGTCACAGTGACCACGGATGCCTCCCTGATCGGGTGGGGCGGGGCATTTTCAGGGCAGGACTTTCCAGGGCACTTGGCAACCTCTAGAGTACCACCTGCACATAAACATCTTGGAGATGAGAGCGGTGCTTTTAGCGTTGCAAGCTCTTCAGGACTCTCTACCCACCAGGACTATTGCAATTCAGACAGACAATATGTCTGTAGTGTGGTACATCAACAAGCAGGGCAGAACCAAGTCCTATCCTTATGTCGAGAAGCACTCAGACTCTGGCAGTGGGCGATCTCCTCTCAACGGTTTTTGATGGCAACGCACATCCCCGGGAAGTCCAACGTCATAGCAGACAGGCTAAGCAGAGCTATTCGCATGCCTCACGAGTGGTCTCTCAATCAGTCATTAGCAGACAAAATCTTCAGCAGATGGGGTCAACCTTGCTGCGACCTTTTCACAACTCCTCTCAACAGCAAGGGCGACGATTTCTTCACTCTCTTCCCCCTTCCCGGACATTCCCCCAGAGATGCTCTAGTTCACGATTGGCCCCGGGGTTTTCTGTATGCATTCCCACCTTTTCCCCTAATTCCCAAACTAATTCAGAAGGCTACCACATTGGGATCCAGGATGATCCTCATTGCCCCTGGCCTCGACAAATTTGGTTCCTATTCCTGCATCGTCACCTGCTGGAGCAGCCTTGGAATCTGGACCCAGTGCCAGACCTCTTGGTCCATCAGTCGGGTGGGCTGCACCAATCCCTTCAGTCTCTCAACTTCACAGCTTGGTTGCTCCACTTCAAACCTTAGCCAGGCTTTCCACATATTTCTCAGCCGGTGCGTGAAATCATCCTTTCTTTGCATAAATCTACCACCAGGAAGACTTATGCTAGTAAGTGGAAACGTTTCTCTTTCTGGGCAGAGGCTAGGAATATAGACTCCTTTACAGCCCCTGTCCATCACATTCTAGATTTTTTAGCAGAACTCTTTCAAGCTGGTTCCTCATCTGCCACCATCAGGGTCCAATTAGCTGCTATCGCAAATTTCCACGCTGGCCTGTCAAAAACCAGCATCATGTCCCACAAACTTTGCAAGGCCTTTCTTAAAGGAACTATTTTGCTTAGGCCCCCGGTCAGAGATCCCCTGCATCCATGGGACTTAAACTTGATATTAGCGTCCTTGATTTTCCCCCCTTTTGAACCTGCAGCTTCCTGTTCTTTAAAATTGCTCTCCTGGAAGACTCTCTTTTTAATAGCCATCACCTCAGCTAGGAGAGTTTTGGAACTTCAGGCCCTCTGTATTTGTCCTCCTTACCTTGTGTTTCATAAGGATAGAGTTTCACTCAGGACTAATCCTTCATTTCTGCCCAAGATACCTTCCGAAACAAACCTGAATCAGGCTATTGATCTACCTGTCTTTTTTCCTAACTATTTGAACAAAGCTGAACAAAAGTTACACCAACTGGACATTCATAGGCAATTACGTTTTTATTTGGATAGGACTAAGCAAACAAGAAAATCAGACCAACTCTTCCTGTCCTATGCTGAGGGCAAACAGGGCCTGCCAGTTTCTAAAGTAACCTTATCCAGGTGGTTGTCCTCTATTATTACTTTGATTTATCAGCTGAGACATAAAGAACTCCCTACTAAACCTAAAGGTCATTCCACCAGAGCGTTAGCTACTTCGGTAGCTTTTCAAGCAAGACTACCAATGGAATCTATTTGTGCTGCAGCCACATGGGCCACTCCTCATACTTTCATTTCACATTATAAGTTGGATATGGCCTCTAGGAGTAGAGCTGATTTTGGTTCCACTGTGCTCAAGAGTCTGTTCCGATGAGCCACCCAGGACTAAGGTGCTAGGGACGCTGCCCCAACCAGCAAGAATGAAGGCGAGAGAGACAACTTAACATTAAGAAGTTATGTACCTACCATAACCCTACATGTTAGTTGTCTTCTTCTCACCTTCTTTCTTGCATCCCACCCTCCATCCCCCTAGCCTGGACAGACCGAGAAGAGTCCCTTTTTGAGGCCTTCTTCCTCTGGCTGAGTCTTATCTGGGTTATGTCCTCCTCTGTTTTAGTACTGTAGGTAAACCTTGTAGTTTGGACAGGTGTCCTTAAATTTTTCTATGGTGTTAGCTCTGCCAAACGAGATTTGGGTATCTAGCGCCAAGCATTGTGGGATATGGGGAGGCCTCGAGCCAGTAAATAGCTCTCGAGCTTTAGTAGATGGCCGATTCAGAGCCGAGGATCGGCTCTGACCCCAACCAGCAAGAAAGAAGGTGAGAAGAAGACAACTAACATGGAACGTTATGGTAGGTACATAACGTCCTATTTTAACAGTCATGGTGGTGGTATCCGGACTTTTTCTTCTTTTACGTTTTTTTACCAGCATCACCTTTAGTAGCTATCTGTGACTTTGCTTGGCATTCATAGTTTAAGTTATACTATTCTGTGGATTACAGTTATGATAATCAAAATTTTAGTGGCCACCCTGAAAAACATGTTTGTTGCCTGGTTATTCTGCACTATACTTTTTTTTTTTTTTTTTTTTTATTATTTGTGCTGTTGCGATCTATATCAGGGCTGGAAGGAGTTTAAATTAAATTTTAAAACTCCAGCCAGATCTGATTCATAGTGGAGTTAAAGAACATTTTAGTGCTCCTACATGATATACTGATAAATATTGCTCAGCTATTTTTGTATTAAATGTTCCATTTTCACAATGACGCACAAAAACAGTGAAAAAGTAATACGTGCAAATATATTTCACCATGTTTAACTGGTAAGCCTGAAGTCACAGTTGCATTGTAATCTCTGTTTTACCATCATGGCAAATCATGTTTTGTAATAAATCAATGGCTGTTACATCAACACCAGAATATTATGAGTCTATGTTCAGCTACCAAATTCGAAAAACAGTGACTTGCAAAACACTGAATGGAAAAGAGCGAATGGGAAAATCAGCAAACTAAAGCAGCATTGAAAAACACTTCATCGAATAGCCATAGTTGGCCAACAGCCAGGAAGCAATATGATATATAAGGTAAGTGAAGGGAAACCTTTTAACGTTTCCCTTTTCCTCACTGTAGTATGATCTCAGAGTTGGTATATATAGTTAGGGGGATGGGGGGGTGCATCTCCCCACCTTGGTTGGTTGTGTATTGACCGACTATGGCCATTCAATGTTGTTTTTTTTTCAATTATTTTTTTACTTCTCTGATTTCCTGTTCCTTGTTTATTTTTCTGTGTTTTATAGTTCACTTTCTTAAAAATTTGGTAGCCAAACATAGACCCGAATATTACGCCCTTATGACTGAAACTACAAAGTTAGATATTGCAGTATATTTTTGTATAAGCTGGTTGGAGATGTAAATGTTTGGGAGTTTTTAAACATCATTTCAGCTTCTGCTGTTTACATTCATTCAGCTGACAAAACTTGCAGAATTTCCTTGCCATTACTGAACTGTTCAACAACACTGATTTTGAGTTGTGATTTTGCCTACTCTGTAGTGTAGCCCATCTATTAATGTTTTAGATAATCACTTCTATGTGACAAAGAACTTTTACTCCTTACAGTACATCGCCTTGCAGAACAGTGTCATTTATTAATGTTCATGCATTTATCTTATGTCTAACTTGCTGGGCTTACCATGCTGCTAAAACTTCCAGTCAATTAGGATTCATACGTATGACACAACTAACTGTTCTGCCTGTCGGACTGCCGAAATATGCAGGCAATTAGTATTTAAGAATTTGGTTTTGTTCTACCCTGCTGTGCCTATTATTGTGAAAAAATGTGGGGGAGCCCTAAGTGGGTCAGTGCTATTCTCATATGGATGCATGCACTTTTTATTAATTTTTAAGGTTTTTTGACAAACATTTTGATTACTGTTGTTTTTCTCCTTGCTTAGTTAGCATATTCTTACTGACAAAGAAAATATGCAATGCAATAGTTAACTGGTCCCTGAGAAATCAGAAGAAAATTGTAAATACTAACACAACATTAAATAACATAAATAGAGTGGTGTGTCAGTGAAAAATAGCTATTTCAGATTTCAGAAAAATATCAGACTTACCTCATCCAGTGCACAGAATGTGATCACAGGATCACAAAATGTCACACTTACCTCATCCAGTGCACAGAATGTGATCATAAAATCACAAAATATCAGACTTACCTCATCCAGTGCACAGAATGTGATCATAGGATCACAAAATGTCCGACTTACCTCATCCAGTGCACATAATGTGATCATCAAATCACAAAATGTCAGACTTACCTCATCCAGTGCACAGAATGTGATCATAGGATCACAAAATGTCCGACTTACCTTATCCAGTGCACAGAATGTGATCATAGGATCACAAAATGTCAGACTTACCTCATCCAGTGCACAGAATATGATCATAACATCAGACAGTTGCTCAATACTCATGTTTTGTCTTGGAAGAGGCAAATTCTAGGATCAAAATTGACAAATACTTGATGTTGGCACAAACATAATTTATGCTGCTTTCTACTTTGACAAATTCATATAAGAGCATCAGTTCTATTATTTCTGTCAATTCACTTCTTATTTTGCTATTTATTGTGATATTTTCTTGTGGAGTTTTCTCACCTGGACTGAACTAAAATATATTTAAGTCAAACAATCTTGGCCTGAAAATAAATAAAAAAGTAAATAGATATGTTTTAAAGCACAGTGCTTGAATTTACCTAGTTCAAGCACTTGTGTTTCAGAAGAAGCTTGCCTATTAAGCTTTAGTGTTACTCTAGTTGCTTATGAGTCACATTTTCCAGGTATTTAGTTTGCAGTAGTTTTTCAACATTTCCTACAGTATCATATACTTTGTTTGAACAGGCTGTTTTATTAATCAGATGTGCAGTTTAGATAGTAAAATGTTACTGCTGTTGTTTTATGCTATTACTGATTTGAATTCAGAGCTGCTGCATTAATGCAAGTTAAGTAACATTTTATGGAAACTTAAATGAGGCCATCATATAACATTTAACAAAATTCAAATAAAATTACCGCAGTACATTTCTTTAACAAAAAGCTTCTGAGAGATTGTCTTTGTCTTTTGTAATTTTTGCACATATTTCTTTGGCTATTTGCATTAGTAAAAGACTGTGCAAGCAATGAATGCCCACAGCATTGCAACAGACAGTTTGCAAACCATAACTTTGTTTATTGCTTCTATATCATTTTGCCATTTATGACCAGAACATGATTAAGTACTTCCACTGCACAATAACACTTGTCATCACAATGACAATGTAATTACAATCTGATAATATTTAGAAGCATTATGATATTATTTTTAGTTAATGAATAATTATAATTACCACTAAGAAGCTAAAATTCCTCCAGAATTTATTTCATGTTTATGCAAATAAATATGTAAAGTCCTGCTGTACATACATTGGTAACATATTTTAAAACCCGTCATTCCGTTAGGTTTTAGTATATGTCATGCTTTAATTATTACCAAAACCTAATGTGCCTGTCAGGCTTGTTGTGTTTAATATCTGCATCTCTGATATAGTGAATTCTTAAAATAGTATGCCGTTAATTATGGTGGACCTATGGTAGCTTCTTTTGTTTGTAGATTGACAATGGAGAATATGCCAAATAGAACTATAGTTATTAGAAGTGTAAAGTAATGTAATGCTGCAAGTAGAAATAATTATAGGAGATATAGTAGAGACTGGAATATATTAAGAAAATGTTTTTTGAGTGCAGATTACTGCAGGATTAAATTTGACTACTAATTGTTTTAAGGTAGAAGTAAACACTACCAGAACATTAAGATGCACTCATAAAGTGTCTGATTCCAAGAGATACTGAAATGATGTCATCATCAAAGAGCATTTGGTAGGCATTATTTGGAGATAGCAAATAAAAATCTTGGAAAAAGGTTTATGATTTATATCTTCCCTTCGTTCAAGGCTAAGTGAGTTTGTCATAGATATTAAGTACTTTGGAAGGAATGTTACACTAAAACACATATCTGGGAATAATGAAATAATGAGACACAATCAAAGACTTCTTATAAGAAACCTAGTACCTTTGTACCCATAAACCACCCAGCAGTGGAACTGTTTACTCATCTATGTGAGAATGAAGTAGCTGTCTTAAGGCAAGAGTATAACAACTAGCACTTCCATAACCTGACCTATGGTGAAAGAAGAGCATTGCAGCAATTATTTGAAGAGGATGACATTGTAATTAAACCAGCCGATAAAGGTGGAGCTACAGTTGTAATAGATTCTGTTAAATAATGAAGCAAGATGGAAGAGATGTTAACTGATTCTAGGCCTACAGAAAGATATCCAGAATGGATGTTGACAGAGTTATAAGTAAGGTACAAGATGCTCTTTATGATATGCTTATGACTAGACAACTGACCAAAGAAATGTTTGATTATTTTGATGTTACTGACCCTCAAATACCATCTATAAGTGGCCTGCTGAAAATACACAAAAATAAAGTAGATCCTCCCATGCGGCCGATAGTTTCAGGGAGGGGGTGGGTCACTGAACCCTCGTCAGTATACATAGAAGATGAACTTAAGAAGCTACTACCTCAAGCTGCCGCTATATTGAACGATACTGATATTTTTTTAGAAAAAACTGTATCAAGCAATGTGTAGATTTGGTGACTATTCGTATTTGATATTGGTCACCATAGACATAGGTAGTTTGTTTACTGTGATACTCAATGAATACGGCATTGAAGCTATTAAACATTTTGTACCTCTGAAATTCTCTAATATTGAACAGATTTGTTTACTGTTGGAATTAGTACTGGACAACAATGTGTTTGTTTTTAGGAATACATTTTACTGGCAGCGATGAGAAGTAGAGATGGGCAGCCCATGTCCAAACAGCTACTCCAACTGAGACCTGGCCCAATGGGAATCTGAAAATATTCTAAATGCTTCCAACCCTTGGAATAAGAATTTGGTCTTTTATGGATACTTTGTGGATGACATTTTTGTTGTATGGGAAGGTGATGAATTATCTGGGTTTGTTTAAAATCTAGGTACCAAAACCACCTTTCTGGAATTTGAAGTTCATGCATCCAAAGAGGAAATAGAATATCTTGATGTGAAGATGCAACTGGATCCAGCCGTGGGCCTTGATACTACTTTACATAGAAAGGAAACTTGGAGAAATCGCTTTCTGCATAAAAGCAGCATGCATCATAGATTTGTTTTCTGCACTATTATGGAAAATCAAACTACTCGGATATCAAGACTGTATACAAAGGATGACACTTTCCTATTAGAACAAAAAAAAAATAATGAATAACCTTAAGGATAGGGAGTACACTGAAAGAGATGTTAACATGGATTTACATCATGTTATGGAAATATGAAAAAGAAGGGGACATTCTTATTACTCTGACAATGGACATATAAAAGGAACCAGAAATATAAATGGAGAATTTCGTTATCAAAAATTAGGGTCTATGTTGACCTACAGTATGGATACCCTGCAGATATGTAACATCATTAAAAAATATTTTCCAATTGTCACAGCTGATGAAGGATTATGAAATATAGTGGGGGAAGCTCCGAGATTTGTATTTAAAAACAAGAAGAACATCAAAAGATTATTATGTGGTAAAAATGGTTATCGTGAAGAGCGCTGTGGTTCCAAGAAAGAAGGCACCTTTAAATGTGGTAGATGCAAGGCATGTGCTTCTATCGATACTTGCAATCAATTTTGCCATCCGACCACAGGCAAAACATATAGTTGTAGAGGTTATGTCAGTTGTAATACCAGATATTTTATCTATATATCCTGAATCCTGAATTTCCTGACTGTTGACATCAACACTTTCCCTCCACCCCACCTGCCTCTCACTACCTCACCACTAATCTCCTAAGTCCCTTAACCTCCTCTCTGTTACATCCAACAGGCTCCATCTATCATGCACTCTCCTACTCCTAAAACCTTTATTTCCACTTCCTTCCTCATCCTTCTTCTACTTCCTCTATACAATGTCACCTCCTATACTCACTTCTATCTATACCCTCCACCTCTGCCTCCCCACCTCCCCCACACAACACACTTCCATAACATCTCAGCCTCTTTAGTTCCCTCCCACCCTTCCCTCCTCTTCAAAGTAAAACTTCTCCCAATCACTACTAAATACTACAAACCTAGACCTTTTCATTAGCAACACTTCTAACTAAGTACAAACCAAAACAACTTATTCCTTATCTCTCTTCCCTCTGCTTAGCCGGTGACATTCACCCTAATCCAGGACCAAACTTCGCTCCTACTAACCACACTAGCTCCCACAATAATTCCACCAATAAATACCTCAAATTCCTCACCATCAACGTCCAAAGCCTAAAAAATAAAATAACCCACTTTCATGCCTGGCTCACTTACAACTCACCTGACATTGTAGACATCTCTGAAACCTGGCTAAAACCTCACATAAGTGACTCTGAATTCCTTCTCCCTGGATTTCAATCACTTCGATCTGACTGCCTAAGTACTCAAGGTGGCAGTGTCACACTAGTCTACTCCAACCAGCTGTCCTTTACCCCATATCCTAATCCCATCCATTCTTTTAATAATGCTGAACTTGTATCAGGCCGTCTAAAAATTAACAATCATAAAAGAATCCGCTTCATTTCCCTCTATATTCCTCCAGGTAACAACACCAACACCCTGGAAGACATCCTGTCTTGAGCCTCCTCAGATATTAAACTGGAAACCTACATATTGGGTGATGTAAATATAGACTGGAACAAAATCTACAACCCTATCCCCACCATGTCAGTCAATCTATTGAACTACACTCATCTTACTAACACCATCACTAGACCCAACAAAACCAACCCCCCAGGCTCTGTACTAGACTGGATCCTAGTATCTAATCCCAATAAAGTGATACAAACCACCTCCCTGCCTTCACCCATCGAGCTTCCCTCACCCCTCCACACTCCCACCAGTTTATCCACACTCGGAACCTCTTTAACCCTACTACTTTCTCTGATTCATTCAGGAATACCAATTGGAACCCCCTGAAAATTCTTCCATTAGACTCAGCCATTGACTTTTTCAATTCAGCTTTCTTAAATGTCCTTAACTCCCCAGCTCCAGTAAGAACAAAAAGAGTAAAAACTAAGACCACCCCGTGGCTTACCAAAGATACCAAAAATATTATGCTACAAAGAGATAAAACCTGGAATACCTCCAAACTAAACAACCAGACGTCTTACTTAAATACAAACAACTAAGAAATCTTGTCAAAAAACAAGTTATCAAAGATAAAAAGTCCTATTACATCAAAATGCAAACAAATCATGCAAAAAAACCCCAACATTTTGGAACTCTATCAACTCTCTCCTTAGGCCAGGTACTAAAAACAATCCCTGCCCCGACACCAGCAAATCTGACCTTGAAATTGCCTCACTATTCAACACCTTCTTCACCACTTCTATTGCTGAGCTAACCAAGACCTTTACCAACAACAACCCTCAACCCCACCCCAACCAAACATCCTCTCCTTCCTCTCCCCCCCACTTTCGAACTCAAACCCATCTCCACCTACCAAATAAAGAAACTACTCTCTACTAAAGCCTTGCTCCAATGCCCCCAACAACATTCCCTCCTCCTTCTTAAAAATAGCCTCCGATCGTATTGCTCTCCCTATTAGCATCCTGATCAATAGATTCCCTACTTGAATCCTATGTACCCAAACTATGGCACTCTGCATATATTCTTCCACTTTACAAGGGTGGCAAAAACTGTAACGTATCTAATTTCTGCCCCATAGCCATCCTTTCCTCTCTCTCTAAACTCCTTGAAAAATGCATCCACCTTCAGATCTTGCCATTTCTTACCAAACACCAGCTATTCCCTCCTACCCAACACAGCTTCCGCCCAGGACATAGTACCAACACTGCCCTTCTTTCCTTCTTACAAACTGTCAATTTAGCCCGTGACTCTGGTAATTTAGTATCCTCAGTTCTGTTGGACTTATCTAAAGCTTTTGATACTATCTCCCACATCCACCTTCTAAATCATCTGTCTAATCTCAATCGCTCCCACAAAACTCTCTCCTGGTTTTCCAGCTATCTTTCCGACAGGTCCCAGGCTGTCAAATGGGGCCAGGGCACCTCCACCTTCCATCCTACCCCCACTGGAGTACCCCAAGGATCCATATTTGGCCCAATTCTATTCAACATCTTTATTAACGACTTTTACAAGGCCATACCCAATACTAAAATTATTCAATATGCTGACGATTCTACTTTGATCTGCGGCGCCTCCAACTTAACAGATCTCCAACTACTGACACAAACAGTCTTCTCTACTACCGAAAACTGGATGCTCCAAAATCACCTCTCATTAAATGCTAACAAAACTAAAATCCCTCTATTCTCTCCTTCTAAGTCCTCCCCTATTGATAAAAACTCATTCCAAATAATCAGCCATAACAACTCCATTTTAGAGGTCGTTCTCTCCGCCAAACATCTTGGTGCAACTATTGATGAACACCTAAAATTTAATACTCACGTCCAGCTAAACATAAAGAAAACCCACATAAAACTCGGCCTACTTTATAGAAACAACCACTTCCTCTCTCCTGCTACCAGACTAACTCTCGCCGCTTCTTATCTCCTTCCCTCTCTACTGTATGGCACCCCTCTGCTTACTAATTTATCCTCCTCACTATCCTCCAAACTAGAAATATGTTACAATAAAATCTTCAGATTTGCTACCAAAGCCAAATCTTCCTCTCATCACTGTTCCTCCCTTCACTCATTAAACTGGCTTAAACTCCATAACCAACTTGACTTTCTCCAAATCACGACTGCCTATAGACTACTATTCCAACCTACCAAGTGCCCTGCACTATCCAATATCCTACAACCATATACTCCCCATAAAACATTTAGATCTACCCACCAAAACCTAATCACAATCCACAAACCCAAGTGCCCAGCTGGTCAACTTCTGCTTTCCTTCACCTTAGCAAAAAAAATGGAATGCTCTTCCCTCCACTCTTAGGACCTGCGATAACCTCAAAAACTTTAAAACTCTTCTTCATTCTAACCTTTACTCAAACAGGAAATGCAACTGTACTCTTCACCCTATACCTCTCAAGGTCTCCTCCACTTTTACTCCTGGCTAACCTCTTACCTAGCTAATCTTGCTCATTTGTCTTATTTATATATAACTGTACTGTAAAATCTAGCCTCAAGGCCATTTGCCTGTTTTTTACACCTAAGCAAAATTGTAATTGTTTGTTTCTTTATGAATGCTACCTGTTTATTTGTCAGTTATGCAAAGTTTCTTATTAGTAATTATTCATGTAACTATGTATTGTTGGAGCTTTTCTCCCTGGGCCTTCACTGAAAACGGGCTCCCCGAGCCCAGTGGACCTCCCCGGTCATCAAACTGGAATAAATAAATAAATAAATAAATAAATATCTAGCTGTTTCAGCTGCCCTGCTTATTACATTGGGAAGACCAATCGGCAATTTAAAGAGAGGATATTTTGTAATTTACGGGACATAAAAAATCAAGTTAAAAGTAATGCTCCAGCTTGTCACCTAATGACTTTTCCTTCATATTCCTTTAAGTTTAAGGTGATGGAACAGATATCTGAGAATAACAGAGGTGGTGACATACAAAACAAAGCAGAAATAGTGGAGGTCAGATGGATAATTGATTTAAGAGCAGATCGCACTCCAGGCTTGAATGGGATGGTGCCTTTTAAACCCATTTCGAAAGGAAGATGTCTCTTTAAGTAACAGCTCATTGGTTAATTTTGAGGGCATGTCCTAGATTTGATGGTTGATTGGATGAGACTTGAGACAGTTTGGCATTGGCCCTATGAATGAATAATGATTGGTGGAGGTCTCTTAATTCTCATGAGTGATTTTAATGAAATAGGATCTGAAGAAGGCTATGGCCGAAAGAGCTTATCCTGTTTATGACGTATTAAAATTTTATTTGGTTCAAAGTTCTTTTGTTCAAAGTATTTGAATAAATATTTTTATGTTGACTGTTGATTTTACATTTTCTACATTGCCTGCCATTCTACAGAAGTGTTCTACTTGTGGTGATACGTACAGAATTTTACAGACGCTGTGCTCTTTTTTTCCTTTGAACTACCTTTTAGCGGTTTCCAAGTTTGTTGTACTTCATAAAAATCCAGATTAGGTACTTAACTCTGATTAAGAACTTTTTACTTGTATTTCTGCATGTCTAGTTGTGGGTCATAGTAGTGGGTCATAAACTGCAGAAATCTCCTTGTTATACTTTTAAGGAGGCCCATGTGTGATGGTTAAGAAGAAGTTTAGAGGGATAAATACAACAACAGGAAGAACGGTGTTATATAAAATATTTTTTTACATGTTCATATTGCAATTACTTGATATATTTAGGATCAATCACTCAACATGTCAGCTGATGTAATCTATTACCCATCTTCAATATTAGAACTATTCGCACACCTGACAAGCTTCCTTCACAAACACCTATCAGGTTCCCTAAGTATCCAAAAGCTGACCTTGATACTTAACTCACATCATTTTATTCCTTCAGAACAAACTTGTCACCCCTCATAAATTACCACCAGATCCAAATACAGGTAAAAAAACTCCTTGAAATAAAAATTAAAAAAAAAATAAGTAAAAATAAATAAGTAAATAATAAAGAGGGAAAGAAAAAGAAATTCAAGCTGTAACTCATTAATCTCTACTCACCAGCTGCAAGTGAAACAAGAAAGCAAAAATAAATAAATATAAAAAGAAAGAAAGAAATGTAAGTCAAAGGGGGAGCAAATAAACTGTAAAAACATTTTAAACAAAATAAAATAAAATATGTAATAATAATAGTAACAGTCTTCTTCTTCTTTCAGCTTTTCCCGGTTAGGGGTCGCCATAGCGGATCACTCGTCCGCTCATGACTGGCAGTGAAATTTTACAGTGTCGTGTTGCCAGCCTGGCTCCCACCCTTCCACAGAAGGCACACACACACACACGAACTCATGCCTAGGGCCAATTTAGAGTATCCAATCCACCTACAGCATGTCTTTGGGATGTGGGAGGAAACCCACGCAACCACAGAGAGGACATGCAGACTCCGCATAGAAGGCACCCCAGCTGAGGATCGAACCGGAGAACCTCTTGCTGTGAGGCAATAATAATAGTAACAGTAATAATAATAAAAAGAAGAAGAAAATGTAAAAAAATGATGCATGCAAATCAGATGTCAGATATTTTTAATACCCTGTAACTGAAAAAAGATTGGGGTACAAACAGATACAACACCAGACCCCATATAAATATGCATATAAACACACACACACACACATATATATATATATATATATATATATATATACATGTATGTACACACACACACATATATATATATATATATATATATATATATATATATATATATATATATATATATATATATATATATATATATATATATATATATATATATATATATATATATATATATATATATATATATGGGTCTGCTATACATGGTCGGCATTTCAGAATTTCTAAGACCATATGGCTGAGACAATATGATTGACATTCGAAATGTCGACCATGTAATTAATATACCAACTTCGAGATCACACTACAGTGCGGAAGATGGAAATCTTTCCATTCTGCACTGTACGTATGGTCGACATTTCGAATGTCAATCATATGGTCTGTGCCATATATTCTTCGACATTCTGAAATGTCGACCATGTGAAGGGGACCCAAATATATATGTGTGTGTGTGTATATATATATATATATATATATATATATATATATATATATATATATATATATATATATATATATAATTTTATATATGTGTGTGTGGGAGTGGGGCAATTTCTGTCTATCAGGAAATTCAGGACAGTGTCAGGTATTGTCTAGTTGATAGTCAAGTGCATAAATTGTTGGATTTTGTCCATAATTTAGTAGCATGGTTTGGATACATGTAAATTACAACTGTGTTAGCAGTCGATGTGTAAATTAACAAAACTACTGGAAGGTAGTGCATATTACCTATCCAGAGCCGTGCAAACTAGTGAGATACAAAAAATCAGAGTAGTCCAGTTGTAAAGAGACCCTGCGAAAGTACTGAAATGGCATTAAACAACAAGGATGTAGTCAGACAGTGAAGAAGTATGGTATCTGCAAGCCTGCGGTGAGATGAAATGAAATGACTTTAAAATCCCATAGTGCAAAATAGACAACAAGGGTGTTTGTATGTGGCAAATCAGTATCCTAATTCTCACCCTTATGAAGCTATTTAATCCATACTGGACTGACACATTTTAGGGTTAGCACTCTTTTTATGCTCTGTGTTGCATTCCAGCACCTTTACATCTCCTCTGTCTAATTCCTCTTCTCTTATTCTCACTCACGTAGGTTCTGGAAATTACAGAAGACTTCAGCATACTGCTTCAACCTCTAATCATGACAGTACAAACTGTATACCAACCTCCAAACCAGTACACAAACATCAAAAATCCTTGGAATTCCAACAATGGGAAATGACCCCACCTACCAAATCCAACACTTATTGAATGATCCCACTGATTTCCTGAAGCATGTACAACCGATAACATATGAATAAGCATGTTCACAGGGGAGCTTGCCCCCTACTACTTACATGGTGGGATCTACATCAATCACAGCCCTTCAACTTGTAGTTGCTAACACTAACTTCACATAGACATGAGCAATGGGACACAACTGGTACTGTTTAATGCTTGCTGTCTTCTTTTCTCCACATTTGCACAATCTCCGTTACAAGTACAAAAAGAGTAACAGTACTGTTTAGTGATTAGAATTTGAGATTATGATCTTTACTCAACATACAGGACAATCAGTGAATGGAAGCCAGTCAGCAAAGATTCAATGAAACATGTCTGACATAAATGCAAATTTTTTTTAACAAAACGTGTTCACCCTTCACACAGCATTATTATTTACATACCATCTTATATATTCAAACTTTTTTGTCATTCTGTTCTTGAAAATGAGTCTAGAAAACTTAAATATTTTTGTTTTGATTGTACTGTTATTTAAAAAAAAATTACTAAATAAATAAATAAATTGCACTGAGTCCATGACCAATTTTAAGTGTATTCTGGATAAAAACTGGGCAAATAAATTCAATTGTTGGTGGCGTTATCAAAACAGTACAAAGCTTCAAATGTCCATGTGGTTGGTTAATCCCTTTCCTAATCTGTTTGACTCATGTCTGCCGGATTGGGAGTTAAACCCTTTCATTGTATGCCAGTTGTTACTGTGTTAATAGCTTATTAAGTAATGAACATAAGTAGAAACTGGGTAAAGGATTTCTAATTCCAGCCTTAGAATACACCATCTCATTTGTTGCAGCTATCTCTGCAGAAGACTTGAGCTGGTTTGAAACAAGGGAAAACAAAATGTTCTGATTCATGACTGGGAGTGAGCGTTGCTTTACCACTGTCCTTAAAGCTGGATGGAATTTAATTTTTATGATTTATACATTACTCAGCAAGGAGATCCACAGACACTCTGGTTGCTCAGAATTCTCAGAACCAAACCAGTTAAAAGGACACTTGGGTCCAGTTTATCTGTTTCATTTTCTGTGGTCATCCACCCAACATTTCTTACGTTTTACCTTTAAAGCATTTTCTATTTTGTGGCCCAAAACTTGGTAATTTTACTTCCTCATCTAATAAACTGCCTCATTCATCGCTTAAAAAGCTGCCAGCTTTTAAAGACAATGTGGACTAAAACATAATGCCTTATTTCCAAAGGGAATAATGTGCAGATCCATCCATAACCTATTTTTCCACATAGGGTCAGGGTGTCACTTCAACAGTAGCAATCATCTAGTGTCAAGGCTTACACTGCTGGGTGGCTAACTCTGCCTCCATAGTTCTTCCACACCACACAATTGCATGCACACTCACACCGATGGCCAATTTGCAGGTCCACTCCATCTACTGAATGTCATTGGAATGTGGGAGGAAACTGGAGCACCCAAAGGTAACCAATGCAAACAGAGGGAGGATAAGCAGGCTTCACACAAAAGGCACCCCAGATGAGAATCGAACCAGGGAGCCTGTTGCACTGAGGCAACAACACTATCTGCTGCACCACTGTGCCACTCTATAATATGCAGATGTACAGAGGCAATAATTCAACTCCTCAGGAACTAAGTTTTATTGTGTCAGATATCAGCTAAGGAAGATGTATAGACTATAACTAATGATCTGATATTGTTAATCCTAGTTCATTCCTTATGTATGGGTATCGATTCTGACCTCGGAACTGAGCCAGCCATCTTCCAAGCTCGTGTCAGCTACAAACTCTCAAGCTAAACTCTTACCCAGAATTCCCCTCTCCCTGTTACCTCAGATTTTGTTTGCCGCATCGCCATTCGGTCAAGTCAAGCTGCTTCTCTTGAGCTAAGTATAGATATTTGTTGTCAGACTAGTCTAATATGACCTTTTCTGTCAGAAAAGTTTCTAATTTGTTATCTCTTACCCTATCGCATTTAGCGACTATATCTTCTTGAGTTTCCTTCTCTTTACTCTGCAATTTTTACCGCAAGGTATTTTCTCCCTTACCATCATTGGTAAACCCTTCTTTTCTTCATTACCTTCGGGTATTCTTTTATACCATTGCTGGTACCCTTTCTTCTTTCTCCTTTCTCCTTTTCTATCATGGCAGATAAAAAAGGTAGTCCAGGATTTAAAAGGTGTTCAGATTGTGGACACAAATTACCTACATCAGATGCACACTCTTTGTGTGTTTATTGCTTGGGTGTGTCTCACTTATCTGTTGACCCGCCCTGTGCTATTTGTAAGACTTTTTCCAATAGAACTTTGATTGAGAGGAAAAATAAGTTGTTGCTGAAGGGACTTCTTAAATCTCCCTTTTCAGAGGCTATTTCTGGGTTGGAGGCTTCAACCCCTCCTAGAGCCCATAAGAAAATATCGGATGATCCTACAAAGGCCAAGTCTCTGCCTTCGTCCCCGGCTGGGGACTCCCACCAACCAAGACCTAAGAAGGCTAAGATTTCTGCTTCGGAGCTCACTCGGTCGGACCCAGCACTTTTGGTGCTTAGACCTTCAGCACCAAGGCCTTCGGCGCCATCAGTGATTTTGGCTCCGTCTACTGTAGCCTTTCTGTATTGGTACTGAGGGGCTCGTTGGTTCAGACTACTAGTACTACTACTACTACTACATCGGCACCGACTGTTCAGTCGGCACAGACCTTGACCACGTTGGCTCCGACATCTTACTCGGAACCAACGCCTCAGTTATTGACACCAATTTTGTCGGTTCCAACTTTGGTACCAGCATCCACTTTGGCACTGATCTTTTTGTCAGTGCAGACCGTGACCTCAGCACCAATGATTTCCTCGGTGCAGACACCCATAGTCCAGTCTCTCTCTGCACCATTGTTCTCAGTGTGGACTGGTGAGGTGGGCACTGAGCTTGTCTCTTCTGTGGACAGACCTGTTTCTCCCTCAGCTGTGTCCGTGAGGTCCACTAGAGGCCTTTCTGAACACGACGTGTTGCGTTTTCTGGATTATGTGCTTCTGGCCAGAGGTATCCCGCCCCCAGGACCTATCCTTCCTTGGGAGGTGATCACCCATCGCCAAAGACCACTTCTTATTCTCTTCCTTCATTGCCTTTGAAGTCCCTTGATATAGCACAGTCTTCCCCCCTCTACGGTTTCCTTTATGGACCTCACTAAGGAACTGCAGTTGCCTTCGTGGCAGGAGAGTTTTCTACGACCCAGGATGACAGTTGTGACACGCATAATTTTTTGTTTGACAGCCATCCGGGGATTCCGGGTCAGCAGGCTGAGCCACTTAGGGGAGAGGTGACCCCTGTCCTGGATGCTCACCCCTCTTCAGGTGGACCAGCATTCCAACTGATGGAGAAGTCTCTGGCTTCTGCTGGCAATACTGTGCTGCCTATCTCCCTGCCCTCCTCTGGACTGCTATGTTCACAAGTCGCACCTAGCGGACACCGGGCGCAAGGGTCTCAGGACATATTCCCACAGGAAACCCCCTTTCCATTGTCTTCCCCAGCTTCCCCTTCTGAGGAAGTTCACCAGAAAAGTTTGTGCAAGAGGAAGCACATGGACTCCACAGAGGAGTCCCTCACTGAAGACACAGACTTTGATGATGTCGAAGGATCCTCTCGGTCACCCTCTGAGGTATCCTTTGATGATATCCTCGAAATCTTTAAACAGAGAGGTGACTGGCAGCCCTATAATCTGACCTCTGAGGAGTCTGTTTTCCTGCAGACTTTTCGCGCCTGGCCCCCTACCTCCTGGGTTACTCCACCTGCTGATGAACTGGTCCAGCTCATCATGCAGTGTGCGTGGAAGGCTCCTGACACCATCGAGGCTATTCCCCGGAGGCCAGATAAGATTTTGTCCCCTTCTGCTACAGACCCCCATTGGTCTAAAGGTCTTCCTGTGGATGCCGTGGCGGTGGCGGCCGCAACCAAAAAGGATCTGGCGGAAGAAGAAAGACAGACTGTCCATCCACCCAACAAAGAGTCCCAGGCCCTGGACAAGATAGGGAAGCGCATCTTTGTATCAGCAACCTTTGCTATCAGGTCCCTGAATTATATTGCACACTTTACCAGACTTCAAAGGGATCTAATTTCAAGCTCTCTGAAACCTTGGCTGGTGCCAAGTCTGATGAGGGCCGTGACAAAGTGGCCTCTCAGCTGGCCACCATTGAGTCAATATCTAACTCCTCCATGCGACTGATATCTCATGCATCAGAAGAAGCAGCTAGAGTGGCGGGTTCAGCTGTGGTCTTGAGACGACAAGCCTGGATATGCTTGTGCAATTTCGCGGAACCCTTTAAGGCTTCCTTTCTTAATGCTGCCATTGAAGCCTCTTTGTTGTTTGGGCCCAAAGTTAAAAGCACATTGGCTAGATGTGAACAGGACGGTAATACCCTTTCTGCCATAGGTGTCTGTTATTCTTCCCCTCAACGTGCTTTCTCCCGAAACCAAAAGAGTGGGAAGATATGGTTCAAGAAGTCTCAGGGTCCTTTCCGTGACACACAGGCTGAGTTCTCCCCTAGAGGCAGAGGGGGAAATTCACAGGGAAGACGCCCCTTTCAGGGCAGAGGGGGTCCATATAACCAAGGTTCCAGGGACTCTTTTACTGGCCAATCCTGCCAGCACTCCTGAAGAGCGGCCCAACTTCTTTCCTCTGGAGGTGGTTGGGGTCGTTTCTCCTTGTACCGTTCTGCCTGGCTAGCCATCACCACTGATTCTTGGGTACAAAGGATTATAACCAGAGGTTATCATATCCCCTTCGATCTTTGTCCTGTCCCTTCAAAAAACCTACCCGACATTCCACCCAGTTAAAGGGAGGAAGCAGCACTAGAGATAAAAAAAGCTGCTTAGTTAAGAGTCATCCAAATAGTCCCTCCAGACCAGATAGGATCCGGATTCCACTCAAGACTATTTTTGGTGCCAAAGAAAACCGGGGACTGGAGACCAATTTTGGATCTCAGTGTATTGAACAAATTTGTGTGAGTACAAAAATTCCAGATGGTCACTATACAGTCTATCATCCCGCTTTTGGAAAAAGACGATTGGATGTGCTCGATAGATCTTCAAGATGCGTACTACCACTTAAAAGTAGACAGGCCATCAAGAAGATTTCTGCGCTTCCGTGCAGGAGCTAGTCACTACCAGTTCAGAGTAATGCCCTTCGGACTCTCTACAGCCCCCAGAGTTTTCACAAAATGCATGGCAGTCATCACAGCTCACTTGCGACTACAAGGATTCCAGGTGTTTCCATACCAGGACGACTGGCTCATCTCCGCCTCCACCAGACATCTATTGGAAGAAGCCTTGGCATACTCTCTCCTCACTGCACAAAGGCTAGGCATAACCATAAACTGGCAAAAATCCAGTCTCACCCCATCTCAGTCCACAGAATTCATAAGGGTCATCTTGGATACAAAGAATTGCAGAGCATCCATTCCAGAGCACAGAATTCTAAGGATAAAGCAACAACTGATCCCAATCCTTTCAAGGGAGAAATCCACAGCTCACTCTGTCCTACAGCTGTTGGGTTCCATGGCAGCCTTCATCACCATTGTCCCCCTGGCCAGGTTTCATATGAGGCTTCTACAATGGCTACTGCTCACCCAATGGTATCCTTTTCAGCATCGTCTTTCAGCCAAGATTCGAGTAAACCACAGGTGCAAACAGGATTTAAATTGGTGAATGACCCACAACCCGTCACAGTGGTCTCGCCCCTTCTCCCCCCAGTAGCCCAAGGCTACACTGACCGCGGACGCCTCCCTGATGGGGTGGGGAGGGGGCTATGTCAGGGACAGACAGTCCAAGGGACTTGGTCTGAATTGGAGGCCCAACTGCATATAAATGTTCTAGAGCTGAGGGCAGTGCTTCTGGTGTTGCAAGCATTCCATCCCCTGCTGCCCTCTGGGACGACTGCGATACATTCAGACAATATGGCGGTGGTCTGGTACATCAACAAACAGGGTGGAACCAAATCGTACCCCCTTTGTTGAGAGGCCATGAGGATATGGCAATGGGCGATGGCTACCAACCGTTTTCTTCTAGCAACACACATTCTCGGGAGTTCCAACATGATAGCAGACAGACTCAGCAGGTGCATTCTACAACCTCACAAGTGGTCCCTGAATCCCTTGATCTTGATAGTGGCGGAGATCTTCCACCGCTGGGGCTGTCCTTGCTGCGACCTCTTTGCATCCTCGTCCAACTACAAATGCAGCAACTACTTCACCCTGATTCCCCCTCTGGGACAGTCACCCAGGGGACTCTAGTCCACGACTGGCCCTCGGGTCTTCTTTATGCTTTTCCACCTCTTCCCCTCATTCCCCAGTTTCTGTAGAAAGTCTGTCGGTTGAAGAGCAAGGTGATCCTCATAGCAGCAAATTGGCCTCATCAGATTTGGTTCCCCTTCCTTTGGCCTCACCTGCTAGATCAACCATGGATCCTCCATCCAAACCCGGGGATAATCTCCCATCCACAGAATCTGATTCATCCCAACTTGGACAGCCTGAAGCTCACAGCTTGGCTCCTCCAATTCCCTGGATTGCCAGGCAGAATGATCTTTCTTTACAAGTACGGGACATTCTTATTGCATCTCATAAGTCTTCCACTAGAATTACTTATCTAAGCAAGTGGAAAAGATTTACCTGTTGGCTGAAAGAAAAACAAGTGGATCCCTTCTCAGTACCGGTGTCGATAATACTAGAGTATCTGGCTGACCTATTTCAATCAGGTCTATCGGCCTCTACCATTAGAGTTCAATTGGCTGCAATACCTAATTTCCATGAGGGTGTCCAAGACTCCTCTCTTATGTCACACAAATTATGCAAGACCTTCATAAAAGGTGTGAATCATCTGACGCCCCCTTTTAGAGAACCTATTCAACCATGGGACCTGTCATTAGTTCTACAAGCTCTGACAATGCCACCCTTCGAACCAGCTTCTTCTTGTTACCTCAAATATTTGTCATGGAAAACCTTGTTTTTGGTCGCCATTACTTCTGCCAGATGTATCTCTGAGCTTCAAGCCTTATGCATCGAGTCCATACTTGATTTTTCATGGAGACAGAGTGTCTTTGAGAACTAATCCTTCATTTCTGCCAAAAGTGATCTCTGAAATGTCCATTAATCAAACCATTGAATTGCCAGTTTTCTTTCCCAATCATTCAAACAGAGGAGAGTATTGCCTACATACCCTAAATATTCACAGGCAAATTCACTTCTACTTGAACAGGACTAAGGCCTCTCGTAAATCAGACCAGTTATTTTTGGCCTATTCTGGACCTAGATTAGGATGTGTTGTTTGTAAGGTCACATTGGCTAGATGGTTGAAAGACTGTGTGACCTTCATTTATACACAACATATTATCCCATTGCCTACTACCATAAAGGCTCATTCGACAAGGTTGGTGGCAACTTCTGCTGCCTTCCATGCCAGAGCTTCTTTACATGACATCTGTGCAGCTGCAACTTGGTCTACGCCTCATACCTTCATCAATCATTACAAATTGGATTTGGCCTCCAGGGGAAGAGCATCTTTTGGTTCTATGGTGCTTAGGCATGTCCTTCCATGAGAGCCTCCCAGGAACAGAGGTAGCTGGGGACTCTGTCCCATATGTAAGGAATGAACAAGGATTAACAATATCAGATAAAGAAGTTGTGTCTTACCATAATGTTCCATCTGTATTGTTGATCCTCGTTCAGTCATTATGACCCTCCCTCCTTCCCCCTCCAGTGGCTTTAAGTGGATCTCACCATCCAGTTCTTTTAGGTCATTTGACCAGAGGTAGCCTCTACCTTCTTTTGACTTACAAACTCAAACTGAGGTATGAGGGAGAGGGGAATTCTGGGTAAGAGTTTAGCTCGAGAGTTTGTAACTGACACTAGCTTGGAAGATGGCCGGCTCGGTTCCGAGCTCGGAACCGATACCCATACGTAATGACTGAACGAGGATCAACAATACAGATGGAACATTATGGTAAGACATAACTTCTTTATCTTCTTTTCCTGGTTAGGGCTCATCACAGTGGAACTCCAGTCCGCTAATGATTGGCAGTATATTTTTATGGTGCCGAGGTGCCAGCTCGATGCTCAACCTTCAAAGAAGGCACTCCCTACGCATGTCTTTCTAATGCCACTCGACCACGGGGAGGACATGCAGACTCCACAAAGAAGGCACTGCAGCCGAGAATCGAACGGGAGAACCTCTTGCTATGAGGCGACAATGCTACTGCTGCACCACCGCAGCTTACTAGAAAGAACAGTGTAAAATTTAATTTAAACATAATATCATTAGTTATATATAGACTATAACTAATGATATTAATGTTTAAATTAAATTTTACACTGTTCTTTCTGTACCTAATTCTGTGTAGCACTATTTATTGCATTTATGCTGTCTTAATTCTTTTTATTGCTTTTTTGCTAGGTCATGGCTGAAGATAAACCCTGGTAGTCCAGTTCATCATTCTGTAAAAATAAATAAATGCATACATACATTTAAATAAAATAAGCATGGACCACTGAGGCACACTTCATCAATCAATCTGCATTGCTAGTTAAAAGTATTCATGACAAAGCTGTTGTTGGATATACATTAGAATGTACCAGTCCATGCAGTCACTTTTGACATTACTTCAGTATGCACAGTGACTAGCTTACTATTTCTGCACAACTATGGAGGTTTATGTATGATCCCAGATGTCTTGAACTTCATAATTTCTTTGAAAAACAACATTTCAAACATTGTTTATGTTCTTTGTTGGAGATCCTGTAAAATACTCTTTCCAACTTTCAGTTGAACACTGTTTGTTTTCATGTGCAGTCCTATAAACCGTATAGGTGCCTGTGATGCACATTTACTGCAGTATGTATCAGTTCTGAAACATTTTGTTTTGCTTCAATTACACAGGGCCTCCTTCCGCTCCAAGGAATGCTATCTCCAACGTGAATGAGACAAGTGTGTTTTTGGAATGGATCCCCCCTGCTGATACTGGTGGACGGAAGGATGTGACCTACAACATCATTTGTAAGAAGTGCAGTTCTGACTCAAGCGTATGTGAAGAATGTGGCAACCGTGTACGATATCTCCAGCAGCAGGCTGGCTTGAAGAACACTTCTGTCATGGTGGTTGATCTTCTAGCCCACACTAACTACACATTTGAGATTGAGGCAGTGAATGGTGTGTCAGATCTGATCTCTTCTGCCCGACAGTATGTTTCTGTCAATGTGACTACTAATCAGGCAGGTAAGTGGCAGCTTCTAGTGAGGATGTTTGAACAGCTAGTGATAGATAGCTAGAAAATGGTATAGAATTTCAATTCATTGTCATTGAAATTAATCTTGCCAGCAGAGGCAGTGGCTGAGGCAGATAGTGTTTGTCATCACTGTCAGAAGCAATGTTCAGTAAAAGTACACTTCTGACACAAATTAACAAATCCATTCAGAAACATTGCTGGCTGATGCTGTGACCTTAGGGGCTTTAATTGAGATGCGTTGCTTTACAGAAAGAACACGCTGCATACCCGACTTGATGAAATGGGATAGACAAGTAGAACAAAAAAAGTGTTTACAAATGCAGCATTAAATGTAAAGCAACAAAGAAAGAAAGAAATGCTATATCCACTTTATCACTGCATATTTAATGACATGTCTTTTCTCAGAATTAAAAGAATGCTGAGCAGAGGATGATAGAGAAAAATTACTGGGGGTAGAAGGTGAGGTGATAATTTGATAAACATGAGAGGGGACACACATGCAGGAATAGAATTTTAAAAAAACAAGTGTCAGTGCATTGACAGCACAGAATGGATGGCAAGCAGCCCTACTGAGGACAATTTTCATGGTAGTAGTTCTCTGCATAGGTAGTTAGCCAGGAGGCCGATGCATTGTATAATGGTTATTTTAGTCATTTTCTGCTTATCAATAATTTTAATGTTGCTTTTATTGTCTTCTTTTGACACATTGTGTCTTTCTTGTATGACTTCTTGTGAATGGAAGTGTCTTAAAATAACGTTTTGATTTGAATTGCCTTAGAATGACACCAGTGCGCACATGCTTATATCAAGTATAAGAAATTGCCACTGAACACGGAAGTGCAGTGGCTCATTGATACAGGAAGTATTTACATGTACTGTACACTCAAGGCACTATTTTCATTCACTGTTTGCAAGTTTTCCAAGATTATTACCTTACTTCCCAGGAAAGGAAGACATCCTTTTATTTATCATGACTGTGTGTAGATATGTCTCAAGTACCTCTTTAATGGTGTGTACTGACTGTCGAAAGAATAAATCTACTACAAAAAAAAAGAAAGAAAAAGAAAAATGAGACTGTCCCTAATTTCTGGAATTCATTAATACTCTACCAACAGTATATATGTTAAAGTGATACCTATTAATAGAATGTACCACAAAATGATAAATGGTACATTCTGGCCTTAATTAGGTTAATTTATTGAAAATATAATAATAACATTCTAAAGACTGTCAGTCTTTTAATTGACTCCAAGTAAACTGTATCCTTTTAAGTACAAGTGCTTACTTATTTCTAGAATAAATCTGTGTAAAGTTATTTGCTTTTCTGTTCTTGTTCGAACATTATTATTTAATGATATCTCTGAAATAACTGAAAATGTTATGAAGTTGTAAGCCGATTGTTAGAATTTAGTGCACTCTATACATGTCGCAATAAAAATCTTAAGGAAAAAAGAAAAGAAAGGAGCATGTATTCTTAACAACACTTACACTTCTAATATAGCTTGGGTTTCAATGGAGAGATATTTTTCTTTTAAACTAATTAATCAAACTATTGTTTTCTTTACTACAGGCAATTTATTAGTATACTTGTATCAAAAAAATAAAAACAAGTTAGACAAGGCAATGCCCTGTGTTTTGCACTCTCTGTTATTGTAGGCAGTGACTGTTCTGCTAGAATGTTCTGCTATATGTTATGTCATCCCATTGCTGAAGCCTCACAACAGAGCTTCCAAATGTAATAATGCTGACAACTTCAGTCGAAACTTTGTGAAAACTGTCAGTTCCTTCTCTGTTGCCATAGAATGACAGACTTTCACTCGTTACCTTAAAATAAATCAGGTAGAAATTTCCTATAAAAAACCCATGTGGCAAAAGAAAATAGGGAGTGCAGTAACTGTGAAATTTTGACAGGAGATTTTTCTGTTGTCACATTCCTTGCCACAGTGTGATGTGGTCAATTGAATGCTAAGTGATACATGATTATGTCATCCACTTTTATCAGTGTTACCGTATATGTCTACCCATGGAATGCAGTGGCAGTGACTATGTTGTGATACTTTGTATGTGTACCCATGGAATGCAGTGGCAGTGGTTATGCCATGTTACTGTGTATGTATACACATAGACTGCAGTGGCAGTGACTATGCCATGCTCATGTGTATGTGTACCTATGGACTGCAGTGCCAGTGACTATGCCATGTTACTGTGTATGTATACCCATAGACTGCAGTGGCAGTGACTATGCTGTGTTACTGTGTAAGTGTACCCCTGGAATGCAGTGGCAGTGATTATGCATGTTACTGTGTATGTGTACCCATGGAATGAAAATGTCAGTGACTATGCTGTGTTACTGTGTATGTGTACTCATGGAATGCAGTGGCAGTGACTATGCCATGTTACTGTATATGTGTACCCATGGAATGCAGTGGCAGTGACTATGCCGTGCTACTGTGTATGTGTACGCATGGACTGCAGTGGCAGTGACTATGACATGTTACTGTGTATGTGTACCCATGGAATGCAGTGGCAGTGACTATGCCCACATTTTTTATCGCCATTTTATACATAATATTGTCTTATGCTTTCAACAGTAGTAGTGTGTTTATTCCTTCAGTTCATAAAGATGAAAAGTGATGTATGTTCTGCTCTTTCAGCTCAAGTCATGGCTGACAAGGTCAATAGACCGGTCTACTTACCTGGTAAACAATTTATTGCAGCATAAGCTAAACTATTTTTATAATCAATTGTTTCATACATAGTAGTTCCAAATGTGTTTGCAACTCTGTCCATGTATGCTATTTTGATTTTTTTGTGTCTAGAAATAGCTCCTTTTATCTCTACTGACAAAAGTAGCTAGAGGAACTCTCCAGACATGTTCAATCACTGTAAGAAGGAATGGGAATCAGCACATAGTGAGGTATGAGTAGGGGAATGATATTGTTATTCATGTTAAGACATGCACTGGAGTAGGATTTTAGTAATATGGATTAAGCAATGCAGCTAAAGCTTATATTTATACTTGCTAGGCAGATAAAGTATATCGATTTAGGATTGTACCAACTGGTTTAAGTAAGCTTTCGAGCCTGTGCCACTCATATTCCTTACTATTTCTTTTGTTGAAAGTAATAAACAGCTGTGCAGGGTGTTGTATCCAAGCGCACTGATTTCAAACTCAAATGATGTGAGATATACCTGGAGTTACTGCTTTCATTTGTCTGCTGCTTAGCCACTCCAGGTGGTATACCTGCTAGGTGTACATACATGAATATGTACATATATGCTAGCATCAAATGTACCACACGTCTGCTTTACATATACAGCCTGGAAGGCAAATTAGATAATGTAGATGACTATCAACATTTGGTGAGTTAGTTGCAGCAAAAGGCAATTTTCATAAACAGAAAGTTAATATCACTGGGTGTTGTTATCACTTCTAATAATGCAGCAATATTACTGAATTTAATTGGTTTTAATGTCATGGACAATGCTTCTAATATTAAGTCCACCTTTTTTTGCCCCCATCTTTACCATCCTACCTTCCTATTTGCTTCCACAACCTAAATGAACATACCTTGGTGTCAGTAGAGATAGGAATCAAGTGGTTGTGGTCTGTCATCTGTGATCGCTCTGTTGTTTGTTATGGGTGCCTTCCTCCTCCCTCATTTTCTGGTGGGAATGTTACAGATCATATTATATTGAGCATGGTGTGAGGCCTCACTTCTGCACATTTGATGCTCATCTGGGCTCTCTGCATTCCTCTTCTAGACTCACATTCCCACGTTCTCTTTGCAAGGAACGGCACTTCTGAATCTTCTCCCAGACTGTGCTGCTGAGGCAGAATCAAGCCAAGCCCCACCCCCTCCCTCACATCAGCCACTTAGTCCTACCCTCGCTCAGCCAGCTTCTCCAGTATTTGGATCATTCATTGTGGTTTCCCTAGGGGAACAGTCAGAGCTTTATCTCTATGAACCATTGTGGTAGCATATTCAGTAGCACTTTATACTATAAATGGGATATTTTATGGGATTGGTAAGGTCAATCTATAACCAAATGGGATAGGTTATTTTGAGGGAAATTAGCAAGGCTTAAAATGGCCTGCAAGGATAGAACTTACCTAGGAACCTATACTCGCAAACAGTGTTCCCTACTGGTACTGCAAGTAATGTCAACTTCCAGGCCATAGTTCCATAGAAAAATATTCCTTCACTTTCTTGGCAGGCTGAATATCCACTGCACAAGAATCAAAACATTCATCCATTCACAGTACATTAGCATGCAACTTTATAACAGCTTTTCTTGTTATTACACAAACCTGTTTCTTCCTCCCATGTTGGCCTTTTTGGAGTCTTGTTATGCATTCCGGATATTTTTCTAGGTCTCCATTTAAAGCATGTCTAATTTCAGTATACTAGCTGACTCTGTCTCCATTTCTTCAATCTGGAGATTTAGAGAAACTTCACAAATATTATCCATGAAAAAGACTGTTTGCCCTTGATTCCTGGAGTGTCACATGAGTCCATAACCTACCTTGGAAAATAAGGTGAGTTATCCATGATTGTCAGGGTACAGTTATAGTCATCTATCATTCTAAGAGCATGGCCTTGGATTCCCATCCTAAATAAGGAAAAACATTATAATTCTTTCTTCTAGAGGTATGACATTGGCCATCCAACCTGTTGGTGTAAGGCAATGGTCTTTCAGTGGGACCATAAGGAATACACAATACTTGCTCAATCATCTTATAAAAATAAGACCAGAGGAGTAACAATTCTGTGGAAAAAGACTTTCTTAAATCCCCAAATCATTTACAAACATGTAGATAATGATGGACTCATGGCCTTACTTATACTTAAGTTTAACAATAGAATTTGGACCCTGGTTAATTTATACTGGTTCCCGGGTATGGAGGTTGGACTAGCTAAGAAACACTTAGACTTTATTACAACTATTTCTAAAGGTAATATTATACTAGGAGGTGATTTCAATTGTATCACAGATATTACAGAAACTACCAATAGGAAATCTCCTAGACTATTGTCCTCAGCCAGACAGTTAAAAAATGGACAGAAATGTTTAAATTAAAAGATACCTTTAATGCTTTGGGACCAAATTCTTTACTATTTTCACACCAGGACTATACACATGGTACTCAAACTAGAATAGATAAAATTTATATCTCGCAAGATCTTTATTCTAAAATCTTGAATTTTTCAATGCAACCTTGTCCCTTTTCAGATCATAATTCCCTGTTGTTAACAATACACTTGGAATTCAATCAATTAGTTATTGCTTCAAGGATTTCTTCATATATCACAAAAATTAAAGACTTTAAATCTTGGATAACTTCAGAACTTCAGCTTTTCTTAGAGATTAATTATAAACCTAAAATAAACACAGTTATGGTTTGGGATTCTCTTAAGGCCTATCTATATGGTAAAACCATTAGCTGGTACAAAAATAAAATTAAAGAATGAGACTCAGAGTTACAGCAACTCCAAAATCAAATATTATCTCTTAAATCTAATAAAAACTTAATTGCTGCAGATAATAATAAGAAAATAGAAGAAGCAAATAAGAAATACAATGAAATATTATCCCCTAAAACTAATTTAACTATGGAAAAACTGAAATTAAATTCTTATGCTACCTTTCCTAAGCATCTTCATAACCTATCTATGAAAGTTAAGATACAATAAAAAATGAATAACATTGATAGTATCTTTCATGAAGGGAAAAGGAAAATAGCCTCGGGCATATGGGACATTCTGGAGGCTTTTAATTATCATTATGCAGAGCATCAGAAAGATAAAATAAGTACAAATGAATGTGAGAAGTTAGAGAATATAGTTCCCAATGTAACAAGAATTCCTGAGGAACTTAAGTTAGATTTACAAAAACCTATTTCTCAAAAGGAAATTATAGATGGGATTAAAGGAAATAAGTCTAATAAAGCACCTGGAATAGATGGCTTAATTATCAAAATGTATAGATTGTTCCCTTCTTCTATAATCTCTCTCCTACATAAAACCTTTCTTGAAGTTCAAACTGTAGCAAATATTCCTCCTTCTTGGAGATATTCTCTAATTTCGCCTATATTAAAAGAGAATAAGGACCCTAATCATTGCAACTCATATAGGCCAATTCCTTGTTGAATAATGTTTATAAACAATTTATGTCAATTATGGTCAATAGATATCTAAAATAATTAATGAAGACCAAACTGGTTTCATACATAACAGGCATACACAGGATAATATTAAAAGAGTATTAACTCTGATAGATTAGCTCAATAGAGGAAACCATGAATCATTGATAATAGGTCTAGATATTCAAAAGGCCTTTGACTCCTTAAATTGGAGTTATTTATTTAAAGTCTTACAATTATTTAATTTCCCTCCCTTTTTTATAACAACGATAAAGAAAATCTATGAAAATAATCTAGCATATGTCAAATTAAGTCCCTTTACTTCCAAAGCAATCAAAATCACTAGAGGTACTAGACAAGGACGCCCCATGTCCCCTATCCTATTTGCTCTGGCCATAGAAATACTTGCCATTTTAATATGTAATCACCCAAAGATAAGAGGTATAAATATATATGACCAATACATTTCTAAAATAATGATGTTTGCTGATGATGTTTTACTTACTTTACCCAACTCTAAGGAAGTGTTAGGTGAAGTAGATATAGTAACAACAAATTTCCAAAAAAATCTCAGGACTCTCCATCAAATCTAAATCAAAATATTTATTATTAAATAAAAAAAAGAACATGCAGGTTCCAGTTAATCATATTATTGGAAACCAAGTTTCAACTCTAGACTATTTAGGTATAGTCTTAGGCAAGAATATAGAGGACACCTTACAGCTTAACTATGCTAAAGCCATAGACTTAATCAAGACAGAAATTGAATAATTTGTTTATAACATTTGATGATAGGTTACAACTGATAAAAATGGTTTTGTTACCTAAAATATTATATAGCACAAGCCCTTATACTTCCACCAGGAAAGAAAATCCTTAAAGAAATCACTTCAACTCTGATGAAATTCCTGTGGTACCCCCAAAAGAAATAGAGTGGCATATCCTCATCATATCGGAAAATGGGAACAAGGGGGGTTAAAATTCCCAGAGATTGAAACTTATATAAAGGCATTAGTGATGAATTGGATAAATCCTAGATACTCTTCCAATTGGAAACAGTTACACTCCATTGTGCTAATGAATGAAAATGATTTATCAAATAATGCTTTGGTAACTGACAAAGATAATAAGATATGGCACTATTTAAGTTTAAATTTACAGTATAATACAAAAAAATTAACTAAACTAACACTGATAAACAATATTTTTGATGTGTTTAGAAAATTTGTTAACACAAATTTAGATATAAAACTGTGGCATAGATTTTTAATACCATTTACTATTACAAGGGATTGCCCTGATAAAACACATAGAGGGATTTTTGATTTATGGGAAAATAATAACCTATTTTGTTGGTTGCAATGTATTGAAAACCAACAAGCTTTGAAAACACAAAGTATATTGTCAGCCTATGGCCTATCCCCTAATGACTGATTGGTTCTTCAGAGTGTCACAGCATACACTAATGATCTGTCTAGAATAATACATAACTCATCCTTCAAAACCGGACCAAAAATTATAAACTGGATTTTTGGAATTCTGTATAATAATATCAATGTTAAGAATGAATTATCATATCTATATAACACTTTGTCTATAAGGCAGCTCCTAAAGATTCTTACTGGCAATACCTAACTAAAGGGTTTCAAGTATCATTATCAATGGAAGATAAAACAAATATTTTATTTTCAGTTAAACTAACTTCTTACTCACAATTCTGGAGGATTTTTCAATGGAAACTTCTACACAGATCCTTTTTGACACCTGAAAAACTCTCAAAAATGAACCCTTCAAACAGCAAGTTATGTCAGAGATGTCATCTGTCCACTAATGCTGACTAGTATCATATTTTTTATGACTGTACTAATATTAAACCATATTGGAATGATATTAACAAACTTCTTCAAGCTATCTATATTGGAATGAGATTAACAAATTTCTTCAAGCTATCTATACTGATATATTTGTTTTGACAAAGTCTTTAATTTTATTGAATGTTGTTAATAGTAATAATATGAAGAAAGATGACCTGTATTTGTTGTGGACAATGTTAGCAATAGCCAGAAAATGTATAACTAGAAGATGGAACTCTAATGTAACACCCACAATGGAGGAATTCCTATTATCACTGAAGAAATGCATGCTAATTGAGAAAAGAACTAAAGAGTTAAGAACTTTTCCTAAGCCATTGGTTAATAGTCCGTGGAGGAAAGTTTTGAATTTGATTGATACCCTACAAATGGAACTCTTCCTAACTATCATAGTTTATATATTAACTTATTATTTAACTACAAATGTTTTTATCTGAATCCTTTTTGTCAGGCTGAATATAAATATTGTAAATAGTTATTGAATGTGATGAATGTATTAAATTATTGTGTTATTTAATCAAAATAAAAATCATTTGAGTAAAAAAAAAAAAGAATATGACTACATAAAGGAATACCATAGAGCTACAGGTAGCCAGGCCCTTCAAATTTCCTCTACCCGCCTTCTCCACATGTCATCTCACACATCAACTGTTGTCCTGTTTCCATTTTGTTAGTTCTGCAGTCTTATGATAACCAAGTGCTATCCATTACTAAAGCATCTGCTTGTTTGGGGCTTATATTCTGAAATTTGTTGTTTTGTGCATGTCTATTGACATCTGCTTTGAAGGACAACATTGCTGTCTCTGCAGTAGTAATTATATATGTTGTTTTTCAGCATGCATGCAGAGAGCTGTCTATTATGCTCTGTGATGATTTATGATAAGAACTCATTAATGTTTGCAGACACCATTTTGCTGAAATATTTGTGGCTGTTTGATGGGGGACAGATGTGGAATTTAATTTTACTTTCCGAACTTTTTTAATTATTTAGATGTGAACTGTGGTCCATTATCATTTTGGGTCTATTCATGCAGTAATATTTCTTATATGAGTTGTGTATAACACTGCAGGGTCCTCTCAAAGGTGATTTTTTTCTGCAGATGATCTGTGTGATTTGAAATGCACACCACTGACAATTATAAAAATGATGCAGAAATGTTCCTGCAAAGTCAGCATAAATCATTTATCATGGCATTGATTTTCATGTAAGAAGGTGTAAAGGTACTTATAGTAGGTTTATGATACTGGATCGAAAAGTCTTTTCATCAAACGGCTTTTAAACCAAAAATGCTGTTAATAGAAGTCAATTTGGGGGGGGGTTGTGCCTCCCCACACACACAAACACACACACACACATGCTAAATATATATACCAACTCCGAGATTCCACTGCAGTGAGGAAAGGGCAAATTTTCTGATCTTCACTATACCGCAGTCTCACAAAATTTACTTCTATTAGCGCCATTTCCGATTGGTGTTCTTAAAATCTGCTTGACCATATCTCTTTGTGGATAGTGACTGACACTGGTGGGTAGCATATAAAGAAGCTTGTCATAGACTCAGATTAATAATGTCTCCTGACACAGGATAAATGGTCCTTTCTAACAGTGCTGTCATACACATTGGACAGCAATAGCTGATTTATGGTTTCTTGTTGATTAAATAAGGATTTTCACTACTACTAGTAATCGTTCAAGGTTTGCAGCACAGTATGTGCCCATTTGATGGTTTGCACTTGGATCCACTGTTTCCTCATATAACAAATGTGATAATCTGTAGCTTAACTGTGTTGCTTTGACAGCTTATAGTCACTTTCATAAAATATGCTCCTAGGAACAGTGCTGAATTCTTTATGCATGCTGCTCTTATGAATTAGGCATACTGTCTTGGGTTAAAATTAAACCATGATGGCTGATGTTTTTACCAAATCTGTACCTCTTTCCCTGACCTGCTTTGCTAAAGCATGAGATACATTATAAGGGTGGTGATCTGCAAGGCACGAATGGTCTTAAGACTGACTTGCCATGTAATTTCTATAACTATGCGATCCTATACATTACCAATCAACTTTCTCCATTCTACAGGCCAATCTAGTGAATTATTTGCCTTATTAAGGCATAATCATGCTCAACATCTATCAAAGATCTTGAAAAAAGTACTGTGAATTTCTCCAGGCTGTCCTTCAGGTGTTATGATAAATAGTGACAACACCATGAGGCAAAGCATCACATCACTATAATGGCTACTGTTAGATCAAAGTGGGGAAGCACATTGTCTGATGTAATCAATGTATATTCAGCCATGGAAAGATATGGAAGGAAACTGTGGTAGCAGTTTACCAACCTCCCTTGTAACACATTCTAAGTGTTAGTGCCTTATACAGTATATTTGTGCTAGCCACGTATCCACAAAAGCCCATTTTCTTTTAAAAAGGCTGTCTTTTCTCTGTTTGCTCAAATGTTCTGTACACATAATCCAGTTAGGGCTTTCTGTAAACTATTTAAGTGGTGGTCATCTTCTTTGACTTTTTCAGGAATACTGTTAAAGTAGCACTGTGTATTAGTATTCTTCCAGAGTACTTGGCCTAATCCCTTTTGAAAGATTTTGTAGTTTTTGTTACAGTAAAAGACAGTTTTACTGGTCCAGTGATTTATGTGGATCAATAAATAGTTCAATTGTTTTGACAATTCTATTTCCATTCATAGGTAAACTTCTACCAGATCGATTGTTATGAAATGTTTTGCCTTGCTATAATACAAAATATCCTCTATCCATGGTAATATATACTACATAGTACAAAACATCAGCATTATAGTCACTTAAAAATCTTCCTGACTTTAACTATTTCAATAATTTCTCTTGTATATTATAGGAACTGTAGTCCTGACCCTCTCATTTATTTACATTTTTGATAACATACCTTCACTGAATTCTGCCTTTGCAGTTACTGAATTTTGTCTTTGTTAAACCTCTCCTCTGGCTAAAAAGCATAATTCCAACATGGAAGATCAGAACTTGTGCCTAATAAGGAAAGGTGCAGATGAAGCGTCTGTAAATTCTTTAGATAGGAAAATAACATAGTGGAATTTAGTTTTCATTGGTGAATGGCTATAATCTGATAGAATATTTGCTCATAAACATTTACAAAGTAAAAATAACAGTTGCCTTCTCAGAGAGACTTAGTCCCCAATGTGTGTGTGTTCTTTTACAATAAAGGAGATTATTCAGCTCTGCTGAACTGTGTTGTATGAAGTTAGCTTTGACCTTACCACTTCTTATAGTTTATTTTTTTAAACCTGTGTTTAAAATAACTCCACAAAAGAATTAATGATAAAGAACTCTGACCTTCTTGCCACTACCTGGTCAACCTACTCAGCCAGCTTATGCATCTGTATATTGTTGTACCTGTGGTGGCCGTGTTGGCCAGGGTAGATGATTCCTGTCATCCTAATAGATGTCAAGCTTTTTCCATTCACTTCCTTTTGTGCACATCAGGACCATATCCAGATATGACTCCCTAAAAAGGTGGACCATTTTTGGGGTTGACTTGTCTGACCATCTTGGAACATAGTCTCATGCCTTCACTGGTTCTGCTATCATTTCCCATGCCAAAACCAGAATGAAGAAAGTATGAGCTGGGCTATGGTTCACAGGTATATAACCACTCCCATTGAGGTGTGACATCACATTAACCCAAACCCAGTTAAATAGCAGGGGCATCAGACAAGGTACTGTTACTATTGACAAGTTTAGTTTAACCAAAAAATGCTTTGTCACATTTACGTTTTTTAAAGGAATACATTCCCATCTCATTTATATTTCTCTGGTGCATAAAAAAACAGCATATGATTGTCATTTTTCTTTGTGTTATTTAAAATTGCTAAATCCCGGTGCTGTCCATTGCCTTTGCCACCCTTTTTTGAAGTATTATACCACAGTGTCATTTATTGCTGCAGTAGAGCAGCAGTATGTTTTTTTTGAGGGTTGAGTGCAGAAATACATATTCCTATGTGTGTGTTTGCACATTTGAGTAGTTTGAAGTGAGAAGGTTACCAAATGTTTGATGAGCAGAGATGCTGCATGGTTTTGCAAACTGTTGTACATGTGACTAAAAATATTCAGCTCTGAGCATGTTTGAGGCAATCTAGGTGCTCTTGTGGCATGCTGGGGACAGCTCTGGACTGCTATGGACTCTGCCTCTTTTCTCATTGCACTCACGCAGTCCTATGTCTGCATTCATGAGCAGTTGATAATGACTTAAGTATATAAATGGCCATTCACATTCACATTTCACTGTGCTTCATAGAGCTATGTGTAAAAGGGCCTAATTTGGATACAAAATGTGTAAATGGACCTGAATTTATGTGAAATACTTTTAACAACACCATATTAACTTGCAATTACTCAAGTTAAGTGACAAACATCTTAGGAAGCTGCAAATTTCATAAAATAAGAAAAAGAAATACAAATATTGGAATTTAATATGAAACACTTCAAAATGTTGTAAAATTAGTAAGTTGCCTTAAAGAAATTTTTATTTTACTGATATGATGGGCATAGTATCATGGTTTTAGTGGCCAGGGTCATTTGTAAGTGGAAAAACATTACAGCAGCAGCAGCAAATGATATGTTGACACTGAGAAAATCATTTACTGTGGTGTCATTTATTGACTGTGGATATATATATATATATATATATATATATATATATATATATATATATATATATATATATATGTGTGTTTTTTAATTGTGAAATATTGAAGTTGTAAGGAAGTGTTGTTTGCTGAACATACATGTAATATGTCCTTACTTTAAGTTTTCTCAGTGGCACTGAAGAATGAAAAATTACAGTATTATGAATACACAACAGTGGTAGGGGATAGTTGAAAGATGAAACTGTTAAAATAATTGCTTTACTATTCATTAATGTATTTATGACACTGGAGACATTAGCACAGCACAACTTCATCTGGCTGGACTGAGATTTTGCATGTGTATATAATTAGGGGGGGTTGGTTAACTTTTTGTATAGGATAATGAAAGACACACATTGTCATTCTTTTGTTATTTTTCTGATGATTGCATCAAATGTCTTTTGTGCATGATCGTGGCCTTTTTCATGTGCAATCATGATACAAAACAAGGGATCAAGGTAGAGGAAGGACAACATCAGTCATGAGTAAAATCATATCCTCATGGCAGCTCTTACAACATATGAGAAATGTTTGTTTGATAATGGGGCCCAAACAAGTTATGAGAGCAAAGGTCTGGAATCAAGTTGCCCTGGAAAGTAATGCAGTGGGTGGCAGAAATCACACATTTGCACAGTGGAAAAGAGGGAAAAAAATATGATAGGATGTGTTAGAAGCAAGGTGAGGTAGAATTCAATTGCCTGCACTAGTACTGGGGTATAAGGCTCCAGCAATTATCCCATTAACAATAGCAGAGGAATATCTCTTATCCACCCATGAGGATGACTATGGCACAGAAGATGATGGCACTGGAATAATCAGTGAATGTGTGGACACTGTCTATTACCAACATCTTCAACTGCAACACTCACCTGCTCAGGAAGGTTGGTTTAAAAACAGTAACATATATTTAGATAGAGAATTGAACAATGACAATGAATGGTCTCATTAAACACATGACAATTGCTATTAATAGGTGAATCATCAACATCTGTACAGCATGGCAGTGAAGGAAGTGTCCCCTCACCTCCTTAATAAGCACACGGTACTGTATGCTACTTCTTTATTAATAATATTTTAAACCATTTTTACAGGGTCAACAGTAGAAACAAACAGTTCTACTATACTTATAAATTTGGAGGATATTAGCAGCAGAATGGTTGTTGAAGATTATGATAATGACAACTTAGTTTTATTTATAAGGCAGCCTGAGAAGAGTGGCACATTGCCCCAAACTAATGGCAGGATTTTAATCCAACAGCATGTTTGAACTGAAGAAATGCTGTCATTACACTCACATTTTCACAAGGGGAGAATCCATCCACCTTTACACCAGTATCCCCAAACCCAGATAAACAGTTTATGAATAATGGCAGAGATTCAGAGGTATGTGTCCACAATGACACCTTTACAAAGGGAAGCCAGTAGCAGGAATTTGTTACAGCTCCCTAGGAAACATGCAAATCATTGGTTGCTCAACAGCAAAGATGCAATGACATTGTTAGGGCTCAGAACACTACCACAGAAACTTAGCTGGAAATAGTCAGAGTCCTCCAGGGTACGCGTGACAATTTTCAGCACTACTTGGAGGTGGCACAGAGTAGGGATAATGCCACAATCTCACTGATGCATAATTTGGTTGCACTCCAAACATCAGTGTCTGCCTCCATTCATACGCTAGTTTAGGCTTACCAATTCAAGATGGAATTAGTCTGGGAAAGGGAAGCAGATGGGGTGCTGTCTGGATGTATGAGGGCAGATCTCATGACACAAGTGCTTTTAGAAAAGTGCAATCATTAGTCAGGGGTAACAAGCACAACATATTTCATGCAGGTCATGTCAGCATTCCTCTACACCTACCTGTTGCTTTCATTCAAGGTTCCAAACTCAATCCCGCAGCACTGTCAGATCAGTGTCTGCAGGATCACCTGAATCAAGTAGATCATGACATCGGACCAAGTCACTATTCAGCTGTCATGACAGCCCCTATTCAAAATCATTTCCACCATCACCTAGGTTATCTTTAAGAGATGTGTATGACACATTTGACCTTGGCCTATTCTGATTCAAGTGAGACAATTGTGTTACTTACAATTTGACCTGCACAAACACAGGTCAGTGTTTACCTTGAAAGGGAGTGAATTATTTAAATAAATGGGAGGTGAGGAGTGTATAGGACACTTTTCAACTATACACATTTCATTGATGTAATGGTACTGCTTAAAATCTCAGGGAACTGTTGAAAGGAGTGTATATTTCAGTCAGGAGCACTGATGTTCTATGCTTTATAATTCTTAGAGCTGAAAGTTACCTAAAATGTACACGTAATAATTCACAAATTATCATGGAAAATTACAGACTAAAATGAGTATCCTGCCATGTAAGGAAACGTATAATAAAATAAAATCTGATTTGCAGTACTTCAACAGACAGCAAACTTAAACTGAGAAAACAGTGCATAATATCAATAGGATAGCTAGGATGGGGGAAAAGGGAAATGATCGCAGGCACAGTGTTCGGAGGGAATGATCAGACAATACTGATCGCTCTTTAATGCAAAACTGGCTTTTAAACGATGGTATTGTATTTGTGGTTACAGCAGAGTGCTGTAGCACTCTGTGTGTAGTTTAAACTGTAGCAACTACATTGTATCAAGCAGTTTGCTACAGTTTAAAAATAAAAAAAAATGTATTTGTTTTTTTAAACCATAATGCTCCATGCCAGCAGAGTATAAACTGTAGCAACACCACAGCCATATGCCGTGTATGAGCCAGCCACGTGGAGTCCCTTACAGCTGCTGCCAGCTGGTCATCATTAGTCATAGTGGGGTTGGAACTAGGAGCTGCAGTGGCAGCATGGGTCACTTCACCACTTGACATGAATATGTCATGCAGAAGGCAAGATGCAGTAAATATCCTGCACACTGTATCTGGGGTTATACTGAAGGGCATACCCAGAATCATCAAGGCACTAAACTGACTTCAGGAGACCAAAGCCCTCTCGAGGACAATACAGGTGTGGGGCAGGGATGTGTTGTAGATGTCCTCTGCAGCTTCACTTGGATTTCTGAATGGTATGATAAGCCATGGCTCCAGTTGATATCCAGCATCACATGAAAAACAAAAAAAACAAACAAAAAAAAAAAAAGAAAGGCGGGGACACAAGAGGAGGACATAAAGGCAAAGTGTTTTAATATTCAGCAATACATTTTGCCATTGGTAAATACTTAAATTCAATAAAAAAGATAAAAATTTTAACTTATTAAGTATATGATCACTGGACATCCTGCCATGCAGGAAGAAGTGGCAGAGTGACCCTGTGTGCCAGATGTGGGAATCATGTGCACTGCCTGGATTCTAAACAGAGACATTGGTGATGCACCCTCATGCATCACACACTACCAGGCAATTTATGGAATGGTTGTGATTCCTATTGCTGTACCACTCCCCCCGTGAACCAAAAGGGGCCCTATTTGCAACATGGTTGCAATCTATCACAGTGACTACCTCAGGGAATGTGCCATCCCATAAAAGGCACACATAATCCTGGCTCAGTTCTGAGGAGACAGCAAGAAATAGGTGTACTGATCCATACATGCCAAGAACAAATCCATTACTGCTGCAGTATCCTCACACCAGAATCCTGTCAGATAACCAACATGTCCTCAGTCTGTCTCTTAAAAATCCATGTGACAAATATAGTGAGGGCTGTACCTTAGTATCCACAGGAATATGAAGTCCATGCATTCCTCTATGTGTATGGGGGTCATACAAACTAACTAAGACCCTTATAATATCCCTGTACACTCTGAACCTATCAGTTGAACTTGTCTATATTCTCCTCTTTTTTAGTTTTTCCTTTCTTGTCTTATCTTCAGCACATCTTCAAGATTATCTCTACTAAACATACTGTATGAACAGCAATCAAATGTTACTACCTGCTATACTTTTAATTGTATGTCTAAACCACTATGCTTATGTAAATATTTAATGCAATCATATGCTATTGTCTGCTATATTTTTATAACTGAATGTGTAAATATCTTATGTATGGTATGTTAGTAATTGTTCTGGAGCTTTTCTCCCTGGGCCTCCACTGAAAACGGACAGCTCTGTCCAGTTGGACCTTCCCCGTAAACAAATGTAAAGTAAATAAATAAAATAAAATTAGCAAAGTTATAATGGGTTATACTCCACATATATGTCCACCTTCTTGGCTGGCAAGCACCACTGTGTGCAAGTGTTTTTTGGCTCAGCCGAGACAAGCAACTCACACCAGGAAATAACAAGGCTATCAGAAAGTGACAACATTTTCACAGACTGCAAAGTAGATAGGATTGGTGAGACTCATCTTTATGTACCGCATCCACAGACAGTGTAGAAGACTGGGAAAATTCCAGTATGAATCACAAACAGATGAGAGAATGTTCATTAATATATGCCACTTTACATCTTTTCTTATTTATCTCTCATTATCACTGCTTTTGCTTAGGCTCATTCTTGGCCATCATGCTTTAGCCTTAGTGGCCTCTATGAATCACAGCCTTGCTGTGCTCATTCACATATAACGCAGATAGCCTTAAAGCATTCACTTGATAACTGTCAGTGTCACCTATAGATTTCCCCCTTAATGCATCAAACATTCCAGCTGAACTGTCCTATGTTGTTTACCAGTTATAAAGAAGAATTTTCTTTGAAAAACAAAATAGCTAATCTGGTTTAATTTTCTCATGGAGTTTTTCCATTCTGTGCTCCTGTTGTACCCAGCAACTGCGCAGTCTGAATCCTAAGCATAGCTGACACTTGTTGTTTTCACACTCACAGTATCAACCTTCAAAGTCTGAGGCACTTCTGAGAAGTCATTCTGGCAATGCTCAATATTTGGAAAAAAAACATATCAAGCTATGCTAAGAACAAGAAACATAACTTATACTCTGAATGAATATTGCACCATCATATGCTACATATGGGAGCTATACTAACACATACTATGAGAGAGTTCCATATCATCAGATCCAATGAAAGCACACCATAATGTGAATCACATGCCTTGAATGAGATTCATAACATTACATGTCATGAATAGGTATTGTGACATCATATAACATAATTAATATATACTATCACATGCAGTGAACGAGTACTGTGCCATAATATGCCACAAGTCAATACAATAGTATCAGATGCCATGAATGGGTACCAGATCGCCCCATGCCATTAATGAGAATCATAGCACATGCTGTGAATCAGTGGTATACGATCCTATGCAACAGCTAGGTATTGTGTCATCACATGCTGTTAATGGGTACTGTGCTTTATATAGTATGAGTAAGTATCTTGTCTTCCCGAGCCATAAATAGGTACCGTATTATCACAGGCCATTAATGAATTTAGCAAATCAAGTTCCTATGTGTAATCAACCCTGCCTGTGTACAGCCTGAGTTATAATGATGAGTGGCATGACCTGCAGGCAACACTGGAGATGTAACCTCAGTCCTTCAATGTGACCCCTATAAGAAAGCACTGGATTTCAGCCACTCTTATTGACCCCCACCAGCCAACTTTTCAATATCCAGGTCACCAGTCAGACCCATGCCACCAATAGCAGAGGTGGAGGGGTAGCAGAACAGAGCCATTATTAGATTAGTGCAGCAAAAATAACAATCTTCAACAAGTGTCCTTTGAATGGTATCATTTTGAGGAAGGACTCTGCATTACAAGTCACAAAGGAAATGATTTGTCATTTTGTTTGCAGACTAGTACTTCCCACATATACTGACTGCCTATTAAGTGCAGCTGTGCTGACTTGTCATCTGAAGTCATGCTAGACCTGTAACTCATACAGCAGGAAGCAGAATTAACTGTTGTTTGTGAATTCTTAATAAGTGCTGGAACACAGCTTAAAGAACTATGCTCTGGAGAGCAGCCTTCCAAACGACTTGGAAGCATTTGCACATCGTACATCAAAACGTCTGGGACTCATAGCTTCCATCACATCTGACCATCTCATATTTTATGGGTTCAAGATAATTTCAAGATCAACACAAATGCTTAGACAGCAGTATTTCAGGCATGGTAGCCAGAGCATATGGTTTATGTTTTTAGGATGTTTATCTTGGCAGGCTCTGATAGTCATGTGTTTTATACTTTTTTTCTGGAAGCATAGCTCATGAACACATTTGTTGAACAGCATGAATAGGGCAAAGGGACACGATAATGTACTCATTATTACAAAACAGTGCTGCAATGAGCAGCTTAGGACAGAGTCCATTCCTCCAGTCTCTCAGCGAATAAAGGTTAAAAATGTGTATTTTTTCCTTGTTGCATATATTAATTAGTATATATTATTATTTTTATGTCACTCTTTGGGTTCAATCTCTTGTGGCAGACTGCAGAAAATGTGAAATGAATTTCAGTAGACTGATATAGCAAGAGCATTTAATATTCTGAAGGGTGAAGAATATACACCATAGTTGGCTGTATTTTGCTTTAAAGTTGTGATTTAATGTCACACAGTGTGTAGTGGCAAATTACATTGCTAAACATGCATTCTTGTGAGGCCGAACAATATGCTAATTAGCAGGCTATGGCATATCTACATATCTTGTGCTATACTATCCTTATAATAAATGTGTTCAACTGTCAAATCGTGAGACTACCGAAATTGTGTAGCATTCCCCCAGATACTAATGTATACATGCACTTAAGACTTGAAGGTCATCCCTAGTTTATTTATTTATTTACATTTGTGTACCAGGAAATTCCAACTGGGCACAGGTCCTTTTTCAGCTGTGGCCCAGGAAGAAAAACTTCACAGAAAAGATGAGCAACAGAGTACATGAAGAACAATTGAATATACATACAATAGCAAATAATACATACTGCAGCAAACATTAGCTATACATGCAATATGAAACATAGTAATGAACAGATATACCAATATCTAGCTAAAGGCTAGGAATAAAGGTAGGATGTATATACAGATAGTACTAAGCTCAAACAGATATTGTTCTAAATTCATATACCTAAATCTTGTATACAAATATTGCATTAAACTCAAGCAGATATAAAGCAGAAGCTCCAAATGAAGGTGGAACAAGCTAGAAGGGCTAATGGGATGGAAGGGGAAGATAGAGGAGTAAGAGAGGAGACCGAGTGAGTAGTATATGTGGTAGTAAGAGGAAGCTAGGTGCAAGTCAGTTGATTATGTATTTGGAGTTGAGAGGAAGTGAGGTAGTTAAGCATGTTATAACAGGTCTGAGAGATTGAGTGAGAAGGGAAGAGGAGGGTAAAGGGTGAGCCAGAGCCTGCAAAGGAAAGAAATGCAATGATCAGATGGTGTGAGGCAGGGTGGCTAGGGGAGAGGAGAGGAAAGGGAGGGTTACTAGTCGAGATTGGTGCATGGGCATAACCAGAGACTTTTTAAGTGAGTTGTTGTCTTGAAGTGATTGCAAGAAGGTAGTGTGGTTATAGGTGTGTGTGTGTGTGTGTGGGGGGGGTGATTGTTGCATAATGTGGATATGGCGAATAGTGTTTCTCCTACTGATTTCTTGGGTTTGGTCACTAGAAGTAGATTTTTGCTGCTGGATCGTAGTGGTCTAGTGGAGCAGTAAGGCTGGAGAAGGTTTTGATGGGATGGGACTAAAAGAGGATAGCTTACTAACTTGTGGGCAAGAGAGAGTTGATTCAGGTGAAGAAGTTGAGGGTGTTCAAGCCAATCCAGTTCTCTAAGTAAGATACAGTAGTGGGTGCGATAAGATGCACCAGTGGCAAAATATGCAATTTTATTGTAGCAAGCCTCAATCTTGTTTAGGTCTGTTTGTCTTAGGTAGGTAAGTACAGGAGAGGTGTAGAGTAAAGTGAAGATTAGGTGGGAATTGGCAGCAGAAATTCTGGCTGTCTTGGTGAGGATTGTTTTGTACAATGCACCTAGTTTTTTGTGAACCTTTTTTATGGTAAGAGAAATGTGAGTGTCAAATCTGAGATTGTTATCAATCTCAAGACCAAGTAGTTTGGTGTGTTCTGTTGTGTTGATGACAGTATTGTCTTTGGCTAGAATATTGAAGTGGGGGATAATTGGGTTAGATTTAGTGGGATGGAAGATAAGGAGTTTAAGTGAAGATTTTCCACTTCAAAATCTGTTTTCAAGTATATTTTATCAGTCTGTATCTGCTCTACCTAAGGCCTTTAAGCTTATATTATTTATTCCAGTAAATAGTTGTATTGCATTTTGCCATTTAAGTGGACTAACTGTTGGTATTAAACTCTAGTTTCTTTCTTACACAGTGAGTGAGTATATCAGGCCAATTCAGGACTTGTGCTTCCATAAAGGTAGCTGCTGGACAGTCAGCTACAGAAACAGGAGTCTATTAACTCCCCACCCCCACCACCTTTCTCTGTTGTACATTTGTTGTTAAACTCAATGTATGTCTTGTTCTCATCTGCCCCGGATAATAATCTGGCAAAATAATTCCCTCCTTCTCGTTTTTTATTGTTTGAATTCAATAAGTATAATTTTTTCTAAGTCTGTGCCCTTAAACTATTCACAAGGCTAACTGAGCTTTGACATAACTGCTTAATATTAAGTGTACTTATAATGCTTGCACTGTTTTTACTGCTAAATTAGTGAGTTTTTGCTAAAATTAGTTTACCAGTTCCTTCTGGTAGCCGAAGGTTTCAGGCTATTTGGTTCCTGCTGGGTTGCTCATTGCTCTGTGTGTCAACGTAGACTATTTGTTTTAGAAAAGTAACAATTCCAGTAAATGAATTCCATACCCTTAGATAAAACACTGGCTTCAGCGCACATTAATAAGCACCTGGAACTATAAGTTTGTTTTCTCCAATTACCTTTGTCACCAGCCTGGTTGAAATGGATATCCTGAGACAATGTAACAATTGCCTAATGCAAGTGGGAACTACCTACTTCTCAATTCAGCAGACACACTGTGTGTGCGATGTAGTTATGCAGTGTTATTGGAGACAATGCTGTCTCACAAAGCCAATAAGCCAGTTGTCTGTACCATACAACCCAACACAAAACAAAGTACTCACAGCTCAGACCAAACACATAGACCTGCATATGCTAAGGCTCTTAAAAGTAACCTACCTAAACCAAAAAGCACCCTCAGTAACCTCATAGATCTACATCACAGGCAGCACTCACCAAGAAACATACATCTAAGAGTCACAGTGGCTCACTTCAAAAGCCCATAAGGCAAACCTCTACATGATCTAATATCACACTCATAGGTGATGCCATAGTGAGACACACCGAAGCACCACTGTCCAGGCTGTGCAAAGAGAGGGTCATGCCCAGTTGCTTATCAGTTGCAAAGAATTTGTCACATCATGCAAGCACGCAAATCCTTGCACTGCAGGTACACATATGACACAGTCATAATACACATGAGTTTAAATAGAAACAGGATGGAGCTCTCAAAGTGTCTGTATGAGGCTGATTTGAACTTAGCCTTCAGAAGCATTCTGTCATCACCAGGAATAATACTGCAATATAAACAAAAGATTATTTCAACAACTGGCTTACCTTCTGGTATCATTCAATGGAGGTGCAACATATATCAGCCTGGGAAGAAATGGTAGACAGTCCCAACTGATTTGCTGGTGATGGCAGAGGTACACCCTCAGGGCTTTCATGTATTAGCTAAATCCTTGTTCACCCATGTTTTTAGGCAATTTCAGTCTTCTAAAGCTTCCAGTATAACTAAATAGAATCCAGATAACATTAAGGTATTGCACACAGTGCTAAAAGCCGTAACAAAAAAAACAAATCTTACAAGCACTCCTTACCCTGGAAAACATTGATTTATGAATCATCACAGACAGTTGGGTCAGGACCATTGAATGCACTTCATCCCTGCAGGGTTTCAGTGTTTATCACACATTCAGGCCCAGCACATTAGATGAAACAACTAAAGACAGCGGTATCTCCATATTCTTAAAAAAACACTTATCTCCAGTCTCATTAAACAAGATAATGACCTGAACTCCTCCATGTTCCATTGAGTGTTAACAAAACCCCTCATCATATCATAGCAAATTATTGTACCTTGTCTGCTCCATCTTGGCTGGTACCTCCTACTTAACTAGTATGGAGTCCCTATATGTTAAGCCAAACATCATTCTCCTAAGAGACTTCAACTGCCCCTCTATGAACTGGGACTTATACATCCTCAAATATATATATATATGCCCAGACATTTCTTGGCTTCATCACTACAAAATCCCTGCACTACTTTCTCTGTACCTCAACTAGTGGCATTAAAATCCTGGACTTGGTCATTACCAATATGTGGCAACTCTGTTCCCACCATCTGTAATATTCTTGCTGGTCAAATCAGACCACAGGTCAATCACATTCACCATGAGACTGAAGCCTGAAGCATCTTCTAGTACCTGAATATTCAGAGATTATGTGAAGGCTAATCTACTAAAACTGGCTATTTTCCTTTTTTTTCCTTTACCTAATACTAATCTCTCCTCACCTAACACACTTACATCCTAGAATCAATTGTATATTTTTTGTTTAATTTTTCTAATTGCATGTATTGTTACATGCTGTCAATAAGGTACTTTTGTAAATGTATCTATATATGCATTTTTATCTTATTATTGTATATTCAATGGAGCTTTACTCCCCCGACCTCCACTTAGGAAGTTGGCTAAATTGTTAGCCCAGTTGGTCTATCCTGGTAAACAAAAGCACATAAATAAATAAATGACCCGATGCTTACGTGTAACTATTCACTGCCAAATTCTATGCACAAATAAATAGCTGCACAGATGTATCTATCTCCTTCTAAAATAAGTATAATGCCATATCCAAAAATAACCACCTATGTTGGAACCCAAATGCAAACAAGCTCTGAAAAAATCATTGCATGCAAAAATAAATCTAATTCCAAAAACACACACTAATCTAAACAAAAAACTCTGGACCCTGATCAAATCAACCAATGCCAAATATGAGGTGAAAATAGCCATCTAGGTGAAAGATAATCAGAAACTCTTCTTTATTAATTTTATAAAGCTCAGAAGCAATGCCCAGCACTGTTCTGAGGTAATAGTAGTTGATATCACATACGCAGACTCAGTGGACACAGGCTGTCTAGTATCAGGCAAATTAAGCTCAAACTTCACTACCTGTCCCTTCCAGTATACTCTGATCACATATCCACACCCACATCCCCACTCAAATCTTTGAAGAGACAGTTCTCAAGGTACTGAGGCCACGAGCACCAGATTTCTAGGACCATATAACATACCCAGCTGGCTACTGGTCAGCCTCAAATATGACTTGTCTAATCCCGTACAGAAGCTTTTCAATATTAGCCTCAAAACAGACTTTTTGTCTGATGAATGGATGTCAGTAGCAGTCATTTCCTTGCAGAAAAATGGGGGTTTAATGGACCCGGGTAATTATAGACCCACAAGCCTGATCAGTCCCATTTGTAAGGCTATGGAGAGGATAATTATGGAATTAATAAATAGGGATATAGGCAACCTACAGATTCTGAACCCAGCCCAGTTTAGCTTCATCAAGGGCAGGTCCTGCTTTCTTAACTTGTTTGCCTTCTTCAAAAAACTTACTCAAGCAATAGACAAGGGCAAAACAGTGTACACTGCATAAGCGGACCTTGCAAAGGTCTTCAACACAATCCCATACTCAGATATTGTAGATAAACTCTCCCAGGTAAATGCCAATCCCTGGGTAAGTCATTGTATAGCAAAATAACTCACAAATAGAGCACAGGAAGTTAGGACAGACAGCTCTTCCTCCTCCAAAAGAACCGTCACTATCAATGTACCCCAGGGTTCCATCTTTGGGCCACTCCTCTGTTGATCAAAGCTAGTAGTAAGGGTTGTGGCTGACCAAGTCTGCAGTTGTCTGCAAACTCGGTGCCATCATAAACTCCCCAGATGACACCAAGATCCTCTTATAGGGCATGTTTCAAATAAAACTGTCCTCAGCCCTCTACTCTTCAATGTAGTCACTCTGCATAAATCCTTTCAGTAAGCTTCTCTCATACAATATGCATATAATTATACTTTAATATGCATTTCAGATAACCTCATACAGGTTCAGAGAATTACTAAAGAATCCTTTACCTCTGTTGAAAGTTGGCTACAGGATAATTACCTGCTAGTAAATCCCTCCAAAACTAGATTACTTCTTTTTTTCCGACATCCCATTTTCATAAAAAAAAAAAAAAAAAAAAAAAAAAAAAGCTTAAATAATAGCATGATTGAAATTACTTCATACACAAAACTGCTTGGCATGACAGGTGATGACAGCATCAAAAAAAACCCATCAAAAATTAGGTACCCTTCATAGAGTAAGAAATTCCTTACAAATTCTGCCAAGGTAGCTCTAGCTGCCACTTTCCTCTTGCCCTCTTTCCAATACGGAGCCCCTATCATTACCAACAAGCTTCACTTAGTTCTAAACCTGAACAATGCTACAATAAAGTTGCTAGAGTTGCTTGCAAAACATATAAATTACACCTATACATTCTCAATGCAATGTTGTATATTAATGTTTGTGAATATCAATACAAATTGTATTATACTTACTGCTGTGCTATGTGTTCACTGTAACTGGATAATCACCTGCATCCATAACTGCATTATAAAATTTATTGAAATATTGATTGTATTAAATTTTATATCTTGGAGCTTTTCTTTCTGGGCCAGTGCAGAAAAAGGGCACCTGTGCCCATTTGGTCTTTCCCAGTAAACAAATGTCAGTAAATAAATTAATTAATTAATAACTGATGGTAAAATCATGAAGTAAAATTAAATGCCAGGAAGTATATAATCATGTCCTTTTTCAAGCGTGACTTCCCTTGTAACTATCACAATTGGCAACACACAATGAAAATTGATCTTGTCGTTAAGGATCATAGAAGCTATGCCAACAATGAACTTTGCACTGATCACCTTATCCCCACTGTTGTAAGAACGTCATTTCTCATCACAGTTTATATCTAAAGGGATTGGATCCAGCTCCTGGAAGGTAACCATTTCACTGTACTTGGCTCTTATTTAGTATAATGCCCTTTTCAGTTTGTACCCATCCAATCAGTTGTCAGAATTCGAATGATAACTATGCTTTCTCTCTAAAAAAAAAAAAAAACAAATCAAGGGCTTATATCATGAAAACTATGCAAACCATCTCAAAACCTTGTCTCTCATCTCAGTATCACACACGCAACTGAGAGGCAACCTCTATCACCGATATAGAGCTTGAACAGACCCTGCTTTGTCAGCCCTATTACACATTTTAGGTCCAATGGAGTCATAAATACCAACTCAATGGATCTCAATTTCTTTCACAAAATAAATGAAACATGTTGGAGAGATAGGTATGTATCACAGAGAATGTCACTTCACTGGAACTGTTCTCTACTCTACATAAAGCAAAGTACTTATCTTACTCTTTTCAAATGTAATTTAGATGATTGGATGGCTAACCACAAATTCATACCCTAGTTTAACACCCTGTCCCTCATGGATAAGTAAAACATGTAAATCTCCAAACATATCCTTGTTTGCCCCTCTCTCAGGTTATTCATATGCAGAATATAAGGGTTGTAAACTACCATGGGAATGTAAGGCTTTCTAAGATCCTTACAGATCAGGACACTAGTAAGCTATGACATTCTTTTTCCACATCTGTCAGGTTTCATCATAGCCCCTCCACAAACTTTGGCTAGAGAACAACTGTATGTGTAATTTTGAGATCCAGCATATGTGTTCTCGGTCATCATCCCCTTACTAGGCTCTTTTTACTTTGCTATTTGCAGTCTATTGTTCCTGTGAAACCAGTTCTGAATTTATAAAAATGTCCGATATCTGTAATTCATATTGAATTGTAGCTAGCTCTGTGGCATAGACAGATAAAGCCCTGACTATGTTGAGGTGACCTGAGTTTGAATAGTGGCTAGGCACCTATAAGAGCTGGTGAGGGAGGCTGGGTTGGAGACAACTCTGGCTGGCTACATAGGCGACAGTTAGCTGAGACTCCACAAGGGGCTTGAGTCTATTTAGTCTGCTGTGCTGTAAGTAATCACACACTGAGCACAGGGGAATTCAACATGTAAAGAAATACTTTACATTTGAGGGTATTTGTAGCAGAGCTAGGAAGAGCTACCACATGGGAGGGGGTGCTTTACTAGGAAAGAGGGTAGGCTGCTGCACAGGACCAGCAAGCTGGCCTGCTCCCACTACCCACCTTCAGTGGATGAGGTCATGGTAGATTCCTGGGCAGGAACAAATGGGCCTTAGGGCTCTTGCCTCACTCAGGATTGGATATGGGTAGTGAAGTCTTCAGGCTCAGTCCTGTGGGGAAGGGCTAGCTGAAAAATAACCATATTGAATTGAATCTTTTGAAAAGTTCACTTACTTAAACTGTTACACATAGTTGTGAGACATGCAGAAAAAGAACACTGAAATAAGCATGTTTGTTTAACACAGGTCCCTTGTTGCAATATATTGTTTTCCAAACAGTACTAAGAGCACTGCTGCTCTAATTACTGTAACCATGGCAGATATGTCTCAATGCTTTTTCATGCATACACATCCCAGTGTCTTAACAAGAGTGTGTTTCAGTGACTATTAAGGAATCACAAAGCAGAGAGGAAGAAATTAAATGATTGTTTCAGATGGCATATAGTTCTAGGCCAGCTGGAACTCCATATTGGTGGTAGCAACCCCTTTGCCAGCCCTTTTGGAAAATGCTACACAAGCAGCTTCTCTAACTGGTCCAAGAAAGAGCAGTCCACTAGCTACACACATACTTATTTTCTAATTTTAAATGCTTTTCTTTTGATTATATTAAGTAATATGTAACATATTCCTTGTCTGGCATACTGAGTTGGGAACATAGGAGCAGGGGAATAATACTAGATAAGTAATCACGGGGTCCATAGGATGTCTAGCCATATTCACCTTTAAGCAGACAAATGTCTTGTCAAACAGCTAATATTGGTTACCTCCCAAATCAAGGAACACTTTACATGATAAGCCTTGTGTAAAGCTGTGTCTGCCCATCTAGTCATCAAGATAGCCTTAAAGGCTGAGGTGTATAGGCTATTTTGGCATCTGATGCCATGTTGTCTCCTGTTCTGGTGCCTTCTTTAAGTTGAGAGTCAAACAAAAGAAAATATAAAGGTCCATTGCCACAGAGGGCTAATCACTTCAGTTAAAAAAACATCCATCTTACTTTTATACTGTAGTAAACTGCATGCTACATTTGTGGCGAGCATCTGCTACAATTTAGGCCACAAAAAGAGTGCTACGTCCTTCAGTTCTGATCACAAATGCAAGACCAGCATTTGAATGCCAGTAATGTACTGGGGGTCATAATGCATTACTGACATTCAAATCCAATACAAGCACCTGAATGCCAGTAATGTACTGGTGGGGGGGGGGGTCATAATGCATTAATGACATTGAAATGCAATACCAGCATTTGAATGCCAGTAATGCTTTCTGCCCCCTAGTACTTTTTATTCAGGGCAGCTGCCCCCTTCATCTCATACTAGCTACACTGCTGTTTAAAGGTTGACAAAATAGTGTCTTACTTGGCCTGTATTGGCAACTTATTCCATAGGCTGCAATACCCTGTGCTAGGAACCTATACATCCAATGAGTTTTGTTACTGTTTTGGTATAGAGTTAGTTCTCTGATGTGAATGTTTGTAGAAGTACTATTTTTGTGATGAAATAGGAGGCCAAACAGGATTGGGTCTTTTATGTCTCAAAAAAGCTAGACACAGGTCACCTTGGAACAGCCAGTAGGCTACTGAGTTTAGGGAAAGTTGTGCTAATCTTTCCTGCTAGTTGAAGGATTTAAGACATTTATTTTTTTGGTTAAAATTCTTCTTCTTGATATGTCAAAGCCATATATTCCAGCATATCTAAGTAATTTATAGATCAGCCACATATGTGGCAGTTTGTATTTTCTGTTTGTGAACAGTTGTGCTATTCTACCTGAATTTGGTTCACACTCTGAAAAAGTGCTTGCCTAGTCTGCATGGCTATGGATGACACAGTAAGAAGTCAAAATGTCTCTTTTCTAAACAGAATCCAGTATCTTTTAAATGCCAGTGTTACAGCAGTTGGATGAAGTTATGGTATAATGGAAACACAAACACCTTGAGTATTTTATCTGTATCTCCATTTCCAGTCATGTCTCCAAAACCATGGCTTCATGAAAGGCCACAGTGTTGTCAAATTCCTGCTGCTAATGACCAAATCAGTATTAAACTCATGGATGAACACAAGCTTACTGGAGCACAATTTATGATCTAGCCAAAGCATTTGACTCTGTGAATCACACGGCACTGCTCTTTCCATATTCATAAGTTATTTACACAATGGGTCCTCTAGAGTTTACCCACAGATATTTTTTGTCTATTATTCATTATTAATATGCTGACACTTGATTTTTTCATGTTAAAAATGCTGTATGGAAATGATTTGGTTGTATTGACCTGTGATTACTCATAGCCTGAGATATCTTTTAACCTCAAGGAGGGTTTTGTACAGTTTTTTAAATAAAACAAAGACAATGCTTTGAGGGGCATGTGAAGCATTCCTTGACCTGGTGAAGGGAGTACTGAGCCACTGGAAGTATTTATGTAGATGTGGTATTTCTAGATCCTGATCATATGTTCACAGATGCACAGCCAAGGCACTGTTTTAACTTGATTATTAATGAAGCCACACAGACAGTGAATAGTGCTGTTCTAATTTCTAAATTAAAAGACTTGCATATATTCCAGACTATTCTATAAAAGATATGCCAGTTTGTTACTGGATCTCATAGAACAGATCACTATTGTATTAATTTTCGTAAATCCAGTTGACTACTTATTCACAATTGTACAAAGTTACTGTTTTATATGCTGATCTACACTTTGCTTCACATGGACCTCTGCAGGTCTCTGTGATAGTTTCTTACAAGTACAGATTTTATAGGATCACTTAGGATCCCTTGTTCAGTTTCATCATCTTTGGTGAATCCACAAGAGTCACTAGCTTGAACCTCTGAAGTGCTCTTTCTCTCTCCTTGGACCTTCAACTCTGAATCTCCATTTCTGCCACAATTTCCAAATGTCATAACATTCTAAATGAGATTAATTTCCTATCCACATGAGGATGTGACATGCAAATGGTTGCTCTGGTTTTCACCTCCCCTAAATGAAGTCTCAGTGCATGTTGTGCTATGCATGTCATCGTATATTCTGCTTTAACTAGAATGAGGTGTATTATTGTTGTTTAGTGAAATCACTGCAAAGTAAGGCATGAAAATGGATTTTGGTTGTCCAGAGCTCTAACGTGCAAAATCAATAAATGAATAAATAAACAAATAAATAGCCATGCATTTTATACCGCAGTTTCAATCTACTGTACACAATACCCCTTTTCCCAGTTTCATCCTACAGCTATCTTTTGTGTATCAGATGAGGGAAAACAGAGATGGCTTGGCTTTCATCTGTAGTATCTGCTTATTCGACAGGTAAAGCAAAATATCAGAGTTATTTTGGTGCAGGTTGTGAGACTAGACTGAAATTGCAGAGGGATGGGATGTGCTGTCGAAAGGTACAGCGCTCTCACAACATAAGAGCAATGAACTGTATGTAACCCACAGAACAGAATACTATATGTATTAAAATTCTTGAACTGAGAATATGTGTGTGTGTGTGTGTGTGTGTGTGTGTGTGTGTGTGTGTGTGTGTGTGTGTGTGTGTGTGTGTGAGTGTTTTTGTTTGTGGTGAGGGGATTAGATTTTATATTCTACATTGATCTGTTTTAGGGGTATGTAAACAGGAAGCAAGGTGTTGTATCCCCACCCACAGTAAACACAATTCTTTTTAGTTATCTGTAATATTACTGATTTTTAGAAAAAAAAGTCACTTGTTTAATATTTCTCACCTAGAAAAATATTACAAGATAAGCATGAGAAGTCTATTTTTATATGTAAAGTAACAAACTGGGAATCCTCTGAATGACTAGAAAGGAGTGTTGATCCACTCAAAAAATAATGAAAGATGAGTAGACACCCAAGAACGTATTTCGCAATAAATGAAAGTATCATCTGAGGCATAAACATCACACCAAATCACTTTTATTGATTAAAGCCATTCCACCTTTAAAATCTTCATCAGGCCATCATGTTTCTTAGCAGCAGCCCTATCCCTTTGCAGATGGCTGGATGTCTTCAGCTTTATGAATTATGGATTAGCTGAATATTTCATAGTTTTATTTATAACTCCCCTGTTGGTAATTGCTGTTCACTCTTAGTTTGTTATCAGATTTTATACTGGTCTAAAATGATGGAAAAAATAAGAGCAGAGAAAAAAACACTGAAGAAAATGAAAAGGCTTTGATTTTGCTGATTGCATGAAAAGATTCAGATTTGCAGAATGCTGTAATTAGATAACACTTACAATATACAGCTTAGCTGTTAAGAGTTATTGCCGAAAAATGGGACAGGAAAACAAAACAGCTTTTGGCATGTCAATTATGATGTCAAATTTGCTCACATTTTTGCACTTATACATTTTTTTCCTTTTGAATTATACTTTCTAGAACTGACTGCAGTCAGATATTCCTAGCAAAAAATGCATTGCATTTGGGGAAAAAAGTTTTACAAGGAGACACTATCAGTCTTCTACAATGTAACACAAAATGCAAATTAGGTGATAATCTCGGGCAGTCTTCTTAGACAATTTTACGTTAATATAAGGCTAGCATCAAAGAATGGTTAATGTCATGTAGTTTAATTTAAAATGTGCAGAAATTAAGTATATTTATGAAAACATTGCCACGTACTAAACAGGATTTAAACATAAATGTAGCTCAGATGTGAGAGTGACGTGAGAAGTTTCATTATTATTCTTTAAAGCTCATGTCTTGTTTCTCCCCTCCCTGTCAGGGAAAGCATTGTAGGAAGCAAAATGGAAGTATTTCTGGAAGTAGTCATGACCCAATTCTCTGTCATGCTGATAAGAGTACTATACATTTCTCTGGGCACAGCTGGAGTGGTTACAGGCCTGTCTCTTGATAGAGAGACCTGAAGAAGACAGGTAGAAATAAGTGACTTATCATTGTTCTGGGTCATGCAGGCTTCTGACTGTGGTTACACATGGACATGCTTTGTGTCTGCCACAGACATACACTAATGAAAACTTAAAACATGCCATGACAGGATATGAGTGAGCTCTTAGCTATATCAATATTTTAATAGTTAAGGCATCAGGATGTTGTAAAGTGTCTTCAGCATCGCTAAAGCAGCCCTGTTATAACTCATTTATATGTTCATGCATGTGTTCAGGCACACACACATACACTAAGCAGATAGCCTGACCTGATAGGGCAACATTACACAGTATTCATTCATACAAAAAAAGGTTTAATAGCTTTTCAGTTATATTGTATACATTAGCAAAGAGGTTAGCGTAGGAATTTTAAATTATCTATGACAAACATACAGGAGTTTAATTCTCATAACATCATTTTTATGTATTGAGTAATTTTTTAGTTGCTATGGTTATCACTTTCTTCCCTTAATTTTATAGTTTAATCAAAAGGGAAGGAAGGGTTTCCATTTCTAGTTATTGAAAACAAATCAAATAAATATTGGCTGGGAAATACAGACCTGTGCTATGTGGCAGTGCAAAGCAATCTGTAGTTAGACATGTCCCCGGAGTTAATCAGATATGTAGTGTGGCTTGCATAGGACTGACATACCAAAGAAAGGATTGTGTAGTGAAGGGATGAGCCACATTTAGGGGAATGATAGTGCTTGGCATTTTCATTGGAGCAAACAGTACTAAAGAATGATGTGTGACTGACTTGAAGGATGTGACCAGCAAGTCAGGCTAGCATTTAGATCTAGACTGGGATTTACAAGGATTTCAAGGCAAATGAGCCTTTTCTGCATTTATGTCTTGAAGAGTACCCACCATTATAACAGATTTAACACATGCTCATGCATGCAGTGAAACACCACATGGCCATCACTCACAGGCATCCACATGACACAATTAGAGTCAGGGCAACAAAATGCAACACTAGTTCATCATTTAAACAGAGAGAAAATGGTGAGACAAGAAAGTAGGAAAGCAAAGAATGGTAAGCAAAAAAAAAATAAAACATCACACACACATACAATGATGTCATAAGATCTACGTAAGAGGTGGAGGGAATTTTTTATTATTATTATTATATTATTTTTTTTTGTTAGAGATGACCTTATTTGTAATACATAGAAAAGAATGATAAACAGAAAAGGTAACAAGGAACGTTTATATATGAATTAGATGGGGAGAGAGACAGCAGTGATAGAAAACAAACATGAAAAGTAAAGAAAAATATACAGATAGTTTAAACACAAATGTTGTTGATGACAGTGAATGGACACACAGACAGCTAGACTAAAGGTGGACAACTAGAGATGAAAAGGGTCAATGAACATGGAATAGGTAACAAATAAGGGAGATGAACATCTGAAGTGGATAGGTTAAAGTCCATGAAGGAAGTTAGGGTAATCAAGAGGGCAACAAACTCAGCCAATAACTTATCTCCATGGCTGTTGTCTTGGGAAAGCTGCTTAATGGTTGGACCGATGGTCAAGTCCTTCTTGCTGTGTGACTCAGCAAGCCATGCCACAAGGTATTCATTACTAGTAAGTGAGGTATCCAGTTGTTTGGACAGTTTTGTAGACACCGGCCACCATAATTGATCCCAGGAGAAAATTGGAGACCCCTAAGGGCCACTGTCAGAAGAGCAACCTATGCTGCATTCCTGACAGGTGGCCCAGGAGACAACTAGTATTCTTTCAGTGTTACCATCTATGGGTGGAACCTCCTGTGATGTCCCCACTCTGGGTCAGCAATCAAGGAGCCCGAATCTTAACCACTGGTACGGGAGAGGGATGTTCACTTTGAACAAAAATGGATACACCCCGTATTTCCAGATGCAACTCTCTGCATCAAGCACCATTTCCCTTAAGAATGCACAGGGAACACTAAGTCCTGGGTCTGGATTCTCCCTCTGTATTCCTCCAGGTACCCAATAAGACTCGCCACTGGCACAGCTATAGAGCTGAGACCTCAGCTGAGTGTCCAAGCCAAGTTCTTCACCACTTTTTCTGTGAAACCAGTCACTGCTCCAAGCAACTGGCACACACACACACTCTTTGAGATTTGATTTTCACATACATACATACACACACTCACACAGACACACACACACACACACTTGGTTAAGGCTAACACAGGTTTACTAGCTATGCCCCTTCTGCCCAAACTATAAGGTAGTTACACTGCCACAAGACACTCCAAAGCCATCTACTCTAAGGCTCTTTCAAGATAGCCAGTTATACTGAGGAAATTAATATTAATACAAATAGTAATGTTGACTAAGTAGCAAGGCTTTCAGGCCTGCAGTGCCACCAAATAAATATGAGCACTCTCAAAGGTTAAAATATTTTCTTAAGGACCAGCCAAAATGAAAAATTACTGTTGCTCTACTTATTGTGTCTGAAACCACTATCTTGTATGTATTTGCTTCTCACTTGGCTGTATTTGTTTCTCTATTGCATGTATTTGTTACTCTTGGAGCTTTTCTCCCTGGGCCTCCACTGAAAAGGACCTGTGTCCAGTCAGACTTTCCCGGCAAACAAATGTAAAATAAAATAAATAAATAAATACATAAATACATAAATTAATAAATCAAATTTAAATATACTTAATAATAAATAAAAACAGAACATGAAAATACTAAATATCTATTTACAAAAAACACCAGAGTTTCAATCAAAGGAGATATTAAAAAAAAAAAAAAAACACAAGTGGACTGGTTCACACAGTTACAGAAAACAATACTTAACTAATCACACTACATTTTCCTGACAGACCGAAAGAATTATTATTGCTTGGTTCCGTACTAGAGCAAGGCAAGATGAAGTAAGTGCGGGATCCTTCCTAGTCAGGTTACAAAAACAGACTGCTCTGAGACTTCAGTCTCACCTAATATTAAACATTATTTTAATGACGGATTACAGAAGGACATCACATACATCTGGCCATCTGACTTATGGCTCCCATTCAACCCCCTATTGCTAGAAACTGCCAGGGTTTAATACATATGTGTCAATAATACAAACATATAGAGCTTGCTAAGAACTGATCCAACTTCTGGAAGTCATAAAACAATTTAAAATTTCCACCCTTCCAGAGTAGCAATTAGATCACTGCTAAAAACAATACAGAAGGCTTCCTTGTACTTGTTTTCCAAACAGTTTGTCTCTGACTACAGTCAAAATTATAAGATGCAATCTTTGTGGCCTAGGCTCAGTAATTTAATTTCAGAACATTTTTCAAAATAAGCTGCAGCTGGACTCTCTTCTAGTATCCTCTGTTAAAACATATGCATTTAATTAATTTACAATACAGTCAGGACCCACTGTTGATACATATTTAACACAAGCAAATTTACAAATATATTTTCAACACAAGAGTCTGTACAAATCAGTTTCATATACAAATGACATGTAATTCTTTACAAAATTACAGCTAGGTATGCTGGCATATGTTACACATCCACTGCCCTACTTCTCCTGGCATAGCTGGCAATACCTCACATCATCACGCCTCCATCTCCTTGCTAAGTGGCAGACGTGATGAACACTGGCGACACAGTACCAGAAGCATCAGCTAGTGCATGCTGAGGTTACCCACACTTGTTTCTTGCACACATATGGTACTCATGCAAAAATATTTTACAGTGGTCTAGTACTCAAGGCATATGCACCCACTACCAGGAGAAACACTCTGCCTTCTGTCATATCATATTATGCTGAGGACTCCCACCTCTGCCTCTATAAAACAAAGTATGCACACCTCACCTTAGGAAACATGTACACCGGGTAATATAATGTCTCTTTCTTCCTAACCTCTGCTCCTAATCCTGAAGCAGGTCAGGGTGGCACCACCACAAGTTGCTGCACCAAAATGGGAGCTGACAGTTTCATCTTTCACCATCTTGCTAAGCTCATGCCAGACATCTAGCTTGTGTAACATGCCAAAGTACAGTCTCAACAGGCACTAAGAGGATCCTATTTGCAGAAAGAACAAGAATATATTTGTTTTTCTGGCACACCATGCTGGATACCTGCAATTCACAAGGCCTGAGAAAGCCATGTTCACTCAGTTTGGTATCTTACGCGCACAGACACAAGTGCAGGCATCATATAACATGCAATGCGGTACTGTAACAAGGGTCTACCAAATGTCAAAAGTGCTGTCACAGACAGCTCCAAGTCTACACATGCAGAGTTCTTGAGCGTAGTGGTCACATGGCTCCTTATCAACATGACGAGGTGACTATGACTGGCTAGAGTGAATAACACATTGTGTTCTGGCAGTGATTCAGAAACAAGTTGCGATAAATGGACTTATTAAAAGTCCTTCACTGGCACAAAATTGTACATGGTCACAAATTTGCATGAGGACACTTACAGAAGAAAAACAGTGGAATGCTGGGCTTTATATAGTAACTCTGGATACAGATAGTGAAAGAAGCAGAAACCTGGTAATGTACCATAACATTGTCTTCAACACCAGAGAAACTGATTCTCTGTGGTATGCATGAGTATGACCTTTGGCACCAAGCAAACCAAACAATGACAGTAAAAGCATACAACAGACAACAGTCCTTATGAAGTTTCATCTTACCAGTTATGGTGAAACCATATAATAATACTAGGAGAGTTTCATCAGGTATGTTATATATCATTAACAAATAATCACCTACTGAATGGCAAGTAATAGCTACATTTTTCATGTTAACTTTTGGGGAACAGATAATAAGAGAATAAAAAGTGTGCATCAAATTAACTATCTTGTTTGGATTTAAGAGCATATATGAGGAATCTGGTAAGGGCCACTTTCCATTTGTCTTGGCCAGATTTCTTCAGTCATATATCATTGCTACAATACTTCTATACCTAGAATGTGTTCCATTCCCTAATAATGCAGAGGGAAAAAGAAATAAAAGTTTTAAAATAATGAGTCAATACTATGTGATTATATATGACTCAGTTGGCAATGAAACTATTGAGTAACTTCTTATGGTTAGACAGTGTTATTTTACAATATTTAAATTGCATCTCAAAGTGGAAAGGAAAAATCTGAATTAGATGGAGTTTTTTATTTTTTCAGTTATTTAACTTGATTCAATGACATTTCAAGCAATACTGCATAAAGCCAATCAGATGCTTACTGATATATGACAGAAATGTAAAGTTTAGCACTATCATTCTTTAATTAGAACTTTATCACAACAAGCAATACCTCTGAATTGTCTGTTAAATCAATAAAAAAATCAGGCATGTGAAAGAAATCAGAACAATTCATATTTTATTATTAAGTTACATTCCCTATGCTAACATCTTTACTTAGGTAATGAAGTAATGCACATTTTAGCATTAGAGGAATGCCCAGATTTCAAATCTGTATTGATAATGGGAGAATGTGGCAAAAGACCTAAACACATAATTCAAAGCAGAATATTTTCATACTGTTGCCACTGGAATAAATTTAGCACAATAAATTATTGCTGGATTCCTTATGTTTGGCTAAGTGTCTGTCATAACTGGATGAGTTGCACTTTCGCCACTGCAGTTTTTCATAAAGAAATCATTGTTCTGATAGTTCTGCTGTAGCATCAACAGTGATCCAGATTCATTTTGTAATTTCGTTGTTGTCCACGGTTGTGTGACCATGGAGTTAATACATATAAGTAAATGGATACAGAGTGACGCCTTTTAAAAGAGTTGCAGTGGGATTACCATCCACAAACATGAATTGTATTGTGTTTTCTGTCCAGACAAAGCCACAACTGGCTATATTAGTATTCTTGTAGCTTTGTCTGGATGTAACTTACCAAGTTACTCTGAAACCATTATTATTTCCAGGTTAGCAAATGTTATTCTTTCAGTTCCATGGCCACATGTTTTTGGTTTTGGGGGATAGGGGTAACCACAAGGCTTTCCTATTTCATACTGAAGAACATAGCTTTAATAATTCTAGAGACCTGGGTAACTACTAAACGCACAGCTATCTTCTTACTCTCTCAATAATCCTGGAGCTTTGTGTGCACACTCAAATTCTCCAATACATTCTCAACAAGAATCTCCTTTCACCTTCCTAACATGGTTTCTGCCACCCCAGCACCACCACCACCACTACAGCACCATTAGTGCTCTGTAGTCATTTCAAGACAATGTCAACCATCATCATAATGCTGGCAAAATATTCTCTGGCATTTTTATGGACAACTACAAAACAATCAGTAGCATTCCACACCCAAACCCTGATTCAAACCCTAGCAGAACATATATCACACAGCATTATCATGGTTGAAGAGCTCCCTAAGCAATTGCACTCAAGTAGTAAGGTGGAAAACACATTTTCATTCTTCCTCCAAGTCCCTATACGTGTCCTCTAATGTCCCCCATGAGTCCATTCTTGGACTGTTGCTATTCACCATATACTTAATTAAGCTTTATATTGCCACATCATGATCCACTATGATTCATAGGTTCATAGGTGTGTACTACGCTAATGACCGCTGGGGTATTTTTAAGCCTTGCCATGCATCCCAAATCTCTGACAAGTTCTGGTATCCTTGCTTAGTGTACGCAGGGGCTTGGGAGATGATATATTTACAGGCTGTCGGTGTCCATTAGAGACACAGGTACCAAACCAGGAATGAATTTTCTGTTCTCCATCCAATTGTCCAAGTTACACTTGAAATGCATTAGGGAGGAACTCTGCTTCATATTGATGGGGAGCATGATCCAAAGAAGGGGAAGTCTTTGGGACATATATCTGCAGCTCCACCAGGTCCTATTTATATCACAGGCAAGGTTTAGGTCTTTACAACGGGTAACTCTGATGCTGTTTGTTTTCCAGATATGCAGGAGGTCCATCAGAGTGGGGTCTGATGACGCCTTGTGAGATAGGCCTTGATCTTCACTCAGCAGACTGTAGAAGGCAGAATACAGGCATAAGTCTTTGAGGTGGTCTGCAAAGGGCATGTTATTTATACCCTGTATTCTTTTACTGAGGAACCTCAATGGATGTTCTGATTGTTGCTTGTGCCTGATTTAGGTATATATCAAAGTGGGCATTGTACTCACTTATAGGTCAGAAACAATTTTAATCACTCCTCTGCTGAAAACATTAAACTTGAACACCAACTTGCTTGCTGTAACAATTGATGATGAGCTCAAGTTTAATATTCACAAACATAATGTCAATGAAAACTCACCAAAGGCTCAGGGCTGTATATAGAGCCATAACGTTTCTACTGCACATGTTTACTTCCTACCAGCACTCCTATATGTTACTTGTCCCCCACTAAACTACACCACAGCCTCCTAGGAAAGCTGGAACAATGTTAAAAAAAGTTTGACAACTTCACTGCTACTTTACCTAATAAATCCCATCGGTGACTTACATTCTCAAAAATAAATTGGATACTAATTTCCAAACTATTTTAAATTCCTTCTGTATAAAATGTATATTCCATACTTCACCACCCAGATGAATGCCCTTCCCTGCATACCCTCCTGCACTGGGACCATCTTACTAGGCCTCTCTGCTGTAAAAATACATTTTTGGCTCAACACATTAAATCCCAGAACTCATCAAAGAATGCCCTCTACTCCAACTGTAACTCCAACATATTGAATGCCCTACCCACCTTATTTAGGGAAATAGATAATAAGCTTAGCTTTAAGAAAACAATGCTAATCTCCAAAATGCTAGATTATGTCAATGCCCTATCCCAGCTGGAAGACTAACTACTATCCAATCTGCGCTTTCTACTTACTTATTCCTCTCTCCTTCTATCACTCCTGACTAGTCTGCTCTTTCCCTTTAGCTTTTAAGTTCTCTTCCTGCACAAATGCATTTCTTCAACTGCTTTTCTATTGATCATAGCACTACTACTTTGGAACCTAATACATTGCTAATACTTTGGAACACCACGGTGTTAAACTGCATTTGCCATATACTGACTGATTTTGATTGTAATATGTTGAACTCATGGTAAGGTGTTAATTATGTAAGATGTGGTTGTTTTTGTTTGTCTGAATGTAACTATGAAGTATTTTACCAGCTGCATCTTTTTCCTAATTATCATGCTAGTTCAGCTATGATGTACTCATTAATGTTTTAACTTTATGGAGCTTTTCTTCTCCGGCCTGCACTGAAGAGAGGTCTTGCATGGCCCAGTCAGACAATCCCAGTACAAAAGTGCAATTAATAAGTAAGTAAAGAAAGAAAGAAACAAATATGATTTGTTTGTGTCTTTCGGCTTTTCCCGGTTAGGGGTCGCCACAGCGGAACTCCGGTCCGCTAATGATTGGTAGTGGATTTTTACGTACCGGGTTACCAGCCCTGACACACAACATTCAACGAAGGCATGCCCCATTCACGTATGCCTCCGCACAGAAATGCATCTGAAATGAGGTCAGAAATGATAATGAGCACATTGCAAATGTATTCTTGGAGGAGCCAATGCATTGGCCTTAAACATATTTCTTAGCATTCTTAGCTGGTAAATTATGCTTGAGGCGACAGCACTATTCGGAATTGAGAATGCAAGAAAAGCAAACTATTTGAAAGTCAGAGAAATTAATGTTTAGTGGCCTAATATCTTCAGACAACAATTGTTTTTCAAAAACAGTGATGAATATTATAAATGTAACAACACAACACTCCAATTCTGCTGCTACTTTATTTATGTGTTTCTATTGTCAATAAGCTTGTTATTTTTTTAATTTTTATGCTAGAAAAGGCACACATTAAGCTATAGCTGTAGTTTAATACTAGATTCAAGCCTGTGAGTGTGTATGTATGCCTATGTATATATATATATATATATATATATATATATATATATATATCTAGCTTGAGTAACTGATGTCACCTACTGCTATGTCAAATACATCAAACTATGGATGTCAATGTGTTCAGTTTCGACATGTATGGCTGATTGACTTAACAGATTTCCACATTTTGGGTTGATATTTTAATCGGCCGATGATTACATTCCCATAGTAAACACAACACACACACACACACACACACACACACACATATATATATATATATATATATATATATATATATATATATATATATATATATATATATATATACACACACATATATATATATATATATATATATATATGAAATGTGTGTGTGTGTGTGTGTGTCTGTCAGTAGAGCACTTGTCATTTCCAGCAAATGAACGCTTATTATAATATAAATGTATACAGTAATAATAAACCATAATATAATAAGAACTTTGATTTCTCACCCATAGCAGAATCTGAGAGAAGGCAGACGTAATCGGTAGCTCTTTTTTTAGCCCTGAGACCATAGACAGAGAAAGTTGTTAGAATAGTAAGCCTTCTGTTATCCTGTATTTCCTGAAGAATAAGACTTCCATAATTTTAAAATAGTATTAATGTATGCAGTGCTAATATGTGCAGATACAGAATTCCATGTTTGGTTGCAGTGAAATTTTATTGCTGACTGGGGTAGAGCACAGATCTCAGTGTGCCATTTTTAGGCTGAGCCCAGGTTATGCAAACAAATGGAAGAACATACAGATATATGTGTAGAATTAAATATAATGTATGCAGTCAATCACAAGTCAAATGTTATAAGGCTATTCATTAGTATGCTATTTTAATGTCTTGTGTTATGCATTATGATACATATGTAATGGTTAACACTGTTTTACATGCTTCTTAAAGATTGGTGACTAGCTTTACCACTTACGTTGATCAGTCCTGGTTGTCTATTTTAAAGCACTTTTTTTGCTGGGCATACACTATGGTTCATATTATTTTATGTTTTTCCTCTTTCTCACCACTTGTTGTAATAGGGCTGTAATAGAACTGGTCTGGTGGATGGGATCCAGGGAGCACAAAATGAGTATGCAGCCTTGAACAACAAACTCCCTTTCTACAGCTGTGGTTTTATGCCTTAACATCAAGAGTTCAAATGGAAACTTGAACAAGAAATGTAAACATTGTTGCAGAAGGTTAATCCTCAGTGTGTTGTCTATACCTCCCACAACCATGATGACTAGATGCATTTAACAAAGAAATCACACTATATAAGTTGAATGGGGGTTTCCCCATACCTCTGAGGTTGTGCAACCTTTGTCTAGGTGTATATCTATATCTATCGATATACACACACATATATATATATATATATATATATATATATATATATATATATATATATATATATTTGTTTATTGATATTTATATATATATATATATATATATATATATATTAGCAGAAGTGTCTGAAGCTGGAGTGCAGAAACATATATATACTTATGCAGTACTGCAGTTTTTAGTTTGAAATAACTTTTTAATATTTTGACATTATGCTGAAATAACTAACATTTGAATTTAATGTTGTAGTATTCATAATAGCAGCATTGACCTGTCATAAATCATTTTATTAATTTTTCACATTGTGCCTCTTCTGTTATCTGTGAGTTTGTAGCAAGTAATTAAAAAAAAATGTTCATTTGTTAGCTAGAATGTTGTAACTTATGGATGAAGGCAACTTGTCTATAAAGCACCTGCATAAAACAAAACAGCTAAAGCAGTATTGGCAATAAAAGTGATATGAACATTCAAGTCCAGTGAGCATTTCTTTGAAGGATTGGAACCAATGTAAACATTCACGTCTTGTGAGCATTTCTTTGAAGGATTGGAACCATTGTAAACATTCACGTCTTGTGAGCATTTCTTTGAAGGATTGGAACCATTGTGAAAATTCACGTCTTGTGAGCATTTCTTTGAAGGATTGGAACCATTATTTAATTGCCAGCGACTTTGCACAATAAGAGGGAAAAAGAGCAAATCTTTGTATTTTTTGAGCAGAAACTTATAGTTTGATAAATAACATCCTTACCATAACAAATAAAAAGTATAAATGCAATTGGTTCAGCCTTATAACAAAAGCTTACAAAATTGCTGAGTATGTAGATTATTTTGTTTGTTTGTCTGGTTGTTGATAGACTCCTATATGGAGGGTGGCCTGTGCTCAGGCATTATAATGAACATGTAAGACACACTCCAATTCATTTATCCTCATAATCCTATATTTCTGCCCACAAAACAATCTCATTTATGAGGCACCTGTCTCTAATAGAGACATCGGTGCCAGACTGGGGTAAATTTATGATTTGCCATACAGTGATTTATTTAATTAATTAATGTATTTATTTATTAGTTTTGGGTGTCCTCTCAGCATTAGTTCAACTGTTAGTATTCCCTATGTTTTCAAGAGAGACTGCATGGCTAACACTTACTAAAATTTGGGTCATGGAGCAGTGTTTAGTAACAGAGATTTTCATATCAGATTAGTAATGTGTTGATCCTGTGTACCATCAATGCAGAGGTATTAATAGTCACATTTCAGAAGCATTATGAATGTGTGTGTACACAAAATAGCTTGAGAAATTCTCAGTTACTTTGGCAAGATTTCATTTGAAGGCACTGGGCTCAGTCTGAGATGAGTGAAATTTTGAGAAGTCATTGTTTATAATCCTGATCTGTGGCTGACAATGTAATTATCATAAGCTAAGGTAGTAGTATGGATTTCTGATAAGCACATTTGGCCAGTCCCCATGTTGCATATAAATTTGGTGACATCAGTAGATATGCACTTCGATTTGTGATCTGTTTGTCCTCTGTCTTTTGTTTGTTTGTAGCCACTCAGTTTTGTTTGAAGAGGGGGCTTTAGCCATCCATCCAGTAAGAAGTTTATTTTCCTCTATATAGACATCTGTCTATTTACCAGAAAATGAATTATGTTTGTAATTTTATTGTGATTTAAAATGCTGTGGGGTTGCATTCCTACCCCATATGTTTAGATGTTTTTTTTCCCTCATTGATACTGCAGTACAGCATTATGGGGAAGCTAAACTTTAGACTTGCTATCCTTCGGATGAATGTTAAACAGAGATCCCGTATGCCTATATTAAGGTAGCACAGGTGGAAGTAAAAGATCTCATGGCATCTACTGAACAAACCCCACTGCGTTCTGATCTTTGGGCATCAAAGGCCGGTGTGGTACCAATCAGGCTGTTGTCCCTGACCAGTAGAGTCCACATCCAATATTGATTTTGGCTTCTTGATCCTTATACATAAGTATGAGGGAGAATTCAGTTCCATTTTTATGCTTGCTAGACATTTTTCAATATAATTCCTTCTTATTGCACATTTTTTCATGTTATACCTTTTCTCCAGCAAAGCATTACTTTCTGAGCATATGACATTTTTAATATTTATAGAAATACTGTAGTATTGGGAAATATTATCTGTCATCCCTTGAAAAGAGGAAAGTAGTGACTGCAAGTAGGTGTGTGTGTGTGTGTGTGTGTGTGTGTGTGTGTGTGTGTGTGTGTGTGTGTGTGTGTGTGTGTGTGTGTGTGTGTGTGTGTGTGTGTGTGTGTGTGTGTGTGTGTGTGTGTGTGTGTGTGTGTGTGTGTGTGTGTGTGTGTGTGTGTGTGAAATAGCTTGTTCAAAGTACAGCAATTGCAGGAAAGAGAGAAAAGAGAAGTGAGAAATAGGCCAGTGAAGCTAAACCCAAAGCCCAAACTTATACATGTTCAGTGTGAAGACTTATCTTGGGTCTGGATGGTGTACTATTTAACAGTCATTCTGTCCTGGCCCAAAAAATACCACTATTACCATTCCAGATTACCTGAATGGCAAACTCCAGTTATTAGTTAACTCTTGAAAAATAAGTCCAGGGCAACACTGCATGTTTTCTGTGTGTGCCTGAGGCTAGGTTTCTCTTTCTTTGTTTAGTAATTCGTTTTTGCACGTTTTATATTTCAGTCTGGTTGGTGATTGTTATGTGAATCATGAGGCTGTACCACTGGTACCCTTTAGATTATCATAGACAGTACAGCAGATCCAAAGCCCACAACAGCTGCTTAATAGCACAGCATTTTTAATGTCAACTTCATGTCTTGACTTTTTCTGTTCTTCATTTTTAACTGGGGGGGTTGGCACCAGACAGCCTAGCTGTACCTCAGTCTATCATCCATTCAGCCTTACAGCTCACATCTCTTAATTAAATAAATTGAGGAATTTATATCATGTGACATCATGAATTACAGAAAAAGACTCCTGTTACAATAAAATTGGTGCTTGCCATCTGATATGGTTCTTAATTCACAATGTTCTTTTCTGTAATATGACTCATTGCCTGAAAACTTTTATTTATGATAAACGTAATACTTGGTCCATCATATAAACCTATTCCCCTTTTCCACAATATTTTGCCAACACTTTCAAAATTAAAGATTTTCTTATTTTATGCCTTTAAAAGTTTGTAGTCCTGTAGAAAATAATATATTGATGTTTGGTCTTAATTCAGCGTAGTACTGTTCAATCTTTTAATTGAAATGTTATGATTCACATTAAGAGACAGATATTGTTTAGTACACACCCGCTGTATTCCACTCTCCACTCCCTTTCCTTCCTCATTCATTGTGCATCATGTTACTTTTTGTCAATAGCCGCAGTAGTTTTGTTTTCTGTTCTGCCTTCTCCTTATGCTCCATTATCCTCATGATATATTACATTTTATCCATTAACAGCATGATACAGTACATTTTATCTATTATCTATTAATGGCATGATATAGCACATTTTATCTATTAATAGCATGACGCAATACATTTTATGTATTAATAGGTGCCACTTCTTCACTGCAATTTCTTGTTATTTAACATCTCTTTCATATGTTCATTACTGTCTCCATTATTTTTTAAAACTTCCATTCCCTTTACCACCATAATCTCTCGGGCTTATCTCAGCTACAGATATATGAATACTCTTGAATAATTTCTAAAGTTTTTCCTCCCTTCCAAATAATCCATAAAGACGTGCACTTTTTTAATACTTTGTGCAGTTAAGCAAACAATCATTTTTTCATGCTCCATATCCCACAAACATGTATCCTTTTTTCTAGACATTGGCTAGGTACCCATCGGATCCCATAGGCTCACATTTTTTTTTGATTGTTCACAATAACATACAGTTCTTCTATATATTTAGAACATCTACAAATTTAGGACTTTCTACTTTTATGTCAATAAATGTCTCACTATCCAGTCTACATGACCACAGTGTTCAAAGTTTTTGTAGCAGTCTAACCATTATCACAGTATTCTTATAGTACGTTTGGGATACTTTTGCTTTCTAACATCTCATCGTATAAGCTTTAAAAGACTTACTTCTGACAAGGGCTTTCTTAAAACAATAACATTTTCACAAGGTTTCCAGTTGGCATTTTGATTCATTGCATGAGCACTTTCAAATTAACCATCCGGAAATACATTTCTCTAAAAGAATAGTTGCCAGAATGTTAGGTACAGGTCAATCATATTTCCAAACTTTGTTAATTTTTTTATACAGACTATATCTCTAACATTTTAACTTGGCTGCCATGTTAGTCTTTCCAGAGTTATTTTGTCGAGTCCTGTAGGCTTGTTTCCCTTTTGAATGTTTATTGCAGCATAAGATGTTCTGCCTTTATTCTCTCTCTGCAACAAGGTATGACTTCTCAAACTCTGGAGACCCACTGGAGCCTTCACTTACAACAGCAGCATATGTATAGATATCATTTCTCTGTGTCTTACCACATTAGGAGTCACTCTAGCCTCTGCTGTAATTCCTGTAGAGACAAACTCCAATGAATCTACAGAATTGTGTTCCTTAAATATGTTTCTTACCGCATAACCATTCCGTGGTACTCTCATGAACATCAATAATTGGAGCAAGCTCCTACATGGTCTGGGTGAGAAAGCTATCCTTTTAAATGAGATAGCCGTGATATTTTCAGTGGCATTGACGTCTGCCATAGGTTCTGTATCCTTACAGATTAAAGCACTCTTACTTTTCTTCGGCTTTCTTCTGTTTACCCCCACTTTCTGCAATGTTGAATCCTCACGTACTTCTCCAGGAACAGAAACATAATATGAACATTCCCTGGTGTCTTAAACAAACTTCTGCCAGTCAGTATGGATTGAATCTTAGGTCCCCATAAAATAGTCCATGCCTAGTGAGAGAAATTGTTTAACAAACGTGAGTAAAATAAATAAATAAATTGCTCCCTTTAAAGCAGTCTCTTATTTTGACAGGTTTTCTAGATGTGTATGCTATATGAATCCCACTCCTTTACATACAACAAATGAACAAGAGTTCATGCAGACAAGTTATCCTAAAAATGGAGGTGTCTGATCTGGGTCATATTTTACCTCCCTGCAGACTGCAAACATTCCAAAACAAGAAAATAAATCCATGTCGTAGCTAGTACACCATTTTGTGTTTCATATAATGGCCAGACCGAGATGTCTGTGCAGAATTTGAAGGAAGGAAGGAATATAAAGAAAGGTGAGACCTTGGAAGCAAGACTCTTGTACGTGTTGTTTAGTTATACTAATTACTTCTCTGATTATGACAACTTTTGTCTCCAGCAAAAATGCTTATATGAAGGAAGTGGAGTTCTAAGTTTCTTTTCTACATCTGAATGGAATAATCCTGAGAAAGTAGTGATCTAATGACAAGATAAACACACAAAGATGAAACAATTTTGCACTGGGAGATGTAGTTTATGTGAAGAACATCAGCTGTCATTCCGAATGGATCCATTTTAATACTGCTACTTGTTCTGAAGCTGAGTATCTGTCTGTAGTCACTTTTCAGGATTTAACTGAAAGGATGTATGTCAAGCAAATCAAAATCAAAAAGATTCACAGAGACTGACACAGTCTGTAAACCTGAGAAAAGGAGAAGATTCCTTAAGCATTGCAGTGCTCCCAGAATTACTAATGGATACATTTGACCACCCATGGCAGCTGTATTTGTACCTGTACATTCAGTGAATGAAATGAGCGAAGAAGTGTCAGATGTGCCTGGTGAGGTAGAAGACACAAGTTTGGCTACATTTTCAGATTTGCGCATTGCCAATTCATTGTGATCTTCTACACATGAAAGGTATAGCTGCATTTGTCTGACATACTACATTACATAGTGGAAAACCTTTTTCTGTCTCCCATGCCCCCCTTTCCCCCTCCTCACTGGGAAAGAGCAAACATATCCTTTGGTTTAATCAAAGCCCTGGCCATGCACATTCTCCTGTGTTAGAAAATGTCATTGAAGCCCTGAACTGTTAACTTAATACCTAACTGCTTATAAATACTTTACACTACAAACTGCAGTTTACTGGTTTTAAAATGTATGGCAAACACATCTTCTAATACAAAAATTGCTTTATACATGGATTTATTAGCAAACCAAAGGGCATAAGTTAACTTGATTATTAAATGGCTAGCCTATCTGGAACAAATTGTCAAGAGAAAACATTCTGCTGCCTTGTCTGTGCAACCAGCTTCCATTTAAAGTTACTTCTAAGTTTCTTCTTCCCACAACCCTTATTATTACATATAAAACCTTCCAATTGCATAAATGCTATCACTGCCTTTTGCTCTTATTGGTGCTATCCTGAAATTTGGATTTATTACTTAACTTGTTCAATAATTAAAGTATTTGACATTTTATTCACAAAATATAATAGTGCTACTTTTGATAGTTATGGTAGTACATGATGTTATAAGCCAGAAAAGAAAACTTGAACTGAAATAATTATTCACTAAAGAATGCAGAAGACAGTATAATATGAGCTTTTACAGTTTGCAAGCTTCCTAATGCTAGAATGATTCCTAATACTAGAATGAAAGAGCTGAGACTGAATCTCTTGTGTTGAGGTACTGTAACATGGTTTAATTTTTCTTTTCCATTTGCTTTCTGCCGAAAGTCCAAAAACATAATCCAGTCACATTTGACTCCTGCTAACACCACATACATTGGACTTGTGTATTCAAAGTTAATGTAATTTAGATGAAGAAACAAATTTTATTGCATTATGGAGTTGGTTGTTTCACATATATTTTGCTTTTGATATCTGTTCTCATGAATTCTCTTATTCACTTTTCTAATGTACCAGACCACAAATGAACTTTTTTGAATGAGATATGATAGCATTAACATTTTGTACTGTTTTACTTAAAGGTAGTAGCAACATGTATTAATGTCATTAAATCATTTAATTTAATTGTCAGATATAGTTAAAATATTAACTCACAAAGTCTGTTTTTGGCTGCCTGCTGCTACAATTGTTTGCCCGTGGAAGTATTTATAAAACAAATCCTTTGTTAATTATACATATTGGGATGAATTCCAAAAGAGCTGCTCTAAGTGTAATTCTGCCCTGATTCTGATAGACCAGCTCTCAGTGTAAGTGATTTACTTCAGTATAAGACCTATGCATAATTAGGCTTACACTACAGGGCAGATTAAAAAAAAATGCTCTCAGCCTGCTCTCAGTGTAAGTTGTCACTTACACTCTTAAGAAGTCTTTTAGAATCAGGCCTAGCATTTCAGCAATAGTGCTATAGACCCAATTAATTGACCAGAACATAAAAATAATGGAAACTGCATTGTAATACTGACTGGGTACATATGTTAATAGCAAAAAAATGGTAGGATTTCACAGTGGCCTTATTATTAAAGTGCTAGGCATACATTAATAATTTTTATTCATTTACTTATTTACTTAATTTTAAATATTTAGCTGAATACTGAAAACTTGCTAAATTATCGCATCCATCATTGATTTACTTACCCACAACCTGATCTACTGGCAATGAGTACCGACTAACAGTATTTGTAAAACATATAAGAATTCTGTGCTTCCATGATAAGAAAGGGTACAACAAAGGTTAAAATGCAATAATCAGACAGATGTTTAATAAGGTAGAGATGACTAATGAAGTGCTTCACCTAGATGGTACAGACAGACAGACAGACAGACAGAAGACTCATATTCAGGCATGCAAATAGTTAAGGAATGCTTCAGTTTTGTGGAAGACAGCTCTATATGCGTCAATCTAAAGTACAAGGTATATTTATATTTTGTTTGTTTGATAACCTTTAGTATGGCCTGAAAGCTATTTACTGTCTTCCTTGTTAAATAGTCTTCTGAGCAAAGCTCGATTTCTAATGTTTCAATGGCTATAGAGGCTCCTAGGAAGGAATATGCTTTGAAATGTTTGAGAAGGAACATGCTCATATAGTTCTGAGCATTAAGTGACTTGGGAGTTTTTTCCATAAAAAGCAAAGCCTTTAGAGTGTCATGCAGTGGCAGGGGAGCAGGCCAACATTTCAGGTCCAAAACAAGGGAAGATATGATCCTCCAACATAACCTTTATTCAGGGAAGACTAGGTTCGCAGCTCCAGTCTGGCAGAAGCAAAGATGATAATGTTTCTTCCTAGCAGTCTAGGAGTGCCTAATTGCAGCAATTGTAATTAATTCACTAGTAAGGTAATAACCAAGCCAGCTCATAATTGTATGGAAGCCAACCTATCTTGTTCAAAATTTCAAACTTTTACTCATATTATTGGTTTAACAAAACACTTTCAGGTAAAGAATGTACATTATACATCATTAACATTTTCTAAAGTAGCCAGGTATTTAAACAGGTTCCCCTTGCACCCAGTGGAATCTTCAGTCTCTCCATTTCTTATCCTTCTCAAGATACATCTATTCTATGAAAGGTGAAAGTTAACTTTAGACAGTACAGTCCAACAAAATAGTGATTTATCATGGCAGAAGCACTGGTAGCAGGATATTCATGGAAATGGTCATAAATTAGTAATACACAGCTGACCAAAGTGCATTTTATTCAAAGGATGTCAATGCAGGGGTGAAGCTCCCTTTGTCAAACACACTGCATTTTTTTCATGTGTAGAAATTTAAGTTCTTACTAGTTCATGGTATTTTTTTTTTCATTATGGGTTTACTTCAGTTTACTGAAGTGAAATTAAAGTTAACTATGCTATAGTATACCATCAAGAAAATAGTCATAATATGTTTCACCAACAGAAATGCTTCCCAGAAAAAAGGAGTAGAGACATTTTCTTAGTAACCTAATCAAATTTCTCCTAATCAATATGAACATCACCTCACGTTTCCCCTGAAAATAAACTATGCCTAGTGGATTTATCCTGATCAACATAAAAAAAGTAAATAAATAACTAGCAACTCAGTATATTGAAACATTTACAGCTATCAGTGCATCAGATATGTTCCTGGACCTCACATTCTGTTACAGATTCCTACTCCCTCATAGGCTTCGAAATTCAACAAACAGCCACCAATTTGAAAAGTTATTTAGGATGGAAAGGTTGGCAAACACATAAATACTGTGGAAACATCAAACACTAGATACACTCCCAACTCAAATTCATTTAAAAATCTACATTAAAATAATACTACTTAAAAAAAAGAAACAAAGGAAAAACGAAATCAGGAATGTGACAGAAATGAAACATGTTTTACTGTATATAAAAAAAAAGATATAACCTCAAATTTAATTATAGTCCTAGATCATAATCATAAAGGAAGCAATGTAGGAAGACACAGGAAGTAAATAGCATACATCAGAAAGCAGTCACCATAGTAACAGAGAGCAACCACTGTAACCTGGAAGTCAAATTACATGCACACAAAAATGAAGTAGAAACACTCTGGCAGACACTGCTTGACCTAAGAGGTAAATCTGGCAATACAATGTACCAAAGTAAACCATAGATAAACTCACTAAACTAGGTATAAATCCCTATGTCACAAGATGGGTTGCCAACTGGCTTACTGACAGAACACACACTGTGAAAGTAGCAGACTCCAAATCAGACTTCAGACCAGTGACAAGTGGAGTACCACAGGGTTCAGTCCTGGGTCCTCTCTTGTTTGGTATCTACTTCTCTGAAGTACAGACTAACACAGAAGTTCTTTGGCTAACTAAATTCGCAGATGACTGCAAACTAAGAGCCATAATCGAAACACCTAAAGATGTGGACATCCTACAAAAGGGTCTCACTGAGACAGATGCCTGGTGTCAAAGCCATGGTCTCAAGCTCAAGGCCAAAAAGTGCATTGTCATCCCCTTTGGTAAAAACTCTGTGCCCACATAGGCGGCAGTCTACTTAGCACCGAAAGTGTGATAAGAGACCTTGGGACACAGGTGGACAGTAGTCTCTCCTTTGATAATCACATTGCCACAGTGGTCAGGAAATCCTTCTACGTGGCACACCTCATCACAAAAGGTTTCTCATCCAGAAAAAAAGAGGTCATTGTTCCCTTCTACTCATCACTCATTAGACCCATTATAGAGTACAACGCTCCTTTTGGTATGTACCTCACAAGATATCTACAACAACTAGAAAAGCCACAGAAATACCTCACAAAGAGGATTATTGGTCGCAAACAGATGCCCTACGCAGACCGACTCAAAAAACTCCAGCTTTACTCCATCGCATATTGCCTACTCAGAGGCAATTTCTGTCTAACATACAAAGCTATGTCAAACCCAGAGCTGTTGGACATGCTCCACTTAAAGAAATCCCAATCCCTCTGAGCTACATGTTCTAGGGACCTAAACCTTGTCACCACAATAAACAGAACATGCTGGAAGGATAGATTCCTTTCCCAGGGACTTCCCATACTCTGGAACAGACTACCTGTCTATGTCAAACAGAGCTCCTCATTAGCACTCTTCAAGAAAAATCTTGATGATTGGATGGGTAATAAGAAATTCACCCCGGGGATCACTTCTGTGGTTCTGCTTGACAGGGGCACAGAAAAATTATTTTTTTGGGTGGCGAAAGCCAGGGTACCTTTTTGGCTAGGCTTGTATAGGCCCTAGGGCCAATAGCCTAGTACCTACCTATGAATCTATGAACCTATGAACAAATAAAGCACACATAAAACACACATACAATTACCATAGAAATGTAATTCTATTAAGGCAACAGGTTTAACATCAGATAAACCAACTTTAGAAAAAAAGTATGGATGTGGTGGAGAATTCCTGCTTGCATTTTTTTCAGTTCTTTGGAATTGCCACCAAAATGATGGGCATTGAGAATCTTTTTATAGTGCAACAAGCATGTAATCAGCTAAAGCAACTTAAAATTGATTGAGAAGGAGCATCACTACTTGCATATATGTGTCTTTCTGCTCTTGGAGTTGCCAGCAGAATGATTGTTCGTTTTGTGAATATTTTTGAGTTGTGTTAACTACAAAGTGGCACACATGTTTATGAAGCACCATGCTACTGCTATTTAACCTTTATCGTATGAACTCATTCACATGACAGAACTCAGTTGAGTTGTTGTGTAGCTTTAGCACCTGTTTATGAACTGGATCATGCAAGAGCACATGATAATGTGTCAGAAGAGTCTGTTAAATGCCTGCCCCGAATATTTCAGATCAAAATTCCACACAGTCAGAAAGTTATAACCTTCACAGTGTTCGATTAATGTCTGAAAAAATCCAGATGCCCACTTTATAAGTGTAGGAAGTCACTGTTGCTTATTCCTCTCAGTCCTCTTTTGTTGAATATATGTATCAAATCATTTATTACTCCTGCCTTTAGTGCATTTTATAGTTCATAGTACATAGCCTGCCTTGGTAAACAGTTTGTACCTGGGAGAAATAATTTCATGATACCCAGACAGCAGATACATCCAGCAAGTGACCTGTTCACAGGAATGACACTTGGGATTGTGCTGTGAGGCCATAAACTGTGTTGCTATGAAATGAGAGAAGTTATAGTAATGACTAATGCAGATTAGGAACAGGACAGAAGTAGGTATTATAGGATGGTATTTTCTCAGACCTTTAATGACATGTTATAACCACACCAGCAGTAGACTGCATCGTAAAGAGCTGACCCACGTGTGCATTTAGAGTTCTATGTTGTGCGGTTTGAAAAAAGTTGCAGTGCATTTACCTATTAGCAGTATGATTTTCAGGAAAGCATGTTTGCCTAATTAATGGATTTCATTTATCTATAAAAGGGAATTCTAGTCTTTACTGACTGAATGTGGTCAATTTTATTGAAAGCTAAGGCTTTGGAAGTTAAAATATTGGTGACCAGAAGTTGAAGCTAGAATTAAATGTATTAGTTTTAGACCCTTTGTTTATAATCACAGTAGTCATGGCACATTAGGAAGATCTTAGCATATCAACAAGATTTAGTGACATGCAGTTTTAGCCTGCTTATTTGATTGGCAGAAGGTCAGGTTTGTAAAGGGTCAAGCAAGTAAAAGACTCACTTTAATTATGTTAATACACAGTATTTGTTTATTTTAGGTACATTTTCAGGTACTTTGACACTACAGACCCTGACACAGATTGATGGGGTAGTGTGCCTGAGTTCAGAGGGAGATATGCATATAATTATAATTATAATTATATTACATCACTTCATTGTGGAAGAAGAGCATCCCAGAATTGTGGAAATAATGCATAAGGGCACGGACAGTTTTTCTGATGAAAATTATCACATGACTTCAAACAATGAACAAAGTGAAGCACAGCATATTTATACCCTCATCTAAGAAGGTCAGGTGTACGTAAAAGAGAAACTGTAAGATGAGGTGCAGAAAGAGAAGGGATAAAATGATGAGGTAAGAAAAATGAGGTAGAAGGAGAAAGCGGGAGGAAGGAGGATAAAAGAAAGACATAATCATTTAAGAGAGGGCGTGGCAATGAGAGATGAAGATCCTGTGACACTCTATAGGGAATTTGCTATGTTGTGGCGGAGTGTAGCCAGAGAAAGGAAAGAAGCTATTCCCCTTTGTAAAATAAAAAATAAAAACACTTCAAAGATTGTAGAGGGATGTGCCGATTACAAATAAGGCACCAGGTTAGCTGTCAAAGAACACAGACACTGATGTCAGCAGTTGTCATTGAAAAGGCAGCGTGAAGGCTGCAAGGGTTATTAGCATAGCCTCATTTTACCACAAATACTGTAATGCAGCTAAGAGTCAGTAAAACATATAAAACTGGTTGCCATCATACAACAGATGTAGAAAACTGATGAAAGAATTTTCAGCTGTGAAGTGCAATTTAGTCTTGCTCCAAATGTTTGTCTCTCAAACATACAAGGATTTCAGAGGAGCTTCTAAGTAGTAGAAAGATCTGGTCATGTCACTTCAGATTAGACAAGACATGTATAAATAAGGATGTATTTCACATCTTTACCTATTTACTTCCATGATTTTTTTTTTATTTTGCTCATTCAGGCCATCCACACTGTCTTTCAAATTGAAGACAAATAGCTCTGGTTCTGCAGTGTCCCTCTGTTCATAATATCATATCTAATTAGATCAGTGACCTTGACTAAGTTTTGAAACAACTCAGAAATTGGAACAGACAACCATGTTCTGTCAATTTTCGTATATCTCAGACCAGCATTTAAATGTTTTTCTGGAAGTCTCTTGCAAAACAGAACGAAGAACACTGTTGTAAGTAGATGTGGCCTCTAGAGAACCTTTACCACTTGATTATTTTGGAGATCCAAATAATTTCACATGTTGGTATTGCTCAATGACATGCATATTTAATATTCTGGTATTCATAGATTGCTGGTTTCTGCAGTCCATGAGATGGCATTTCCTGGGGGAGCAGATGGTATTGACTTTCTATTAAAGCAAGAATGACCCTTAATGGGCTATGAAGTGTAATCATTTTTTCCTAAATTAATTCTGGGAATTACTTTAGGATAGTAAAAAGGTACTTAATTATACTCATGCAGGAGCACTGCAATCCATGTGGTTTGTTTGCGTGACACCATTTAAAATAAAATTAGAGAAGGAAATGTTCTCTTTCAGCCTGGCATTCTTTTCTGTGATAGAGAACTCTGAAGTATGTAACCTTTCTTTTATCCTGATGCATGACTTCCAGGGTATTGCACATTGCAGATAAAGAATCCCTTCCATTAGAATGACAGCATCTGTAAATGGTACTTAAGATGGCAGTACTGATTATGAGAGGAAAACAAGAGCCCTTTCAAAGCAAGTTTATCTCCCCATATTATACATTAAAGCTACTTCTGAGAATGCTGTTGTGTTAGTTGCATTATGATACTATCACCATATCCTGGATTCTTTGCTGATTGCTGGCTTTTGACACAGACTTTGTCTACTTCACTGCTAACATCACATACTTAAAATTCAGAATTGCTTATGGTATTGTACTTACATATGCATGTGTGTGTGTCTTGTGGGAATGTATTGTAAACAGCCCTAACTGAAATAAAAATATTTTTATCAGAGTTATGTACCAGCTGTTGTGATTAAGATCATAAACAATAGAGAATACACAAGACACAGAAGAATGCAAATAATTAAGGAACACTGTAAAAGCAATATCCTTAGAATGGAAGCAGTCAGAAAACTTTTTGAGACCTCCACATATCAAAAAAGGAATGAAATTACAGCACAATGTAACAAGTAATGCAGGCAGATAAGGCATGGACATCTGACCATTAGTAGGCAATGCTAATTAATTACTGCAAATGAAAGTCAAGTGATATTATTTCTGGAGAAGTTATGAAAATGACAAGCAATGTGTATGCATGATCAGATAATCCACAGTGCTCTTTAACTATTTTGGGAATGTATGCTATGGTATGACATGTCTGATATGTTATACTGTGATAAAGTATGACACAGCCTGATATGTTATGGTATAGTGTGCCAATGTTCCGCTATAAAACCTTAAACATTAAGATACATAGAAAAAAAAGGTGTAGCAGTAAACACAAGTGCCCCAAACACCAAAAATTTGAAACTTAAGCATTTGTGCTAACCTTAAACCTGGACCTGCATGTAAATATGGCTTTAAACCACAACTGAAACCATTACTCTAAACTTAACATAGAAAAACCCTTTCTGTAACACTATCAGTAATTAGATCAAGTATGTCTTAAGTTAGTGTTATGGTTTTGATCAACCAATCAAATCATTTCTATTTGCAGTTGATTAGTTGGATATTTTGAGTTTTTCAGTAAGTACTTTTTTGAAATGCAAAACACCCTTTCATCCACAATTTGTTCTCAGAGTATATCTACTATCTTGGCTGTAGACAAAAAAACAAGCATGGGGGGGGGGGGTTGGATCTTGTTTTTATACAAATTCAATCCTCACACTGACTTAGTCTCACAAGTCAATCCAATTTCTACTTCCAGTATAAACTGGATTCTACTTAAAATCAATACTATGTACCTGTGGCTTATTTTCCATATCCAGTAATTTAACAGTCAGATACTGTCCTTTGTTATCAATCAGAGAAACCTAGTCATTTTTGATGACTTCAGTCTTAACTTGCTAGGATCTATTGAAAATGACATATCAGAGTTGCTAGCAAATGCTTTATACAACTAGTCACACAGCTTACCTCTCCTAAGATGAAAACTTCACACATTCCCTTCTAAACTTAATGATTACAAATAGTTCCCCCACAATATCCCTAATCTCCATACACCCCATAAAATAACTCTACAACTTCCCCTAAACATATCTCCTTTTGACCAAAAACTCAGCTGAACATCATCAAATTCAAAACATATCTAGCACCCATTAACTGGTCCAGAGTTATAGACTCATTGGACCCAAACCTTGCAGCTGATAGACTTACCATAATGCTTAACAGTATTCAAAATACTTTTTTTTTCATTTTTCTAATAATTTCTAGACTTTACAATATAAAACAAAACTAAAGGATGACACTTGAACTAAAACCCTTTCTAAGACTCAGAAATAATGCCTAGTGTGACTGGAAATACAGTCCTTCAATATCAACACTACACATATGTATACAACCTAGTAAACAAGCTGTTAACCATAGAAAATGCAATTTCCTTAAATCTAAATAAAACATTCTACTCAATAGAAAAAAAAACCTCTTCTGGAAAGAAGTTAATTGCCATACTAGTCATAACAAACATTACGCATCTAAATCATCCTTCATCCCATTTACTACTACAGAATTCATAAACAAATTCACAAAGCTTTCTAACTTACCAGACAACAATGTCAGCCACAAACACTGATTCACTTCCACCTCCTTTCATTTTTTTCTGTCTACCTCAAACTAATTAACTCTAAAGATATCAAATCTCTACTCAAACAAATCACACTTGATGCCCCTGCAGGCACATACAGTTTACACCTATAGTTCATTTACCACTGCAGGCACTTTTTATCAATCATTCATTTGTATAAATACAGCCTGTTTCTCACACAAAACATCTTGCCAAATATCTGGAAATCAGCCTTAGTCAAACCCTTGCCTAAGTAAATCAAACCAAGCATAGTACCCTATTTCCATCCCATTTCCATCTTACCCACCTAAAGTAAAATATTTGAAAAAAATACTCTACACTCAGCAAGTTGAATACATCAATAGATATAAATTACTAGCCCATAAACAACAGTCTTTGGACTTAACATAATACCATGGATGTAATCTGTACACAAACAAATGAAATGCTCCTTAATGAGGACAAAGTTTTGTATATAGGGATGGTCATTTTGATATAACTAAAGCTTTTAATATGATAGACCACTCCATTCTAATAACCCATAAACAAGAACTCATTATAAATCACAAAGCAAACTTGTAGTTTGAGAACTACCACTCTAGCATAAACGTTTCTGTGAAAGCTGATGCCCTCTTTCTGCTGTTTCTCTGTCTCTGTCTTATTCTTATGAGTCACAGCTGACTCCTTGAATCATCCTGTGGACAGCCACCACTATCAGCAGCAGAGTTTACAAGGCAACAGGGGAAATGCACATGCTTTGGATTTGCTTTCCTGATTGTTTTGACTGTATATTTATTTGTACTGTTTAATACATAATTTATAATTAAATACAGCAAAGTTTGTATGAGTGTGTTTTAAGTTTGTAGTCTTGAGCATTTTTAACAAAAAGAGAAACACAATTCACCAAAGAATAATGAAACAACAACACTACCCTTGTAGGAATTTTTCTGATATTAAAAACATACACACATTTATTTATTTATTTGACATTTGTTGACTGGGATAGTCCGACTGGGACAGAGTCCTTTTTCAGTGGAGGCCCGGGAAGAAAAGCTCCAGTGTACAAAAAATAGATAATTACAAAGTTCAGTAAATATGAAGTACAATGAGAATCGATTGTCAGATGCATTTACAATAGTGGAGGCAAACAAGAGTTAATCACAAATAAAACTAGTCAGATTTTTATGAAAGTGAAAATGCACTCAAAGCAAGAGATAATGTCATAAGATTATCACATTCTAGATGGGTAGCAGTTGGTGATAGGACAAGCTACAAGGGTTTTAGGGAGGGTGGTAGGAGGAGTTAGTGTTGAGAGATGATGTGAGATGTTAAGATATATAGTTAGCATAATGTGGGTCCAAATATGGATAGTTGGATAGCTTGTAGAGAGGAGGCCTGAGGTATTAAGGCAGGAGGTGGATGGCTGGAGTAAGGTGAGAGGAACAGAGATGAAAGGGGGAAAGGGATGAAAAAGGGAGGATGAGGAAGGTGTGTCGTGACCCAGATTTATATAATGTTCACAGGGGGAGGTTACAGGGGCATATAGTGAGGTGGGTTAAGTAATGTTTGATAGAGATCTTGAATGTGTGGGTCTAGGGTATGCTTCTTAAAGTCAATGGAAACTTGTTCCAGAGGATGGCTGGAGAGTAGCTGTATAAGTTCTGTCCAGTAGATTTGTTTGGTTTGTAAATTTGCAGCAGGCATTGATCAGAGCCCCTAAGAGATCAGGTGAGGTATAGAGTGAGACTAGTGAGGAAAGACTTGGAAAGGAGGAGGGTTTACTGAGAATGGAATGGATAATGAGGAGCTGGGTAAGGCTGAGGTGGTTTGGAAACTCTAGCCAGTGAAGTGACTCGAGGGCCAGACAGTGGTGAGATTTGGATGCCATGTTAGCAGCAAATCTGGCCACTTTGTTATAGGTAGATTCAAGTTTGTAGAGTAGTGTAGACTGGAGGTTAATAAAGATTTGTGAGCTATAGAAGAGGTTTGGAAGGACGTAGGCATAATCTAGTGTTATTCTGGATTCAGGGGTGAGGATTTTTTTTTCCTTCTGTAAAGAGACCAAGCTTTTGGTGGGTTTTCTTAATGCAGTGGTGAATGTGAAGATCAAATTTCAGCTGGTCATCTATGATTACCCCAAGGAGCTTCATATGGGTTTCTGGAGCTATTAAAGTGTTGTTGAGTGAGGAGACAGAGAAAGAGGATTTAAGATGAGAGTGGGATTTGGGAAGAAAGAGTAAGAGTTTTGTATTTTGGGGATTGAGCATGAGCTGATGTTTTGTTAGCCAGGTTTCAGTGATGTTAAATGATGTTTGTGTGAGTTAGTAGTTCAGTTGGGTTGTCAGCTATGGATATGATGGTGGAGTCATCAGGGTACTATATGAGGGATGACTGGGGCAGGATTTGTGGAGTTCATTGATAAAGATGTTAAAAAGGAGAGGGTCCCAGGATGGATCCCTGTGGGACACCTGTTTTGATGGGGAGGAAGGGGGAGAGGGCAGAGAGCCATTTGACAGATTGGTGCCGATCTGAGAGGTAGCTGCTAAACCAGGATATAGTTGCTGTGGAGTGTAGAATATGAACAGCCAAAGCATGTGTTTGAAGGAATTGAGTACGTGACAGTCTTCATGTATTAAGATGTACTGTGTACTATGAACTTTGAATGAACTGTGAGTAGTGGAAAATTACTAAAAAACAAGAGTCTGCTTGAAAGCAAGAAATGTGCCTTACACAGAAGTATATCCGATTTTCTTTCTCTGCCCAGAGATATAATGATGTGAGCTGCTTTATGCTTATGGGTAAATCATTGATTGGTTAATTGTCTTGTATAACGATCTAATTGGTTAATTTTATATTTTTGTACCGTCAGCAATATTCACAGTATATAAGCTAGTGTATTCCTTTGTTCTGGGAGTCCCTCCTGGTGCTTTTCCATGGGGCTCCCACATGTGTGTACTGTAGTTAATAAATACCACTGAAAGAGAGAAAGAACTGTATTTGTCTTCATTCTCAAAGTAATGTGTAACATAACAGGAGAGGTTAAGTTGAGAGAGTTTTGAGAGAAGGATTGGATGAGAGACAGTGTCAAAGGCTTTGTACAAATGAGTTTGTTGTTATCTCTGGGTAGGGTGATTGTATTGGTGAAGGACATGAGAGCAGTGGAGGTGTTGTGGTGTGGGCAAAGGCCATGTTGGGGTAGGGGTGATCAGGTGGCCTTGTAGGAGGTGGGCCATGATTTGTTTGTGTACACAGTGTTCAATAATTTTGAAGAGGGGAAAAAGTATGGCAATAGACTGAAAGTTTGAGAGTTCCAAGGACTTGCCACCTTTGTGTATAGGTATTGTACATAATTTTTTCCAAAGAGTTGGAACATTATATTCAGTGATGGAGTGGTTGATTAGGAAGGAAACTGGGAATGCTGTGGATGGTGCAGCAAGTTTTAAGAAGAGTGATGGCAGGTTGTCTGCCAGTGAACCATTGTCAATGTAATACAAAAATCTCTGTACTCATCATTTACAGCCACTTTGACTGTGTAGACCTCACATGTCTGATTGTGGTAAAATGGCCAGAATATAGTATTCCACAGTTCTTTATACAAATGCACTGTTGTTCTGCAAAGTCAGTCTAATGACTGATGAACTTGACTGGGACAGGAAAATCAGTCATTTTCATTCACAGACAGCCCCTAATCCCAGTAGCTATAGTCACAGTGTTTACCTCAGAAATTTGATTGTGATAAAAAAACTAATAATAAAGGCTACAATAACAAATGTCAAGTTAGTTCCACACATCTTTGCAATAGCCACAGAAAAGCATGATGGCATAAGTCATGCTTATGCATACAAGTCCTGCCAACCCAAATTAACGATGATATAAAATGACCATGAGGCATAAGGAAAAGTTAATCTCATCCACAGGTAGCCCAACCATTAATCAGCAGTTATAGCTACTTTGTTAACTAGATGGCCCTCAGATGTCTGATTGTGATAAAATAGTCACAGTAATATGCTCAAATTTGATTCACACAAATATGAGCAGTTAGTGTAGCCATATTAAATTATTCTAATTTGACTTCCCACATGTACAAACTAGTACTGCAAACCCAGATTACTGACAATTTAGAATGAACAAATGCCAAGAATGTAAGGTGCTTTCATCTGAAACTCTACGCAGCAGTTATAGCCAGTTTTCTTACTGTGTCTGTCCTTGATTCTCAAATTCTTTGCTCAAGAATCAGGCACAATGCCAAAAAATGTGGGGGCAATGGACTAAATTTAGGGACAGTGTTTTGAATATTACTTTAATTCACTTAAAAAAAGGTTAGTTGATTAATGGATTTTTCATTCTGCATTTGATTTATAAATCATAAGAACTATGAAACAGTAATGTCTGACATTGACTGCAGTCCTCAGTTACTTACAAGAAAATTAAAATAAAAGTGAGGGACATGCCAAAATATGAGACAAAATCAGGGACATTATGCAAAAGTCAGAGACACTTGAGAAGTGTGTAATACCTCAGATGTCTGACTGTGACAAAAAACAGCCATACAGAAAAAGCATTTCAACTTTGTTTCACACAAATATAGAAGTACACTAAAAGGACTTCAACTTTATTTCACACAAGCATTCGTCATCATATCCCCCTTACTTTATAAAGAATCCCATTTGTAATGCAAATCTACAATAATAGCCATGCAACAGTAATTTACATCTACAACCCCCCCCACTACCCAGCAATTATGGTTACTTTGTTGCACGTCTGTATATGTCAGAGATGTCCAACTTAGATAGTATTAAAGTAAACCAAAAGCAAGATAATTGTCAGTTTTGCACACAATTAGTTTCAACTCAGTTTTATATAAGCACAAATACAACTGCTTGCTATGGGCTGCATGAGGCTTCACATATAACACTGCTATGAAAAACAAATGATGTTAGGTTGTCAATCTTGCCTTCATTCTTGCTGGATGGGTTCGGAGCCGATCCTCGGCTCCGACTCGGCCAGTACTAAAGCTCGAGAGCTAATTCCACCGGCTCGAGGCTCCCCTATATCCACAATGCTAGGCGGTAACTACCCAGATCTCGTTTGCCGTTTTAGCTGACGAGGTGCTTCTTCTACCGGCTCTGGCAGGTTAGTAAGTTTTCTTGTTCAGAAACTTCTATTTCAACCCCTTTTTTTTTTCCATTTAGTATAGTTTTATTTAAAGTATTCCATTAGTTTAAATCGGGTTCCCCTTTTATGTGTCAGAATTCCCTTTTTATTCCCTTCTTAACTTTTAGGCCTTTGGCCATCTCCCTCTCCTTCCCCTAGTCCTTCAGTGTGACTGGATTTTTATTTTTGTTAAGGGTGTGTCTGTGTGTTGTGTTTGTGTTTTTCTTCACTCAGCTTTTAGGATGTCTAAAGACTCCAAGGTCTCAGGCTTCAAGAAGTGTGATTCGTGCTGTCAGAAAATGTCTCTGACAGATGGTCACAGTTCTTGTGTATATTGCCTGGGACCTTTGCACCTGCAGGACTCATGTGCTGTGCGCCATGCATTCAGCCCTAGAGTCCTGCAGGAATGCAAAAATAAATTGATTCTACTTGGCTTGTTAAAGCCTGAAGGCCCCCTGACCCAGTCTGTGTCGGGGAAGCCTTCTAAGACTTCCAGACTGTCGGCTCCAGTTTCAGAGCTGTCCCCTGGAAGCATTAAAATGGCTTTGACATCGGCTCCGGCTGGAGCCGATGTTTCCAAATCTCATACCATCACCTCGGCTCCGGAGCCACCTTCAAAAAAGAGGTCTAGGTCCCCTTCCATCGTCTCCATCCATTCGGCACCGGGATCTCCTCTTCTATCGGAACAGAGCCATAGGTCTCATTCCTCTCGGTCCTCCAGGCTGTCCGACCATGATTTACAAAGGGTGGTGAGTAGACTTCTCAAGTCCGAGGCACTGGCCCAAATGCTGCATAGCCCTACTTAACAGTCAGCAGCTATTTCCATCCCTGATTTTATTCCTCCTCCGACTCCTTTGAGTTTGGAGCCGGGGCTCATAGGAGCCATGGCTGTCGGTGCTTCAGAGCTGATACCTTCCCTTTCAGCTCTGTCATCTGCTCCGATTTCCTCATTGGAGGGATCTCGGCGCCGGGCTTCCCTCGTTGGCTCCGAGGGGGCAAGTGGCATTGGACCCTTGTCCAACCCGTTCTCCCTCTCGGAGCGTCGGCGCTGGTGAGTTCGGCTCCGACATCAGCCTCAGAGCCGTCCCTGTCAGTGCCGGGGGGGGGGGGTCCTTGTCTCCCTCGGAGCGGGGACCTCCGGCCTTGTCTGATAGGGGCATCTTCGAGGTCATGCGGAGCGTGCTAGACCCAGTGTCTACCCCACAGTCGGCTCCATCAGCTCCTCCCTCATCAGTGCCTGCGGTGATTTCTACCCATCCCCTTGTATCAGACCGGAGAGAGCCAGCTCCTCAGGTTTCCCCATTGGGAATTTCCTCCTCTTCCGAGGCCTCTGCTGATCCGGTAGGAGAACCCCCCCGGAAGAGACAGTGCAAGAGGAAGCACATTGACTCCCATGAGTCTATCACTTCTGACACTGGCTTGGAGGAATCTGAAGTTTCCCCTTGGTTCCCCTCTGAGGATGTCTCTTTTGCTGACATCCTTGAAATCCTGAAACAGAGGGGGAACTGGCCCGCCCTTAACCCTTCAGAGGACGAGTCAGTTTACCTTGAGGCGTTTGGCTCTCGCCCTTCCACCTCCTGGGTGTCCCCTCCCTTTGACCCCCTTATGGAAGTGGTGGCAAGGAAGGCTTGGACGGCCCCTGATTCAGTGGAACCTACCCCAAGGAGGCCGTCAAAATGTATTACTGCCCCTAAGGAGAAAGAGTTTCTATCAAAAGGTGTCTCTGTTGATGCCATGGTGGTGGCCGCAGCCACTAAGAAGGAGTTAGTCGATCCTTCAGTACCTGTCCATCCTCCTAATAAGGAGTCTAGGACCATGGACAGGTACGGTAGGCGGATGTTTTCATCAGCGACCTTTTCAATGCGGTCGCTGAACTACTTGTGTCACTTCACCAATCTCCAGAGAGATTTGCTCAAAGATATGGATGAGGCTATACAGGATCCAACAGCTGAGGGGTTCCAAGACAAAATGAACTCCCAGTTGGCAACCCTGAATTCGATTGTTAACTCCTCCATGCGGCTTATCTCATATGCTGCTGATGGGGCGAGTAGGGCTGCAGGCACAGGTGTAGCTTTACGACGTCACGCCTGGATGCGGCTTTGCAATTTTGCAGACCCTTTCAAGGCATCCTTCACCAATTCCCCCTTTGATGGCTCAACATTGTTTGGTCCTCAGGTGAAGGATACATTGACTAGGTGCGAGGTGGAAGGTAAGACTCTCTCTGCCGTGGTAGTCCATTTTTCTACCCCTTCTAGACCTTATCCAAAAGGTGAGAGGGGAGGAAAAATGTGGTTCCGCAAACCTCAGGGAGTCTCATCTGATGCACAAGGTTGATTCCCCTCTAGAGGCAGAGGGGGGAATAACAATAGACACCACCCTAGAGGCAGAGGAGGTCCGCAAAACCAGGGTAACAGAGAAACTTTCTCTGATAAACCCTTTCAGCATCCCTGAGGAGCTGCCCGGCTGTCCACCTTCGGAGGCAGTCGGGGGAAGATTATCACTGTACCCAAAAGCCTGGCTTTCCCTCACCCAAGACAAATGGGTACAGTCAATCATATCCGAGGGTTACAAAATTCCCTTTATTCACATCCCATCCCAACCCAAAGGATCCCTTCCAGACGTTCCACCCAGCCTAAGGGAACAAGCAGCACTAGAAATATCAAAGCTGCTATCAAAAAGAGCTATCCAATCAGTCCCAGCAGACCAGCAAGGATCCGGAATCTACTCCAAATTCTTTTGGTACCAAAAACAGGGGACTGGAGACCTATACTGGATCTCAGCAAGTTAAACAATTATATCAAAAAAACAAAATTCCGGATGGTCACGCTACAGTCCATTCTACCCTTCTTGGGTCAGGACAATTGGATGTGCTCGATAGACCTTCAGGACGCGTACTACCATATCAAAATGCACAGATGCTCCAGGAGGTTTCTCTGCTTCAGGCTGGGAGCCAGTCACTACCAATTCAGAGCCCTGCCCTTAGGTCTCACTACAGCCCCCCCGAGTGTTTACCAAATGCATGGCAGTGGTCGCGGCTCACTTGAGACGTCAAGGATTCCAGGTGTTTCCATATTTAGACGACCGGCTCCTTACCGCCACCACCAGACATCAACTGCTTCTATCCAGAGACTTCACCATCCAAACTTGCCAAGCTCTAGGCATTTCAATAAATTTCGAAAAATCTGCCTTGTCGCCTTGTCAATCTATTACCTTTATAGGCGCCACCTTAGACACACTCAATCTTTCTGCCAGACTTACAGAGCAAAGAGTGTTAGATATCCGCAAACAAGTTTACCTTCTATTACAATGCAACAAGGTCAAAGCCAGGGTAGTCTTGAAGGTATTAGGACTCATGGCAGCTACTATCACCCTTCTCCCCTTAGCTCGTTTCCACATGAGGATCCTCCAGCGGATGCTATTTACTCAATGGTCCTTCCAACAGCTCCCGATGTCTCACATCATATTAATAACTCAATCATGCAAGAATCACCTGTCTTGGTGGATCACATCACCTCAAGTTCTCCAAGGCAGACTTTTCACCCCCCCCCCAGTCACCATGGTGACAATGGATGCCTCCCTGATCAGGTGGGGAGGGGCATTATCAGGCCAGGACAGTCCAGGGCGTGTGGCAACCTTTCGCGTGCCACTTGCACATAAATGTCTTAGAGATGAGAGCAGTGCTTTTAGCATTGCAAGCCCTTCAGGACTCTCTTCCCACAGGGACTATTGCAATTCAGATGGACAACATGTCTGTAGTGTGGTATATCAAAAAACAGGGCGGAACCAGATCCTACCCCTTATGTCGAGAGGCACTCAACTTTGGCAGTGGGCGATTTCTTCTCAGCGTTTTCTGATAGCAATGCACATTCCCGGGAAGTCCAACGTGATTGCAGACAAGTTGAGCAGAGCCATTCTCATGCCCCATGAGTGGTCTCTGAAGAAATCAGTGCTGGAAGAAGTCTTCCAAAGATGGGGCCAGCCTTGCTGCGATCTTTTTGCTACTCCCCAAAACAGCAAGTGTCACGACTTCTTCACTCTCTTCCCGTTACCAGGCCATCCCACCAGAGACGCTGTAGTCCATGATTGGCCCCGGGGACTTCTGTATGCTTTTCCCCCTTTTCCACTGATATCTCAATTAATTCAGAAAGCTATCACCTTGAGAGTTACAATGATCCTCATTGCCCCTTACTGGCCTCGACAGATATGGTTTCCGTTCCTCCATCATTACCTGTTGGAGCAGCCTTGGCATCTGGACCCGGTGCCAGATCTGTTGACCCACCAGTCGGACCAGCTGCACCACTCCCTTCAATCTCTCAACCTCACAGCATGGTTTCTCCAATTCCTACCCTAGCCAGGCTTCCCTTAATCTCTCATTCGGTCCGGAACATCCTGATAACCTCTCACAAATCTTCTACCAGGAAGATTTATAATAGTAAGTGGAAAGGTTTTTCCTTCTGGGCAGCATCAAAAAATATAGACCCCTTCACTGCACCTATCCAGTCTATCCTAGACTTTCTGGCAGAGCTTTTTCATTTAGGCTCTTCTTCATCTACCATTAGAGTACAACTAGCTGCTATATCTAATTTTCATGTAGGTGTCTCAGACTCCAGTATCATGTCCCATAAGCTCTGCAAAGCCTGTTTAAGAGGTGTTTTTCTGCTCAAGCCCCCAATCAAAGATCCCCCACCTCAATGGGACTTGAATTTGGTTCTGGCATCCTTGATCCTCCCCCCCTTCGAACCAGCGGCTTCATGCCCTCTTAAGCTGCTGTCATGGAAAACACTTTCTCTAGTAGCCATAACTTCAGCTAGAAGGGTATCTGAACTTCATGCTCTGTGCAGTCGTCCTCCTTACTTAGTTTTCCAGAAAGATAGGGTGTCCCTCTGGACTAATCCGTCCTTCTTACCTAAGGTTTCCTCTGAGACAAACCTGAACCAAACGAGTGATCTCTCCGTCTTCTTCCCTGACTATTCCAACAGGTCGGAACAAACGTTACATTTTCTGGATGTTCACCGCCAACTTAGATATTATTTAGACAGGACTAATCAGTTCAGGAAATCTGATCAGCTTTTCCTGTCTTATGCGGAGGGGAAATTGGGCCTTCCAGTTATTAAAGTGTCCCTTTCAAGATGGCTTACCTCTATAATTACCTTCATCTATGAAATCAGACATCAAAAACTGCCTTCAAGACCTAGAGCTCATTCAACTAGGGCATTAGCTACATCTGTAGCTTTTCAGGACAGGCTGCCAATAGATTCCATTTGTGCAGCAGCCACTTGGGCTTCTCCTCATACCTTCATTTCACATTACAAATTGGATATAGCCTCCAGAAACCATGCCAACTTTGGTTCCGCTGTTCTCAAGAGTCTGTTCCGATAGGCCACCCGGAATAAGGTGCTAGGGACGTGGTCCCATCCAGCAAGAATGAAGGCGAGATTGACAACTTAACATTAAGAAGTTATGTACCTACCATAACGTTCCATGTTAATTGCCTTCTTCTCGGCTTCTTTCTTCCCCCTAGCCTGGACAGACCGATAGGAAATTTTGGGATCTTCCTTTGAAGTTTTCCTTCCCACATGTTCTAACACCTCTATTCCCCCTTTTATGTCTGTGGTAGCTTACATTCAGGTTTATATAGAGGTGGGTTCTTTTTTCTCCATACTGTGGAGACCAGAACTGCTTGGTTTAGCTATCAAACGAGATCTGAGTAGTTACTGCCTAGCATTGTGGGATATAGGGGAGCCTCGAGCCAGTGGAATTAGCTCTCGAGCTTTAGTATTGGCCATCCAGCAAGAAAGAAGGTGAGAAGAAGACAACTAACATGGAACGTTATGGTAGGTACATAACTTGTTATTATTGATCTGTCTTTATAAAACACATTGGAATTATTAAACACAGTTGAAAATGTATGCATCCTCATCAGTCAGCCAAGATAGTACATTATTCTAAAGTATAAGATCAATCTTTTTGTAATGCATCTCAATTTATTTCATCAAGAATTGAGAGAAAGCCAAATATAATGCGGAGACAAAGGCTCTAAACCATGGAAAATTTGTAAATATTTCTATGAATCACTAAAAATTTAATACAGCAACTTGCATTTTCTGAACAATAAGAAGTATGAAAGCCCATTGGCTGGCATTATTGACTAAATGTAATCCTTAGGGATTTACCAGAAAATTTAAACTCTTATGATGCTCAGGGGTTTGCATGTGAAGCAACATCAAGAACGTTTTGCAAAATCAGGAATAGTTAACAGTTGAAAGGCATGTACAATAAAACCTTTGAAAACTTAAATTTTTAAATGTGTTCATTTTCAGCTAAGAATAAGCTGACCCATAGATATCTGGTTGCCTGACAGAAACTAGGCAAAACAAAATCTACTGTAACTCAGGTGTACTCCTTTGCTTCTGTAAGTTAACCATCACTTTACTCTGTAATATTTATGGGCTCTCTGCTCCGGCAAGGAACAAAAATCCCTTGCATTTATTAGTTAATTTATTAGTTAAGTACACTGACCTCATCCAAAGGATAATGTGGTTGCTACCAATAGGAGCTCAGTTCACCACATATCTATTATTTATTTTTAAGTAATGAAACACCATGTTTCTTTACTGAAGAAAGTTAAACAGATAAATGCCCTGTTTAAAGCAGCTGCAGATGCAGCTGCACTGCTTTGCTCCTGCTCTGTCATAGACCCTTCTGGAACTTTGGGCCCTGGGTGACTGCCTGAATTACTCCTATTATAATCTAATACTGTTTGAGCTCCCAGTTTTGTGCTACACTAGTGACATGATACTTTTCCACTCCAGCAACTCCCTCCCCACCATTGATCACAACCTATAGCTCCCCATTCTAAAGCAACATTCATGATCTTTGGCACAAACCCACCAACTCCTTACATGTCAAATATACAGACAATACATACATAGAAAATGTTTTTTTTTTCCTTTAACTACCTAGTGGTTTGGCTAGACTCATCCTTCACCTTTCAAATCCACTTAAGTAAAACTAAAGAAAAAAAATTATCTCCTATGCTTGGCCAGATAAAATTCCACTTTCTATCTTACTCTGCAAGATCAGCTGCTGGCAGACATCCTTCTGTCACAACTTGTATGTGTCCTATTACTTGCTGCTATTTCCACAAAAATAAATCAAAAAAAATCTCTTTTCAATACAATTTGTAGATTTATTACTCATTGCCCCTGGCGAGAACACCACTGATCATCCATAGCAAAAGCTTCATGGCTTCCAGTCTGTCAGAAGATAGGCCTCATATTGTCTTACAGGCAAATTCCTTTAGCCCATTAGCTGTCAAGTTCTACCCAAAAACATTCTCCTACAAAGTCAGAAGCCAAGACCACAATGGCCAGTGGTCAAAACCCCACTTCCACACTTCAGTGTGCTAGGAATAGGTTCAATACTCTAAGCCGAAAACTGTGGGGATCCCTTTCATCTCATCTCAAATAAATTGCAACTTATATAATATTCTAAAATTATTTGAATTTCTACCTGGTCACACAAGAAAAATATAAATGCTTGCAAAGAGAACATGACATAAGACATCTTCCACCTCTGATAACAGTTTCTAGATACCTGTAGACTTTTACTAAACCTCTTTAACTTCCATCTTTTCCCTCCTTCCTCCTTCAACTCTCACCCCCATTTTGTTTATTTATTTATTTTTTCTCTTCCTCTTATATAGTACACATGTAAACATGTAAATAATGATAGTCTGATCGCACTGCAGTTTGTAGCAAAACATCATTTTTTTTTCCTTACTGAGATGTTGTACTGTCCAAATGAATGTGTATTACTGTTATTACTGTTATGGCCTTTTCCATCTTGAGACATTTTGACTGAAACTAATCCAATGAGATAAGGGTTATACACCATTCGGTACTTTTCCATTAAACCCCTACCATGTCTTTGCGCTGCTGGTGCTGCTGTGTTTTGCCGGTATTTTGCTGGTATTTAATCATTCATACAGGACTGACAAATGTTTATTGTTAAAAGAAGTACACGAAAAAGGAATTATGTTGTTTGTGTATGTAACACATTTAATTAATGGAAGCCAGTAACAGCAATGACATGTAATGAATGGAACAGGGATCAGAAGCAATGTAAACGTTTTGTAACACAATGAACAGGGATCACAGCAGTAGTAAGTAAACATTTCAGTGTCCAAAGAAAGTAGTGTAACACTAACTAGCAGGCATGAAAGTAATGATCGCATTTAACATAGCAGAGAACATTTCTCCTTTGCCATGCATGTGACGTCACATGAATTCAATCAAATAAGACTGTAAATGTTGGTGAGCAGTCCCTCTTTGGCATTTATTGCGCCACTTTGCAGTACCCTACAAGCGCTCCACTTTTTGGGTATGACACCCAATGTCTGGATCGACAAAGTTATAGGAGTGATTCACGGTGAAATGCTGGTATCCGTCCGCTTCCAACTCCTCAGATTGATATCCTCTCCAGCAGTCAGAGAATATAGTGCTTCCATCTTTTACATTGTCCTGTATTGTGGACAGTAATGTTTTTGCGGATCGGTCAGAAACATCAACAAGGAAGCATTCATTAGTTTCCCGACACACACCTCCAAAGACTCATTGTGGGGGCAGAACCCGACATACATTAGCTTTCCTTCAGGTGAATAAGCTCTCATCAATCTCCACCACTTTGTCTGGGCCACCTATTTTCACACTGGGATGACATAACAATGAATTGGCACATACCTCTCTGAGGTAATTATTCCAATCCACCGTTGCGTTGTGATTACGTTGAAGCTGTGCTTGGCTGAACTCAACAGATGTAACAGAAAAAAGCAACCCCCTGCACATACAGCAATTGCACAGCCTGAATATAAAATTAAAGAACAGTAAAGTAAGCAAGCAAACTGTGACGCTGAACAATTCCAATATTTATTAAATGTCAGCCACAGAAAAAGGGAAAAACAGACCGGTTTTGGCTAATATAGTTACATAGACTTCCTCAGTGTTAATAGAAGCAAAGAACAAATTCCCTTTTATGCATGACATCAACCACAAAAAACATACTGATTGATCAAATTCTAAATGCTCATTAAGACCTGGTGGAAAAAGTCCACCTAATTTAATTATCCACTTTTTTTCTTTGGCATCAAGAATATTGTGTCATCCTGCTTTATTTAATCTGTTGCCCTCAATTTTATTTATTACCATGAACCTAAAAGTCGCTGTAGAATGTACTAAGGAATGTTTCTATAGTGCACTAGTGGGCTTCCTTATCCTCATGTCACTAATGTGTTCAGATACCCTTATTCACAATGGTATAGAGGTCTGACCCACATAGAATGTTGAGCAACTGCACGTAGCCAAATAAATTATCCAGTCACTACTGCATTTAGCAAAAAATACATCAAAAGCATTTCCTAAGTTCTGACTCGTGAACTGCTTAGACCTTATAATTCTATTGCAGTGACTACTTTGACCACAGGGGTAACACCCCATAAGAGTATCCCCCAATAGAGTAGTTTGTACAACAGTATCAACCGAACCACTAGCTCCTCGTTTGTAGTGACTTTAATGGGAACCCAGATTTCTGCCTCTACGAAAAGAAAAGTGGCATTTCGCCTGAAGAAATTGAGATAGATTGTGATCTGCCAACAAAATATTCCAATGCCTCTGTACACTATTCATAAGTATGTCTGCGTTCCTACCATATGTGGTAACCAACCTGATTTCAGAGTTCTTAGTCACTTGTTTATCTTTATATTTCAACAGATCGCCCCTGTTTAGTGTAGTAGCCCAATTCCTGGCCATCAGTACATGTCCCATTTTATAGCCTCTTTCACGAAACCTCCTAGTAAGATCTTTTCTGAAGTATTCATAAGTAGAATCCCCTGAGTAAATTTGTCTCATTCTTATGAATTGCGACTTGGGGATGTTCCTAGCTATATGAGGAATTGTCACTGCTGGACAGAGGCACAACAAACTAATGGGCACAGTATTTTTCATATAATTATAAATGCCTTAGGGCAGATAGCCTAGTATAAACCTATGAACCTATGAACCTATGATAGCTGAATGCATGGAGAAGGGAATTATACTGTGGATATTTGCAGAATACCTCCATTCGTAAAGTGTGATCGGTATTTCTAGTAACTTGAACATCAAGATATGTTATTTGTTCCAAACTGTAATTCACAGTAAATTGTAGGCCCCATTTGTTTTCATTAAGATAGCCAACAAATTCCAACAAATAATACACATCCGATCTTCAAACCATCCAGCAATCATCCAAAAACCTCCTCCAAATGTCCATTTCCACCAGGTAGATGTTAGTGTCTGATCATAAATCAAATGTTCCTTGACATAAGCCATGAAAAGATCTGCATATATAGGGGCAAAAGAAGCCCCCCATAGCTGTACCCTTAATTTACCAATAGCATTGTTCCTGGTAGAAAAAGACACTTTTTGTAAGGACATGTTCAGTAAGGCATATTAAAAAGGTGTTGAAACCAGGTTGGTAGAAGTCTGATTTATATAGCCAATATTCTATGGCTTACAGGCCGGCTTCATGTAGTATACTGGTATATAATGCACAGATAGCTAGTGTACATAATATCCAGCCCTGTTCCAATTGAGTTTCAGAAATTACCTGAAGAAATTTGGTGGTGTCCTTGATTCTGGCACGGACCCATTTTAATAGTGGCTGCAGGAATTTGGTGAGGAATTGTGGCAGTTGCTTAGTGAGTGAACCTCTACCCGATGCAACTGGTCTGCCGGGTGGGTTACAAGGGCCCTTATGAATCTTAGGTACAAAATAAATATATTTATTCATAGGGTCCGATACTCTGAGATGATACAAAATAGAGTCAGAAATAATCCCCTCCTGCCTGGCAGATAGCAAGAAATCATAAATTTGTTTTTTGAATCTAAACATTGGATCCAAAGGCATTTTCACATAATGTCGCCCATCTCTAAGTTGTTTTTGTGCCTCACTATCATATTGAGCCCAGTTCATGACCACAACTGCCCCACCTTTGTCAGCAGAGAGAATAGCTAAATATTTGTTATTCTCTAAATCATGCAAGGCCTCTAGTTCAGTCTTTGAGAGATTGTTAGCCTTATAACTCAACCCCCTAGAAGCGAAATGCAAGTCCTTCAATACACTTGTTTTAAACAATTGAACATTATGGTGCATGGGTGGTACAAATTTTGACTTATGATAAGTGAAAACTCTGTCAGAGTCACCATCAGTAGATCCTTGAAAGTGCAACCTTAAATTCAAGAGTCTGCAAAAAGCTAATAAATTTTGAGCTAAGTGATCCTCAGAAATGAAAAAAAAAACAGGAATAAAATGTAAGCCTTTATTAAGTAGACTTGTGTTTGAGACTGGGTGGCATTAGAGATATTTAAAACATTGTTACATACCATCACTTCTGAATCAGTAATTTCAACAACCCCTCCATATTGTCTATTTTTTGAATGTTTTCTCCCTGCTCTTTTATAGTAGGGCCTAAAGGGGCTGTGGTGTTGCTTCTTTTTGATGTGGGTGAGTCTGAAACCTGCTACATGTCCAAATCCGTGGCTGATGAGGTTTCATCTGTAGATGTCTCAGTACTAGCCAGGCATTTTTTAAGAATGGATCTGGGACATTTCCTTTTTGCCACCCTAGTATTTCCTTCCTCGAACCTGACATGTTTGTTATAACTAAATGGGTTTCCCCATTCATAATCAGTTTTGTCACGCTGAAATTTGCAGACTTTTCTCTCCCATAACTGTTGTTAAGTAGGTCTTTACTAAGCTTGCTGAGACCCATATTGTAAAAAGGTTGCCCCTCATAAATGTTTGTTTCTTCACATAACTTAGTGATATCTACAATGTCCCTATCTATACTTCTATCATGGTAACTAGCTAGTGCCTCCACAAAAGCCATGGATGTTTGTTGCTGTATAGTGGCCCACCGTTTAGCCAATTCTGCATCAATCCCATTAACAAGCGGTTGTATCCTTACTCTCAACCCTCTTGGTGAAATGCCTTTGGCCAAATATGCTTTGAGAGCCTGGAGTGCCAAACATTGGATCTTAAGGATCTCATGCTTTTATTCAGTTTTAAGAATAACGCCTCACAGGCATTCTCAGGTCCTTCGACAATAGTTCTGATATTCCCTTGTTTACTGATACCAACACCAAACACCCCCAGATCTTCTATATCAGCGGATAGTCCCATTAATGTTTTGGTTAAATCCATACTTAGTGGGTACAAAATCGGACTTGACAAATAAATATGGCCAAACCTTCACACTAGGTAGTGGAGCTTCCAGTTATAACTGGTTGGCAGAGAAAGGCCAAATGAGCTGTAACTTGATACTAAGCACTTCTTTTAATAGTTATAACACCCCTGCCCAGTATATGAACAAGCCAATATGTAAGACTCCAAATATAACAGTGGCCACCTCTTCATATCAGTCCATTCAAACACAAATCCTTAATCCTTTCCATTAAGTATGGACCATAATAGCCCTTGCTAAAAGCTTCAAACCACACACATTAATTTGGCAATGCTACACCCATATAACCTTCATAAAATGAATGGTATCTATTTAAACCAGAATTGATATCAGCCACTTAGTTATTATAGACATTTAAATAGTATATTCATCAATTAGGTGAAGCATAATAGCCCTTGCCAATATATTCCAAACACTGTAATTCGATACCTAATATAGTAGAGTGTCCATATTCATAGTGCCACCAAAATTAATGTAAATATTCAAGTCAATTAGGCAATGTTACGTCCACCTTAATCTGTGGCATTCATCCACACCAAATCACACTTTGGTTCAAAACCACTTGGCCTGCTGTTATTCTAGTCAGACAAAAAAGTTTTTTGGACAGCCCTTATGCCTTGAATCCACCCCTCAGAATTTTAGTCCAGAAAGTGTATCCAATGTGTAATTAAATATACCTCAAAAACAGGACAATCACCCCACTGATATTTATTGGTATTATGGCCCCCAAAATCCTATTTATATGAAAATCCTGTTTTTATGTAGAAAAACAACACACAAGCTTGTATATATGTAAACAAGCTAAACAGTAGTGGATATAAAAGAAATGGGCCTCTCTTCTATCAGAAAAAAAACTTATATGTATCCTAAGATAATAATGGGCCTTCCCTACACACAAATATTTTAAATGAGCATTCAATAGCCATGTGGAAAAGCACTGGGTAGAATTCAGATATCAGTGTACATGTCAAGGCTCATAAGAAGTGACTGTGAGCATGGCTATTACCATTCTGTTAGCAGAAATAGATAAAATTATCCCCAAAATTAACAGTAGTAACCTGATAATTGAATGTTATACAAAAAGCACCCAATACATGAACATAAATGCATTTAAATTGGGAAGATATTGTCCCCCTGCTTCAAACAATCCTTCCTCATATACCTTAACGAACTCTCCTTCAGCAAATGTTAACAGGTAGTCACACAAAACACACCCATAATCAGTTTAGTGACCCCATAAACCGAATAAACATGCATACAAATCCTAAAACATAGAGTTCAGTAGTCAGATGTTCATACTAGTTATTACTGTGCTGGCATTCACCATAAAATGCCGGTTGCACACCACATTCCCTTCAATAAGGTAATTTAAACAAACATTCAGTATCAAGATGAAAAATCATTTCTAATAACTCTGCTAAAATAAAGTTATACCATCAATATACATGTCATGCCTCTTGAATAGTAATAGTAAGCATAACTTTACCCAATCTGTTAACTAGAGTCCAAAATACAGACAAAGTTATACACAGAATGGTCTGTGGTGAACTAATAGTTGGTCGTCACACAAAAAGTAGCCTATACATAAATATATAGGAAGAATAGTGTCCACCTGCTTCAATCAGTCCTTATTCATTTTACTTGGTCGACTCTCCTTCAAAAAGTCTTAACGTGTAATCCCAAAGAAGCTCACAATCAGACTGATGACCCGACGACAGACCAAAACACATGTATATGCACTACAAAAAAATGAGATTCCGTATTCAGATATTTCCCATAAGTTCGTTTTGTGCTGGCATTCAGCATAACATGGCGGTTGCACACCGCAGAAACAGATCATCCCAATAGTCAAACGAGCACATAGGTTCATAGGTAGGTACTAGGCTATTGGCCCTAGGGCCTATATAAGCCTTGCCAAAAAGGTACCCTGGCTTTTGCCACCCAAGAAAATTATTTTCCTGTGCCCCTGTTGAGCAGAGCCACAGAGGTGATCCCCAGGGTGAATTTCCTATTTCCCATCCAATCATCAAGATTTTTCTTGAAGAGTGCTAACGAGGAGCTTTGTTTGATATAGATAGATAGTTTGTTACAGAGTATGGGAAGTCTCTGGGACAGGAATCTGTCCCTCCAGCATGTTCTGTTTATTGTAGTGACAAGGTTTAGATCCCTAGAGCATATAGCTCAGAGGGATTGGGATTTCTTTAAGTGGAGCATAGCATGCAATCACATACCCCCCAAGAGTCCCTATAGTTACCAAATAATAAATGTTGCTATAAAAATCAGAAGGAAGAAGCCTACTGAGTCAAAATACAAGTCCCAACCCAGTCCCAAAGGCGAAAAGCACCTTTCTCGTATTGTAATAACAGACAGGTTCTGGCGAAAACGACCTTCTTGATATGAGGCAATAATCCATCCCCTGGATGATAAGAAACAATTCCAAATGCAAAATGCCAACAAATGGACCCAAAGTTAGTGCAAAAAATACACTATCACACAGAATTAAAAGGTCACCTTGAGCCCTTTGCTTGCATCTCGATAATCCAAAAAAATGGCGTCTGGAGGACCAGAGCTGTTACACAAGTGAGGTATCATCCCCAATAACATTCAAAAGCAGAACTCCTGTACATCAGCAGTAAAGAACCAAATGAGGACATCTAGAAAATACCAAAATGGAAAAGTCCCTTGAAGAGAAAAACCTTCAAGTGGATAAATTCAAACAACCCCAATCAAGCCCACAGACGTGCACATACAGCAGGTCATAGATCAACAGCATGGAAAACCTGGTGTAACAGAAAAAAGCAACCCCCTGCATGTACGGCAATTACATGGCCTGAATATCAAATCAAAGAACAGCAAAGTGGATAATTAAATTAGGTGGACTTTTTCCACCAGGTCTTAATGAGCTTTTATAATTTGACCAATCAGTATGTTTTTTTGTGGTTGATGTCATGCATAAAAGGGAATTTGTTATATGCTTCTATTAACTCTGAGGAAGGGTATGTAACTATATTAGCCGAAACCGGTCTGTTTTTTCCTTTTTCTATGGCTGACATTTAATAAATATTGGAATTGTTCAGTGTCATAGTTTGCTGGCTTACTTTGCTGTTCCTTAATTAGAAGTTAACAGATGTCAACTCCAGACACCATAGATAAATGAATCTAACGGCAGTTACAAAAAGGATGCGGGATCCATAAAACCATGTGTGTGTTCGGACACCTTTCTCTTCACGGCAGGAATGAAGGCTGCATAGCCATTTGGGGTCAGAGGTACATTTCAATTTCATGAGGTGAAAATTGGAATGCAATCTCTCTTTGTGCAGAATACCTCTTTCTTGAAGCAATGTAATAGCCGCTTCTTCATCTCTTAGCAAATTCCACAGCGTAACATCCATGGCAGTCATAATATTCACAGGTATGATTACATGACAGAAAAGCACAGCTTTGATTAGTGTTTCATGTGCTTGTAAACCGAAAGAAAAAGTGGGAACTTGTATGTGTGCAATACGCCTTAAGAAAACCTTATTTACTTCTGGGTGAATTATGTATAAAGAAAACATCCAGCAAGTGGTAGGGGTTTAACGGTGGACTTCAGGTATTTCTGCTATGACAACACGGTACTGTACACCTAACATAACAACAGAAACTGGTTTGTAACTTTTACACATGTACTTGTCACACAGAAACTGAAATATTGGCAAAACAGAGCAGCACGAAATGGTAGGGGTTTAATGGAAAAGTACCCAACAGTCAAAAAAAAAAAAAAAAAAAAAAAATATATATATATATATATATATATATATATATATATATATATATATTTATTTTATATATATATATATATATATATTATATTTATATTATTATTTTATATATATATATATATATATATATATATATATATATATATATATATATATATATATATAGTTGATTTATCAACAGTACGGTTCATCAAACTGTACTTTGTCGAAATTACTTCAGCGAAAGTGCATTTTGTCGAAAATGCGCTTTCGCTAAAGAAAACAAACAAACAAAAAAAAATGTCATTAGCATGTACCGTTAGTTGTACATCAATGTATACTGTTGATGTACAACTAAGGAAACTCTTGTTGCGATTGTAGTACAGTGAGGATAAGAGAATATTTCCCCACTGCAATGTGATCTCGGAGTGAGAATATTAAAGTACAGCGGTGGGGGCGCATCCCCCCACATGTGGGGTGCAGGGGGGCTAGCATATCAGTGTTTAATGTGTTTTTTTTTTTTTATGTTTAGGTTTTGTTATTTGTCCGCGAAAGTGCATTTCCGACAAAATGCACTTTCGCGGAAGTCAGTTCTCAGAAGTAAGGTTCAATGAACCGTACTTTCGAGTAAAGAACATAGACCCATATATATATATATATATATATATATATATATATATATATATATATATATATATATATATTACCCCTGTATAGCCGTTTGCAGTATGAACTAGTATGAATGAGCAGGAACCCAGCATTAAAACTCTGCTTACTCATTACAAATTTAATTTCTGGCCTGCTGCGGTAGAATGGTGTGATGTATGTGAGTCACTCTGCTGTATATAACAAACTCGTTTTTCACATAAATTCTGGTATGCAGAATATACTTCCCATCTGGATTTGGCAGTGATGAAAAGAAATGGGAAGTTACTATACCAGCAGATAATGATTTTGTCCCTTATCCAGAGGTTCAGAGTACCATCTTCAGACATGCAAATTTTAGATGGTGCTATGAAATTCTTTGAAATAAAGCCCAGAATAATGCTTTATGGAAAAACTCTGCAAGATCAGCTGCAGGGAAAGAAAAAAACAAAGAAATTAAGTATGTATAGTTTATGAGGTGCTGGGTTTATTGCTAATACTTATCTACATTAAGTGGGAAACCTATAAGATCTTGAGCATATCTCAGGAATAAAGAAATGGAAATACAAGAAGATTCAATTCCAAAAATGAGGATTGTAGGCCTCAAAGAAAATGAGAGGTTCTTTGTTTTCACATAAATCATGATGCACACTGTGACAATGGGAGACACTGAGAGCACAGCTATCTGGAATTTTAAAATAATTATATGACATTTGTGAATATCAACATGATTTCTATAAGATACTTGTGTTACAAATGTATTAGAACTGTATATCAGGTGTTTATCAAACTGGTGGTACAGAAGTGTGTGTTTAAAAGGTTTTTGCAAAGTAATTAAAATGTAACCATAGCATGCCCTACTAGAATAGAACAGAAATGTACATACACTATAGTAACTGTTTAAATGTATATATTTTAACAGTGGAAACTGGGATACAGAAGGTTAACTTCAGAAAATAGCTGAAATTTAATTACTTTATGGCCATGCAATAAAAAGATGTTATCTTTCAGTTTCAGTGCAGCAACAGACACAATGTCTGTGCTGAGAAGTTGTATGTATTGTCTAGGAAGTATTTTATTGTTTTATGACTTCCAGGATCTGCAAAGATCTGAGGGAAAGCCCTTGTGTATGTATTTTCACAGCTAGATGCTAAATATTGCTAGCTTTCAGTAGTGGGAGTTTTACCTGGGATATAGTCAGATAGCAAGAAATCATATCATTCTGCAAGCTATCCCAGCAGTAATATATGAGATATTAATTTAAGAAGTCTCTGAGAGAGAGAGAGAGAGAGACAGTATTTTGTATTCTGTCTTTAACCTGACAACATTAAGATCCACTCACCACACCTGCCTTGCTGATCTAATTAAGTAAGTGTACTAGGTTATGGTAATTCTCTTAGATATAGTCAGGAATATAGCAAAGCGTCGTTTAGGTATTTTTCTTTATTTATTTGAAACTGTCCTGCAAGGTTGTTTTAAATATTTCCTGTGATTTTGAACTCTGATATCACTGTAAATATATACTGAGTATTTCCTTGTTCTTTTATTACCTATTATTAAATGCATTTAAATCTTTCATTGTGGCTGATCTGTCTAGGGATATTTAAGTTCTAGGAGTACTTGCATATTTATTTGGTGACACTGTGTAGGCCACTCCCAATAGCCTTGATCTTGGTCAAAATACCATTTGTATTAACATTAACATTACACAATAAGATCAGGCACCCTTTGTTAAGGGCCTTAAAGTAGCTGATAAAGAGTTGGCTGGTGGCAGTGATAATGTCCGTATAGTCTGGGCAAAAGGGGACATAGCTAGTAAACTTGTGCTAGCCTTTCAGAGGTATTTTTGTGTGTGTGTGTGTGTGTGTGTGTGTGTGTGTGTGTGTGTGTGTGTGTGTAAATCAGACCTCAAAGTGTGTGTGTGTCAGCTACTTCAGCAGGGGCACAAAACACTAGTTGGACAGAGCGGGTGCTTGTGGTCTTGGCTTGGCTACTTGGCTGAGATCTCAGCTCTATAGCTGTGCCAGTGGGGAGTCTTATTGGAGATCTGGAGAAAGAGGGAGAAACTAGCCCCTGACTGACTGTGGTCTCTGTGTGCTCTTAAGGGAAATTGCAATTGATGCAGAGAGCTGGATCTGGAAATACTGTGTGTGCCTCTCATCCTCCCAGTGTTTGTTCCCCACTGGTGCTAGTGGTGAGAATTCAGGTTCCTTAATTACTGGGCCAGTGGGGGGGAGCATCACACACACACATTCAATGTTTTTTTTAAAGTGACCCCACTGTTTTCAAAACCAGTGATTGAATTTGGAATGTATAAGGTATACATAAGGTTGAAGTTGTTGAGATACACATGTATATGCTGTTTTCTAAACAGGAACTGAAACCTTCCTGTTAGGGAAATCACAATGTCTATGTACCAGGGGGCTCCCTTACATGTAGCCAGACACTGTTATGTATGTTTATTTAATGTTTCTAAACAAAAATCTAGCAGCTTACTTACAGCAACTATGTCATTCCTTTTAATTATTGAGCTGTCTGTGGGAATGGTTTGACTGCTAAGTACTCACGGTTTATGTATGTGTATTTTTAAAAGCTTTTGATTTCAAGCTTTCAGTCTTATTCCTTGTTTACTGCACATTTCTAATCCTTATTATGATGGCAAACCATAAATGCAAGAAACACAATTGTAGCACATATTAAAATCAGATCAGAAAAGCTGTATTCATAGACAAAGCTGCAGGCAAAATCGTTTGCTAATGTTGCTTTCCTTACAGCTGCAGATAGAGGTATTCAAGCACAGGGACTGGAAAACTGCTAAGGGAATGGGCACATTATTATTTTTAAGAAGATGTACCAGGCCTGACATACATTCACAACTGAATAAATGTGTTCGGTGTTTGTAATGAGCTGTAAATGGAGAAGAATTACATGTTGGCTGAGATCAATGCACACTCTTTGTAAAATATTATCAAACATTAAGAAGAAACTGCAGCATTTATCTATGATTGTTTACTATACATGATAGTATTCATCGTGTTCATACTTTTTATTGGTATGAGGAACTGAATTTCTTTGCAAATGTATTCATTTGATTGGTGTGTAGAGCATTATGCACAAAATGTAATATATGTTTTTTCTTATGGATATGTTGTCTCATCCTAAGCATATTTTTATTATTGTACAGATAATTTAATTCAGTTTTAATGTGTGCATTGCTATAGGCAGTATACAAAATATTGATAATTCTATATTGTTATTCTTTTCATGTGAACATGTAGTGAATACAAATAACAGGAATTTTGACATTTTATCAAATAAAAGAATTAGAGACAGACAGAATGGTACTTGTTGCTTAGAAGCAGGTTATATATTACTTAGTATGAGAGAACAAAAGTATGAGAATGGAAACAAATAATTAACCAATATTTCATTGCAGTCAGAGAATTCTTACAGGTTTGATTTATGTGTGTATACCACAGGTTAATGTTAAGAAAAAGGAATATATGAGCAGTGTGCCTCTCATCTGTTGCTGATATTCAGAGATACTCTTGATTTTTAGCTCAGAATTTTACTTTTTACAACCTAAAATCATTGTTTTTCCCCTGAAAAAATTGTAGACTACAGTCCACAAATAATAACAGTTATTATATTTACAGAACACTTTTACTTCAGAAAATGCTTGCTAGGTCAAATTGTGTTAAGCTGTCATCTTTCTAAGGCAGTTATACCACTGTTACTAAAAAGTATCTCAACTGGAACACTTGTCCCTGATTATTTTTAGATTTGTTCCTGTACTGCAGTCCGCACTTTTTTTTTAATTCCATTGCATTTTATATTTTCTGGTGCTCTGACTACCTTGTTATTGTGCACCTTTACCTCAAGGACTGCTGTATCGAGCCATTTGTTTTTTTTTTTTAACCACAAAGTGTTTTCCCCTTTAGTACATTTGTTTTGTTTTTTTTTTTTCTGGCATTTGTCTTGTCTCTCTAACAACAAACATAGTCAATTTCAGAAAAGGAGGGCTAGTTCACTGTAGGCATTTACTTCTAGAAGAAAACAAAGATATTAGGACATTAACTGATTTTAGTTACAAGACTAACAAAAGTCTTAAGATACTTAACTGATTGTTATCAGTCACAGATTACCAGCTTTCACATCTCAGCAAGATAATGTTACCTGGGCATATAATGATACAACTTTAATAAAAAAAAAAAAGCTGTCATGAGATGTGGCATTAGCCAGCTACTTCTGATTATAAATCATCAACTGTATATACTCAAGTTCGCACCTCAGCTAGAAACTGTGGTTTGTAACTGCAGTTGTGAGTTTGAAAAAAGAAGTAACTAGTTCAGCTAGTCTTTCAGATTTTAACCAAATCAAAGTAAGAAAAGTCAGTAAAAATAGCAATTCTGATACTGGTGCCAGTGATAACCCAAAGCAAGCAGAACATACAGTCATTTAAACTATTGGAAAGAGTGGACGACAGTAACTGTTCTTCTTAGCAAAATGTACTCTATGTCCCTACACAGTGATATTAGCGAGGAAGAATCCCTGAAGATACAATTAAATAACAGCAGCATGGTGTGCCTCATTTGGCCATTTGGTCATACAACAAACTAAAACTAATAATGACAGTTTAGTATGATCAGAAATATTAGCTCAGCTGTCATGCTGTTATACAGATACATTATTTGATGCTTCAGACATAAGGTTTCTAGAAAGCAGTGCTGGTTCTATTGCAGTCATATAACATGCCATAGTAACTGAGACATTCTGGCGATAGGTTTTGTGTCACTGGGTAATTACCAGCATCATTCTCTTCATTATCCACCATTTTCCCATTTTACATGGGTTTGGAGTATAACATTAATGTTAGTTAATGTGACCAAATCACCTAGCACCAATTTAGCAAACACTTTTATCAACAGCTCATACTAATGTGCTGGTATCTTGAAAGAGAAATGACATGGAAACAACTTCTGGTGTTAGCGTTACAGTTATCTAGATGATGTAGGCCCACTTTTTGACAACTACAACTAGCGGTTTTGACTGAACAACTGCTAAGCTTGCAGCTTGGGTAACCAATACCTGTTCCTCCGCTTTGATTGCCTTTACTGTTACCCTTCATGAGTACTCTCTGACATTACCTAGCCCGGCTCTTCTAAAACTCCATTCACACTGTACTGTATGATGACAGTCAGTTTTACAAATGCTATCACAACATTTGCTATTGTGCTTCATATGTATATGTATAGCTATGTCTGTGCTCTAAATCCAAGGAGTCTTTTAAAAGCTGAATAATACTGACTGTTCATTAGTTCAGAGGATTAAGACTATGGGTTATTAAACTGCTTAATGTTATAGTCCTTGAACTAATTCCCCTAGCTTCTAGTTGTAAATTCTTAGGAAATCATTTAACCATGTAGTATCCCTGTCTCACCCATGAAAAGGTCAACTGGTACTTAGTTGGATTCAAAGTTAATGTAAACATTGCTGTTTGACAATACCTTTTTCCGCTCTTTTCCTTTTTGGGCAGTCGTGTCTGAGGTTCGAAGTTTACTGTTGGGTATGGAGGATGATTTCATTGTTTTGTAATGTCTGCTTGTGAGTCCAGTCTCACTTGCAAGGTGCTTTCATAGTAAGATGGTACATCTCTTCTTTGCAGAAGTCAAGAAGTCAGCTGTGCTTTAAGAGATATAGTTTCTCTGAGATATTTGGATGTCATTTTTTAAATTTTCTTTTCTAGAAACGGATTAATTTATCCCCTAATCAGCATCTAAAGTTACTTCACTGGTAAAATGGAAATTCTATGCAAGATGTGCAGCATTGATTATAATGAACCAGCTGCAGACATTTTCATGTTAATGAATCAAGATGTACTATATGTCTGTGTTGCATATACACAAAATAAATACAACTTGATATCAGATGTGAACGAGTCATCATATAACTAGAGAAATATATATGGAGAAGTAGAAAAATATATTTACTTCCAAAAGTTCTTGATCTTGGAAACACAGTAGTGTAATTCTCATAAAAAAACAATTCTTCAAGTGCAATATTTTGCAATTCTTTCTCTTCAAGTTCTTTAGGATTGATCTTTCAGCTTTAAGTCCAGAAACACGTGTATGCCTCACAGCCATTGGATTGAATAAGAAACCAGAGAAGGTAAAATGTAGTGTATTCTTGCATATCACTATGGATGCATACTTAACTGACTAGATTTTTAAAGAAGAGAAAGAGAACGATAGAAAAGTATCAGTTTTGACAGACATTTTGGGATTAGTGTGAACTCAGAGAAAAAATGCTATTCAGTAGTCATCCCATCTTTGCAATGGCTCATGTTCTTACAGTGCCTACAGATGGATATGTTACTGACTTGAAGAACAGAGCCAAAGATTGTGAATTTAGTGAGTAGCATTGTCAATTATCAGTTATAGAATCATTTTGGTATTCAAATAATAAAAAGATACAGACTAAGAGACACACACACACACACACACACACACACACACACACACACACACACACACACACACACACACACACACACACACACACACACACACACACACACACACACACTCCTTGAAAGCTATGAACCAGGGCAAAGCCAGCAAAATTACTAGTATACAGTTAAAGAATTAACCAAGAAAATAAATTTATTAGTCCAATAAAAAGGCAAAAATTAAAAATAAAGTGTGGCTGTGGTGCAGAATAAATGAATGAATAAGACAAATCCATTTGAACAAACAGTGTTGAAGAAATGAAGGCCAAAGAAAACTGTGCAAGTAAAATTCAAATATTATGCTTTATATATCAGTATAGGCATAAAAGGTATAGTTGTCCTTCATAAAATTATTTTTGAAGACTGTAGTAGAAAAGGACTGTTATTCTAAGGTGTGAGAAGCAGAAAACAAGTGCATTTACAAATGTTTATATATTGTTCATTCACAAAAGTATATATGTTGTTAAAAAAATGAAGTTGAAAGACTGACTACAGTGATATCTGAAAATTCATATAAAGCTTGAAGTAAGAACATGATGATGATTTTTAACAAAAATATTAAAACTATCAGATAGATTGCTGAATTTAAACTTGGATTGATGTAGCTAGACACAGATGTAAAATATATTTTGTCTTAGGATCATTTTGATGCATTGAAGTACAGAATTGCTAAACAGAAAGCTTTATGCTCATTATTGATCTTCCACTGAGTATGTTGACCAGGTAGAGTCATTAACTAAAAATTGCTAATATGTGAATATCCGAATGAAATGCCTCCTTCAAGTTGAAACAAGTATGCTATTTTTTCTAAAATTTTGATTTTGGAGAAAAGACGTATGGTATAATGAATTCATAGTGAAAATCAAAAAAAATACTTTTGTAGTGCATCAATCACACAGCCATAGAGAAATTTCATATACTCTGGAGAACCATAGTAATAATATCCTGCATGGTTATGCAAATTATTTGCAGACATAGATAGTTTACCAGGAGAATATCACATAAAATAAAACCTGATACTATGCCAGTTATATCTGCTCCTAGGAGAATGCCACTTGCACTCAACAATAAAGTATAACAGAAGAAACTCAAGCAAGTAGAATACCTAAGCATCATTAAGAAGCAATTAGTGAGAACATAATGGGTGAATGATATGACCACAGTTGTAAAAAAAGACAAGATTCCCATCTGTTTAGGTCTGCATAATCTGAAAAAGTGACCACAATAGAACAGTATTCATTGTTTGCAATTCAAGAAGTGGTTTTAAGAATACCAGATGCTAATTTTTTTAAGAACTAGATGCAAGCTTGGGATTGTGTTAGTTAGCTCTAAGCTGCGTGCTCTTAAAATGGAAATAGGAATACACATTACTTTGATTTCCATTTTGTATTTCTTCCACACCAGATGCATTCTGGAGAGATATTGCCAAGGAAATTGAATGATTGGAAGGTATTACAAGCATAATGGATCATCTGTTATTATGCAACAAGAAAAAAGAAAATCATGGCTAGACTTATAGTGGAATAGCCAGAGACTGCATAATTTTAAGTTAAATAAGACTGACTGTAAAATAAGAGTGACAAAACTGAAATGCATTAGTCATATTATAGCAGCTGAACGACTGATGCTTGATAAAAAAAATGTCTAATCAAGTATGTCTATCCAAATGCCAGATGACAAGCATGGATAATAGTGGTTTCTAGAAATACTGCATTATTTTTTTCAAAGTTTTTACCAAATCTGCTTGAAATAAATATCTCTCAAAAAGTATGCTACATGGGAATGGAGCTATGGACAAGAAAAGCATATGAATGACTTAAATAAATAGTCACAGTAGTATTATGGTATGAATAAGACAGTTGTGGCACAAGTAGATGCTATTCAGAATGAAATATAAGCTTAAATTCTACTAGGCAATGGGTCAACTATGGGTCAAGAGCATTTGCAGATACACAGAATATATATGCTTGCAAAGTAATTACCTGACAGTATTGGTGTATCAGTGTGAGAATTATCATAAATATGACTACTGTAAAGAATTTTTGTAATAATAATAATAATAGAAAAATGTAAAAAATGTGAAGCAAAATCCTAGTACAGTACAGTACAATGGAGATAATTTCTATTTAGGTAACTTTCAGTAAATGAACTATCAATGCATTCATCTAAACCTTAGCATTTATGGGTAGAAGATGTAAACTTTTTTTCTTTTCTTTAAATTAATTTCTTTGGTCTCTATAGAATAAAATGTTGTCTGCCATTTGTACTCAATTTTGGATGCTGGGAGTCACTCCTGACCACCTTCTTGGACCAAATTCAAAAACCTCCTGTTGACTAAGAGAAGGCTGAGGAGTTTCAGTGCAGCATCATTCTTGCAGCCATAGGGATTTCTGTATACATTTTTTTCACCCTAGTGCCTGACCTGCAATGATTTAAGGCAGTTATAGCTGAGAACATCAATTGGTACTTGCCCCCTTTATTTGTAAGCATGGGATGCATACCTTGGTATCATCACCAGAGCTTCCTTTGCTGTTTATGACCCTTCCATCCTTGGGTAGGTAAACCTGTACTATAATTATCCTTCTCCTATTCTTCCTAGTTGGTTCCTCAGTGCTGGGATCACTAATCCAATCCAGATTAGGTCATCTGGGTCAAAGTTATGGGTTTCCCATTTAAAACATAGTGTAATGCACCAAACAAGCAACTAATAATTGAAAAAAAAAGAAAAAAAAGAAAGGAGATTGTGGCTAATTCTACAAATGAGGTGTTTCACTCTTTTAATGGTGTTTACAAGAATGATGGTCTGGAAGAAGTTCTAAAATATTATTAAAAGAACAAAAACACTAATGTTTTAGAATTAGCCACAGTCACCAGTTTTAAATTTTTTTAGTGCTTTTTTTTAAGATGGCTGCCCTATTCTAAGCCAGGGCGGGAAGGTACTTAGAAGCACTTCTGAAAGTCCTCTGTAACTGCTGTTAATACTTTTCTGACTTATACAAAATTTCAGAGTTTACAATGAGCTTCACTAACCATATTTGCTGTTATACTTTATGGATTTCTATTTTGTATTAACAAATTCAGTTTGCAGACACCACATAGCCACACAAAAGCAAAAATGAAAAAAATGTGCAGGAATGCATTGATTTGTAAATAAACAAATCAGAATGCAAAAGCAACCAGTGTCAAAGTGAACATTTCTGAGACCCACTGAGTTTTCAAGACTGATAAAGTTAAGTACCAGACAACAGATGCAACAAATCCAAACCAGCACCTACTATTTTACTCACTCACCTTTTATTTTATTTTACAATAAGATGAAAACATTCCTATGTAAATATCTAGGATCTAGACAGCATTAAAAATACAGATTTTTTTTTCATATTTTATGAACATGTTTCTACAGTGTTTAATGTTATCCAATTTGTTCTTTTTAATCTTACATTTACTAGACACCTTAGTACTCAAGATTTGATTTGCAAGTTAAGCTGCATTGAAACTTTAATAGTCCTCATTTCAATATTTATTCACCCACTGCCTTTTAATCTACTGCCACCATTGCCTTTTCATTGTTTTGCTAAGCAGATTTGTACTACATCTAGAAATAAACATATTACTTAATATTTGTTTATATGTTTTTATACCAGAAATGACAACTGCTAAATTGCTTTTATATGTTTGATCTTAATACCTTAGGTGCATTCTTTTTGAGGAAAAAATATATAACATTATATATCATGAGATTTACCAAAATTTGTTATATTTAAGTGAGGCAGTTTTGTTGTTGAACTTCTTACAGCTTGTTTTAAGGTTTACAACTTCTTACAAGATTTGTAGTTTACCAAGATAATTCTGTAGATTCCAAAAACATTAAATCAGGAGTGTCCAATCTTGAGGGGCGTGGCCAAGGATGAACACAGGATAGCAGCAAATTTCTTCAGCTCCACCAATTTCATTACACTGACAGGAATTAATTACTTAAAAAATTAAATTTTGAAGTAATTTTCTTTCTAAATATGTTTGTTTTATATAGTTCTTGAACTATATCTAAAAAAGAAAGGAAATTTTAACAATATTCCTGTCAGAAATGACTTTGGAAATTTTCCTGTCAGTTTATCAGTCTGAAATGAGTTCCAATAAGACAAATTCTCAAGACTCCAGCATCAAGAAAGAACTTCAGTCTCTGATAACTATAATCCAGCAACTTACTACTAAGATGGATAAAATGGATACTAAAATAGATACCTTCATAGAAAAAACTACAAAACAAATACACTTGTTACATATAGACCTGCAACAACAGAAGATCCAGATGACAGGCATAGAAGAAGCTGTGAATGACATGGAAAATAGAATCCAAGAAGAGGAAATCAACATTGAGTTTCAGCTGAAACAAAATACACATTTACAAACAAAGCTGGATGACCTGGAAAATAGATCTAGGCGCAATAACATTAGGATTTTTGGACTGCCAGAAAATATTGAAGGTAACAATATTACTTCTTTTTTAACAACATGGCTCCCTAAAACTTTAGACTTACCAGAAGCATTCTCTTTTGGTATCGAAAGAGCACATAGATCTATAGCTAATACTAACTCTAACAAAAACTATCCTAGATCAGTTATAGTTAGATTTCTATCAACTTTTGATAAAGAGATGGTTCTTAAATCTGCTTGGGCTAAAGCTCCTGTTAAGATTAATGAGACTACTGTGCATTTTGACAATGACTATTCTTCCTTGGTAATAGCTAAAAGAAAAGTTTTTCTGCCACTAATAAGGGAGCTTAAAAAAGCACAGTTTAAAACATACCTTCTGTTTCCTGCCAAGCTAAAAATCTTCCTTCCTGATGGTCCTAAAATTTTTGATGACTTAGACTCTGCTTTACTGTTTATCAAAAAATAAGATTTTGGATAAAATAGAGGAAATGGAATGGGCTAGTCCTTCATTAAAGAGACTGGCAACTGAAACTTCATGGAAGACTTCAGAGAAGAAGAAGAGACTAAAAACAAATGATTTGTTCTTTTTTTTTTTAATTTTTTTTCTTTCTTCATTTTACTTCATTATTAATGTTTTTAAATTTAGTTCCTGCATTTCGTGAAAGCCACAAATATTCTGAAAAGATTTAGTCAAAGTTATTCTCTGTGTGCAAAGAAATGTTTTGTTTCATAACCAGTCAAAATATCTGAGGAACTAATAACAAGCTATTATTCAATTTGTTTCTCTTTCTGAAAAAGAGAAGTAAGGTCAGTAATTAGATACATTTTTTTTCTCTTTTTTCTCCTTTTCTTCTTTTCTTTGTTTAAACAATGACATTCTATTTAGATTATGTAGTGGGTAAAGGGTGGGGAGGGCAGGAGAGAAGAGTAATGAAAATATGATTAATAGAATAATAACATATTTATTCCTTGTAAAAAGTTTATATGTTCTTCAAATGCTATTCCTAATTATACTTTCTTGATTATACTGCTTATGCTTGTTTGTAAATAATCTGTCATGCTTTAACTAATAATAATTAGAACTAAATAATAGTAAATAATATGTTTTATTTTTAACTCTATTAATATAAACAGTAAGTAATATTCTGTTGTATATACATCTTATAGCTTTCTCTTACATTTTTTTTATTTCTGCTTTACACTCTTTTATTTTCTACTCTCTTTTTCTTTTCTTTATTCTTTCTCTTTATTTTTTTTTCATATTAATATATAGAAATACTTTTGATCATATAGACACAGTAAATAATAAGATTTGCATAAAAATTGAGTTGGGACATAAATATTGAGTTTTATTACTTAATAATTACTTTGGGCTTAATTTCACTTACATAGAGGCTATAATAACCTGTAAAATACATCGCGAAGGTTTTGTCATGTTTAGATGCATTTACACTGCTAAATGAATGTTTGTCACTAGTTTTTAACAAGTTTCCTGCCAAAATGTTAAGGGAGACAATCTGGGATGTGGGCTACTTCATGAACAGTGTCCTCGAGTTGTTTCAAAAGATTCAACTCTCAGAATTCTCACAGAGAAGCTGAAAGCAGTCAGTTTGACCTTTGACCCAGATATCACACTGACACATCGCAGATTCAGGAAGAACACTCTACCAGGAAGTAGAACTGATGCAAATGCGACTATGTGAAGGAAAATGAACTCTTTAACATCTAAATGTGAGTTATTTTATATAATTACTTAAATATCTATGTTATAATTCATAAAATATGTCAGTTATAATGATTTTAAATGATGCAGTTTCTTGTAGTAAGTAAATGTCTTATTTTAGAAGGCATAGAAAATGAAACATTTATTCAAGTGTTTTTGAAAATCTACTTGACTGCAGCATACTAATCTGTGTTAAAAACTTATGTTCCAAACATATACATTACTATAACTCATTTAATTCATCTGATTGACAAGCATAAATAACTTTATAACTCTTTTCTGGAAGAAATTGTCATGTGATATATTTTAAAGCAGTAGTATAGACATACAAAATACAGATGGCTTTTTTTACAATAATGCAAGTGTTTCTGAGAATTTGCATAACTATGCAGTATGATTTATAACAATTTCTATAAATATAATATTTTATTCTATTGACAATAATGAGTATGAGTAAAATGCTCATATACAAGCAATTCAAGGTTTTTTTTGGAAGCTGTTGACTGCATTTACACGACAGAAAATAGATGCATCTTAATACATGTAATGTCTGAACCATATTAGCCAAAGTTTTTGATTTAAATGAATGTTAGAACTTATTTTTACATACTTTGAATAAATTAATATGTAAATATGCCTTCCTTTTTTTTTTTTTTTCTCTCTCTCTTTCTTTCACTCTCTCTTCCTCTTTCACGTCTTTTATTTCTCTCTCTCCTCTTGGTTCCTAATATCAAGATTATTTGAATACTATTTGAATACAAGTGTATTATATTACATAGATGTATATAGTAGTATGAATAGTTTAAAAAAAAAAAAAAGTTTATTTTAGTTTATATGATGCTGTTTTATCAAATGTGTAGTCCTGTCTTGCTAGATAATTGAATTGAAAGCTGTTAATTTAAGTTAAATATAACCAGTATTAAATTGATAAGGTGGTAGCTGAGGTACTGCTGCTTAGGGTAGGGGTTAACTTGAGTGGTAAATACTACTCTAAGTTGGAGTTTTAACTCCAGGCTGGATGCAAGGTTTAATCCTTACATTATTTTCACTTGTTCATTGTTATATGTATATAGTTTTGACATCCACAATATATTTTGTACACTCATTGTCACTACAAACAAAATTGAATCCTATACAAAATCCCATAAGAGATTCAATAAATACAGCTATATTTAAAGGTACACCTAAAGGAGGAGATGTAACATTACTTATGTTGTTATTTGTTATTTTGATCATAAGATTCTTAAGTTTTAAAAATGCCAAATGACATCTTTAAAAGGAATTTCTTTAAACATTAATGGATTGAATAATCCGTGTAAAAGGGCAAGCCTAATAAGATACATTAATTTACATAAGGCCAACTTAGTCTTCCTGCAAGAAACCCATCTCTTGAAAAAAAGATATTGATAAACTAGCCACAAACAAATATACAGTATTGGTTAGTTCAGAGCACACTCAGAAAAAAGAGGAGTGGCTATTTTATGGAATAAAAGTATGCCCATTCCTAAAACCATTAAGTCTTATCAGGATGACAAAGGAATGTTTTGTATGGTTAAAATACAAATTAATGGGAAGACTTACACTTTAATTAATGTATATTGGATACCTGGAATTGGTATTAATACAGTGAAACATCATCTTGATAAGATCATATCATTCTCTATAGGAGATATTATTTTAGCTGGTGACTTTAATTGTATACTACATGAAAGTGATACTGGCACTATAGGAAAAAGAAGAATTACATCTAATGCAAAACATTTAAATGATTTTGCTAATTCTTATCATTTGAATGATATTAATAATCAGATAGATTCAAAATCATTACCATACACTTTTTTTTCTAACAGATACAAAACTTATTCAAAAATAGATAGGGTCTTTATTTCTAACCAGATGGTAACAGATTTAATTAATTCTAAAATCATTTCATGTCCTATATCTGATCATAATTCAATTGTTTTTGAATTCATGATAAAAATACTCATAATGTTCAGATCAAAAGGATACCAGCATACTTAACTCAACTAAAAGACTATAAAGAATATATACTTTCAGAAGTAAAACATTTTTTAGACATAAATAATACTCCTGAAGTCTCCATTGTCTATGTTTGGGATGCCTTAAAATCATATCTATATGGACAAAGTATCAGATGGTATAATAATAAAAGGAAATCTTGGGATAAGGAATTGTTAGATATTCAAAGTAAATTAGACTCTTATAAACATAATAATAAAGAAAATATTATGGACAAGTAAGTTATTGAAGAAATAAACAAACTAAATGAGAATTACAAAGAAATTTTAACTCATAAAGTTAAAATAACTTTAGAGAAATGCAAGTTTTTGTCTTATTTAATAAGCCCCAAATACTTACATAGACTTAAAAATAAAACAAAAAGGTTGAATAAACAAAACCATATCAAAGAAATCTTTTCTCTAAGGAAAAAGAAGAATGTTTCTAGTATACCAGAAATACTAGATGAATTTAGAAATCACTTTCACAAAATTAACCATAATAACATTAACATGGAACCTAAAGATAAAATAAAGGAGTTTATAATCACAAACATGAATAAAAAGCTTAATAAACAACAGATTAAACTATTGGACAAAAGTATTTCATATACAGAGGTTATTACACAAATAAATAAGCTTAAATCAAACAAAGCACCGGGTAATGATGGTATTATACCAGAGATATATAAAATCCTTTCTAAAAGTACATATTCATTAATACATAAGGTTTTTATTTTGGCCCAAACTGAGTTAATAACCCCCCCCCATCTTGGCAATATACATTTATTTCGCCAATTTTAAAACCTAATAAAGATCCAACTAGATGTACTTCATATCGCCGATCTCATTACTTAATGTTGATTATAAAATGTTTATGAGTATTTTTGCTGATAGATTGAAGACAATCATCCCCGGCATTATAGATATAGATCAGACAGGCTTCATTGTAAATAGAAATACTTTTGATAATATAAGAAGAACTTTAGCATTAATTGATTTTGCAAATAGGAAAAAGAAAGATTTAACACTTATTAGTCTTGATATAAGTTCAGCATTTGATTCAGTAAGTTGGGACTATCTGTTTACCTTACTGAAGTGCACAAACTTCTCAGATGCATTTGTAAATCTAATTGAGCATTTATACAAAGGAACATTGGCTTATATTAAGGTAGGAACTTATGCTTCACAAAAAATACCCATTTTTAAAGGTACAAAACAAGGATGTCCACTTTCTCCACTATTATTCACTTTAGTATTGGAGCCTTGGACTAACTTGATCAGAAACAGTACTGACATAGAGGGTTTTGAAATAGATGAAAATACAACATCCAAAATTCAACTTTTTGCAGATGATGTTCTAATTACATCAGCAGGATCTAATTCTTCTATGCAGTCTCTATTTGATAAAATGATGAATTTTAAAAGTATTTCTGGTTTAATATTCAATGAAGAAAAAACTAAAATACTACCTATATATATACACGAAAAAATATTCTCATTAGTGATTTTACTAAATATGTACCCAATTCAGGTCAGATAACTTATTTAGGTATAATACTATCTAAAGATATTAAATCTATTATATATAATAATTATAATACCTGTTTTCTTAATATACAAAATCTTTTTAATACCTGGAATAATATGTTTTTACTATGGAGGAGAGACTTACAATTATTAAAATGATAATATTCCCCAAGATTTTATACTTAATACAATCAATAATACTTCCACCTACAAAAATAATCATCAAGAAACTGAATACACTAATGTTAAATTTCCTATGGGCACCTAATAGACCTAGGATTGCATTAAAGAAACATACTAATAGTATTTCTTTTCCAGACTTTAATTTATATACTATCTCTTCTATTGTAAAAGTTATTACTTTATTAATAGATCAGTCATATGTCGCAAAATGGAAAGATTATTGGGAGCTAATTAGTATGCACTTCATGAAAATCTCCTTAACACATAAAAATATGATTGTAAATAACTCCATGTTATGGTTACTAAAGGAATTTTGTACTTCACCTATTACACCTAAACATATGGTTTGTTACCCATTAAATATTATTATTAGCTATTGTAACTTTATATTCATGCACCCTAAGTATAGGAAATGGAATTTTATTATATTCCCTATAATGTATACTCAGGGTATGCTTTTGTCATCTACTCCTGAAGGAACTCATATAACTATAGATAATGATCTAAAGTACTGGTATCAGTTGATATCTGATAATAAAGTCAAAAATCTAGATTTCTTAAAACAAGAATTTGATCTAAGAGAAACTTGCTGGTTAGAGGTTCAGACCTTTAGACAACATCTCATTAATAAAATAGATTTAATGTCTATAACAGTTAAAGAATCTATTCCAACACTGATTGATTACTTGATATTAAATTTACAACATAAAGTTTCTGATAAAGGTAAACTTTCATACATACATAAAATTATCAGACAAGAAACTTTTACAGTGTAGATTCATACTGGAATTATTTCACTTCTATTAATGGGGACCCACCAAATCAACAAGATAAACAATATATATTGGAATCTGCCTATAGAACTACGTCTTCCATTGTCTGGAGACTTTATACATGGAAATTTTTACATAGATCTTTTTATACACCTTTGATGATGAATAAAATAAATAATAAAGATAATCTATGTAAGAGATGTAATGTAGAAATTAATGCTGACTGGGCTCATATGTTTTATGACTGTATAAAATTGAAAGAATACTGGAAGTCAATTAATGATTTTTTGCAGGCTCTTTTTACAGATAATTTCATTATTTCTAAATCTCTTATATTATTCAACACACCTGTACCTCAAAGTGTTACAAAGGTTAAGCTTCCCTTGTTATGGTCTATTCTAGCAGTGGCTAGGAAAATAATAACCAGAAATTGGGTTTCAGATACACCTCCTTCGTTCAATGAATTTAAAAATGTTATGAATATAGTGTGCCATATGGAAATAAACACAATTAGGTCAAGAACAACTAGAAAAACATCTTATTATATTGTATGGGATAATTTACAAAATTTGTTAAAAAAATCCTAATTTCAATAGCATGGTATTTTAGTTTAATTAATTGATCTGATTGTAGTGGATGTCTTTGTAAATGCTTTAGTTGTTTTGTTGAATGTTATAATCATATCTATTTTTAATTACTTGTATAAAATTGTTATGATATTTCTCTTGTATGTTAAAACAATAAACCTGTTTTGAAAAAAAAGGAGTGTCCAATCTTTTTGGCTCAGGAGCCATTTACCATACAGTTCAGGGGCCACTTACCATACTTAGCAAGGTTTGGGGGGACACGTTGTATTGTCCAAAATGTATCTGAACATTCAAAACAGTTTGTTACAGGACATACTGAGAACAGGATAAAATGCTTCAGTGTGCTGGATTTTGGCCCCAGGGCCACCTGTTGGACACCCCTGCATTAAACAATTGCAAATGGAATAAAAAAGGTCAGCGGCCTGAAACATTTGACAGTATCTGTTAAAATGTTCAGTTTTTATTTACAAAAAAACTAAATATAGTTTCTTCAATGTGTTTGTTCAGAGGTAGAGCTAAACATTTCTGCCACTCAATAAATAGGAGATGGAATTCAACCAGAGCTTCACTTTCAATGCCTAAACTGAAATATGGTACACTATACTGAAAGTTTGAAACTCTACAGTAGAAGTCGTAAAATTAAATAAATTTAAATACAAGAGAAGTAACAGTGAACCCAAAAAAAAATCAATGTTGCACATTAAATGCTTTTTTGCAGAGTGCAGTTGGTGTGCACCCAGTGATGTAAGTGGGCTAAACCTTCCACTCTCTAATAACTTATATTTACTAACTCCAAGATCACTGTATGTCATTGAAAAGAGAATTCTTCAAGATGCAACAGTTGTCGACTTACTATATATTTTCTTGGATTCACTTTACATGCTCAACGTTTTAAGATGTCGAAATTCATATGGCCGAGACCATATAATCAACATTTTAAAACATGAAACGTGTTAAGCAGAGATCTCCATACAGCGCAGAACAGGAAAGTTTCCCTTTTCCTCGCTGTAGTGTGATCTCAGAGGTGGTATATTTAAATAGTGGGGAGTGTGGGGGTGAAGGGGGGCTTGCCCCCTGCAAAAACGTTCTAGAAATTTTTTTGTATTCTTTCTATTTTTTCTTTACAAGTTCAATGTTTTAAAATGTTGATTATATGGTCTCGGCCATATGAATTTTGACATTTTAAAATGTCGAGCATGTAAAGTGAATCCATTTTCTTGTAATAATTTTTCTGTTTTTGAATCTCTGAGGGTTAATCTGATTGTGGTTTTAATAGTGAATAATATTTGATGTTTCATTCTCATTACAGTTGATCTTTCTTTTTTTCTGTATTGGTTGTGATGTGTGGGTTTGTTTTGGCTTAGTTAACTCTTTTAATTTAGCCATTGCTTCCCCACCATTAATAAAATACTTTCAGCACTGCTGGGAATGTCAGGCAGTATTTCAGTTTATGTTTTTGCACTCTTAAACAGCACACGCAAACCACTGCCTATGTTGAAAATTTGCATTTAAGTAATCACAATCCACATTCACCATCTGACCAGCTGCAATAAGTTTTCTTCCCAGCTTTTGCATTTGCCACAACTCCTAATCATTCTTATCGTTAATCACATTAAAATAACACCACATTTACTGTATGACCCTTGATACAGTCATTGGCATACCACATTCTTTTTCAATTCCTGCTGAATATTTTGTGAATCTTGTCTGCTGTGTTTCTTTAACCTTGATAATCTCCAACAAGTCTAGTCCCTCTTTTCATTCCAAAATTCCATCCATTCTCAGTCTCTTTCAACAAGCCATGTCATCCATTCCAACCAATCACTGTTCCATATTTTCTGATGGGCAACTTAATTCTTCCATCTCAGTTCACATTTTAGTTGACATCATAACACCCTACTGTACACGTGAAAACTCAGTATTGAAAAAGATGGTGATTGCTTCTGTCAGCTCTCATCATTGCATGTTTCTTGCTCCAGAATCACAAATTCACCTATGGTTACTATTGTCATCTTGCCATCACTTGAATGGTCTGACCTTCACATCCTACAGTTTTCACAAGAAAACAACTTCAATTAGTGGAGATATATGGAACTAAAAAGGTGAAACATCCAACCTGTTTAAGCAAGCAAGATTTCCCCATATATGCTGTGTTTTGTCATTCTGTTACTCTTGACACTGACTATGAGAAAACACTGAAGGATTTCCTGAAGTAGGTGTGTCTTCTTTGCCACTCTTTCTGCTTAGTCTTATCAGCTTCCTCATCAGTCCATCTATGAACAATAGTTTTGATGAGGCTGGTCATGAGCTTCCACACAAGGAGTCAACATCAGTAGATGCACTGACACCAATATTCTACATTAACAGCAGCACTGATGTCAATGACTATGATGCTGGTGTTGACAATGCTGGGGGTCTTTGTATCTCTGGGCTTTACACTGGCTACGCAGGGTTAGCTAAAGTGCTAAAACTGCTGAGGTCATTGCTGATCAAAGTTGGGTATGATTTGAGCCCATGGTCTAGACAACATTAATGCCAGGCTTTAGCTCAAAGGTCTGTCAGTCCTACTGCCCAGGGTTGAGCTGATTGAGTCAGACTTGCCACCAATCCTTATGAGTTGAAGTAAGCCTTTACAATCTTCATCTTTGTGCAGTTTGGATCAGTGCCTTTGGTGCTAAGTGCACTGTTAGCATCAATTTCAACCTTGATGATGCAGACAGTATTGTATTTGCCACTTTTGGCATTTATACCCATAGTGACCTAGGCCTTAACCAGAGATTTTTCCTGTCTACTCCTTCTACCATTCATCCTTATCAGCAGTAAGATGGTTTACTATAAAAATGTGGAACAGCAGCTACATGAAAGTGGGATGGTCGAATGCATATTTCTCAGTTTCTGTAATGCTGATCTGAAAATGGTTGAATCCACCTTAGTGAATGCTAGTGTGCATTCGCTCATATGAGGTCGATGTTCTGATTGGAGATTGCACTACAGTGGGGATTGGGAAACTTACCCTTTTCCACACTGTAGTGTGATCTCAGAGTTTGTATATGTAATATGCAGGTTCCTATTAGAAGAATGAAAGTCCAAAATATTGAATGCTGTATACACAAAAATGCCATTCATCGATGTGTTTTTTGTGAGATCGTGGTACAGTGAAGATTGGGAAATTTGCACTTTCCTCACTGTAGTGCGATCTCGGAGTTGGTATATATAATTAGTGAGGGGTGTGGGGGCACAGCTCCCCACAATAAAGGGTTAGAAGTCCAGCATTTTCCCTGTTTACAGTTCATATAATATAGACCCTAATATGCAGGGGGTGTGGAGGGTGGAGGGAGGCTTGCACCCCTGCAAAATGTAAGTAGAAAATCACTGGAAGTTAAGGTAAACTGGGTAATCTCGATAATATAAAATCACAAATTATTGACATTACCACTTTTGTTATTTTGATGAAATAACATTTTTATTTTCATCATTTACTTTTGGCTAAGTAAATACATGAAGAACTGTGATTCCTGATTTTGATAGTGAACTGCAGTGAGATAGAAGAGTGAAATCCTTCCTTGCATAAGTACCAAAATGTATTGGTTTCAGTTTTTGCTTCTTCCTTATTCCAGGATCTATTTTCTCTGAGGTCAGGTAGGAAGCATATGCATTAAGAAACACCTGGATTCCTGTCTGGAGTCCTCTAACACTGATATATGCAACAAAAATGTTGTGGCATCCCCATCATCACCTGAAATGATGCAGAATATGAAGAAGTCCTGGAACTAAT